>NC_140510.1:41836150-42403650 GCF_964339955.1 Pipistrellus hanaki
TATAAGCCTAACTAATGGACACAAGACACTGAGGGGTGAGGACATGTATGGGAGTGGGGTTGAGGGAGATATGGACAAATGTAATACCTTAATCAATAAAAAAATTGAATGAATAAATAAATAAATAAATGTTTCATGAACGACTAAAAAATAATAATTTTAACTCTGTTTATTTGCTCCTAATTGGTGAATGAATTTAAAATATTCAACTGAAGGACTTGTATACATGCATATAAGTACAACCAATGGACACAAAACTCTGGGGAGGGAGGGTATGTATGGGAGGGGAGGCAATGTTAAAATATGTACACAGATAATAATTTAATAAAAAAATAAATTAAAAAAAAAGAAAATAAATAAATAAATAGATAAATAAATAAATAAAATATTATGGACTTGCCAAAACTGGGGTTTGGCTCAGTGGATAGAGCGTCAGCCTGCGGACTGGAAGGTCCTGGGTTCAATTCCGGTCAAGGGCATATACCTTGGTTGCGGGCATATCCCCAGTAGGGGGTGTGTAGGAGGCAGCTGATCGATGATTCTCTGTCATCGATGTTTCTAGCTCTCTATCTCTCTATCCCTCTCTCTTCCTCTCTGTGAAAAATCAATAAAATATATAAAAAAATAAAAAAATAAAATAAAATATTGTGGACTTTTTTGGATCACTTTCAAATTACTAATTTCAAAGCAACTTGTTTTTTTTGTTATATATTTTGATGATAAAGTCTCTTTGTAACTATTTTAAAAAGTATTTAATATACTCATGATCAAAAATTAAACTTGAAAAAAAAGGGGGGGGGGGGAGGCAGGGATGTCAGAATCAGAGACAGTCTTAAAAGTTCTATGCTGTTGTTTTTGAAGATGGAAAAGGGGCCAGTACCCAAAGAATGGAGGGGGCCTCAGAAAGCTGGAAATGGCAAGGAAACATCCTACTCTAGAGCCTCCAGAAAGAATGTATCTCCTCTGGTGCCTTGATTTTAGGATTTCTAACCTCCACATTGTTGGATAATGAATTTGTGTTGCTTAAAGCCACTACATTTGTGGTACAATAGCAACAGGAATCTGATATCCTTATGGTATGCCTATAACTTTATTTTTTTATTTTTAAGATGGGCAAAGGAGCAAAGAACTAGTATTGGCTGACCTCAAAGTCCATTGTTTTGCTGCTGCTGAGGACAGAAACAATGAAAGCTATTATTGGAACATTCTGAAGTGAAGGATATCCTGGTGTATTTTTTCAGAGTTGCTTTAAATAGCTTCAATAATCATAGTTTTTCAAAACTGGATTACTGCTGGAGAAGTAAGTAATTGATAATTAATGGAAGAAGATGCGATGTTAGTGTAAACACATGTGGATCACTGATTTAGATACATGCTTAATTTATAAAGTAGCAATTTTTTATTCTAACGTTTAAGGTGATCAGAGGAGAAAAATAATACCTCCTGAGAGATAATGATATATTCATGCATATTTCAGTTTGATATACAAACTTTACTTCATATAAAACATTCTGAAATTATAGTGTTCAAACCAATTTTTTCCTAGCAAATTAGAAGCAATGTTTAATTTCCTTTGTGTTAATTACTCCCTTTATCCATATCCTAAGCTAAAATATTCATTTCAAATTATATATTTTTCACTCTATAGTCTTCTATTGATTTACTCAGAATCTAACTACTTAATTTTTCCTTTGTATCCAATTTGTAGATGTTTATCTTTCCCATCTGTTGTACATCTAATCTATCTTACTGGTCAACCAATACTATTGAATACATTCTTAAATAATAGTGGAAAGGATTCATGCCTTTATAGAATCTTATATTCAAATCCTCCTGATGTGGAGAAAAAATTAATCTATAAATGTTTTATATATTATTACTAATGCTATGTAGATAAACTGGAAATAATTCCAAAACACCTTCTGACTGTGTTTGTTAAATGATGTGTGATTAGTAAGTTTTTGTTCTCCAAGTAATTTAAGAAAAAAACTCCTACCTGCAAGACATCCCTCTCATGTCTCTTGCACTTACTTAGGGGAGAATTTTCACAACCCAAACTGAGTTTTGCTTTCCTTGTAGCTGCAGAGTGCAAACTAACAAGTTGTCATCTTACTAGATAATAACAAGAGAATCTGTTATTTCTGCCTGATTACATGAAAGCCTTGTTCTGATGACTATCTGAGTCAAAGGCTTTAGAATCCATAATTCTAAAGACCTTTGAATCCATAATCTAAAAGAAGGAGCCAGTTTAAACATTGACTTAAAATATAGGCAAATGAGTTTTTTCCTCACCTGAGTAACTTGTTAGTCAGCCACAATTTCTTTAAGTTAAAGAATGTATCTTTGTGTCTGAATTAAATTCTTACACAAACATTCTAAATCTATGAAAACAGAATTGATAACTATTCTTCCTTTTTTTAGAAATAAAAAATAACTTTCATTTGAAAATATAATTTTCTTTTTCAATAACTTTTACAATTATAGGTTTTTATGGAAGGTTCCATAAAGGTTCCATAAAGGTTTTAATGGAAACTTTAGAATATGTAATACCCTTTAAAATATTTGCTTAAGAGCCTGGACCAACAAAAATTGTTATAAACAGTTGCCTACAATGTTTTATTTTATTTTTTTACTAGAAGCCTGTTTGCATGAAGATTCATGTAAGAATAGGCCTTTCTTCCTGTTTGCCTGGAAGCCTTTACAAGTCTTTGCTCCTGGTCAGAGTGCTGCTCTTATAGCTCCCTTCAGCCCCCAACCTTCCCCTCATAGCAGGTGTTCTGATCTGCCTGGCCGCTCTGTGCCTGCATATGCAAATTAATCTGCCATATTTGTTGGATCAATTTGCATACTTACTCCTGATTGGCTGATGGATGCCACAGAGGTATGACCAATTTGCATATTTTTCTTTTATTGCTGTAGATCCTTCCTTTTATGTGTATGTTCAGGCATCAATCCTCACTTTGTAGTTGAACTTCATCATGCCAATCAGTTCATTTAAGTAGTGACTACCATTGAAACCTTGTGATACTGATTTTTGGACTGGAACCTGGATTCTTTGTCCACCAGAATCAAAGAATGAATCCATGGACAGAAAATGGTATAGCAAAAGTGGAGATTTATTGAAGAACAAGTACAAACTCCCACATGGAGAGAGGGAAGAGTTCCACAGAATGGACTCCCACTTAAGGAGGGGGAAAAGGGTCCCACTGGGTTCCCTTTTCCTATGACTTATATCGGCTGCAGTTCCTGGTGCCTTGATATCCCCTCTGATTGGTCACTATTCTCTTAGATTGGTTACTATAGTAATTCCTGTTCTCAAAGGTCGAACATCACATGGAACCCATGTGAGGTCCCCCCACCCCCTTCTTTATTGTTTTCCTATTCCCTTTGGGCTTTCTTCTTCTGAATGAATGAAGGGCTTCCTTCTCTTTATTTTGTACCGTATTTTCCGGCGTATAAGACGACCCATAATTTTACAGTTAAAACATAGGTTTAGACCTATATTCGCTGTATAAGACTACCCCCCACTTCCGAGGCAACAACAGTTCTTTTTTTAATAGACCGCCTCTCTGACTCTGGCCAATCTGAGCAGGCTTTTTATGCATGCAAATTATACATGTTCTGTACCCAAAGCTACACTGTGTTCTAGTAAAAAGCCTGCTCAGATTGGCCAGAGTCAGAGAAGCGGTCTATTAAAAAAAAAACTGGTGTTGCCTCGGAAGTGGGGGGGTAGTCTTTTACAGTGAATATAGGCCTAAACCTTTGTTTTTTAGGGGTCGTCTTATACGCCGGAAAATACGGTAAATATAGACCTTTCTTGGCTACTTCCAGTTCCCTTGTCTTATGGAGATAAAACTGCACCTGGATTCCTTATGTTATGGAAATGTACCTTCTCCCAGTTTGCAACTGTGCGCTTTTCCATGGACCTCAATTCTAAAAAATCCCCAAGCCTGCCTATGTTCCCCCCAAATTCCTGCTTCACTTGCAATTCATTCTACATTCCTTTGCAATTTCACATTGTTTCATTAGGTTCAGTTCCAACCCATATCAAGATCAGACTGTTAATTTGTAAATCTTACATTTACTTCATTATCAGCAATCATTTAAGAAGTTCTCTTGAAGTGGAGGGAATTTCAGCAGGTTTTAGAGTTACTCTGCCTCTGGGTATACTTTAGGCAGGTGGTAAAGTCCCAGAGACAATCTGGACTTGCTCAAGTAGCCTCAGGCAAGCATTGTAATTCCTATGGTTCCTAGAGTCAAACAGGTTTTGAATGAGTCTAATTAATCACTTTTCTCATCGTTGTGAACTTAACTAACTGAAGTCAGACCAGGAGCAGGTAAGTATTAAAGTAGGCTCATACTTTTACTGGTAAAGGGTTTATCTGGAGTCTAGAAATGGAGACCCTCAAGTTTCTGATCTGCCCATCACATTGCAGGTGGACAATCTCTTCCTAAAAGGAGGATGATTCTTCAGCTTGCTCCATGCAATTTATAAGAGCAAAGTCTGGCTCAGTGGATAGAGTGTCAGCCTGCTGACTGAAAGGTCCCAGGTTGGATCAATGCCTAACTGCTCCCCTGCAGGCCTGGTCACCCCTAACTGCCCTCCCCCAGAAGCCTGGTTGCCCCTATAAGCCCTCCCCTGCAGGCCTGGTCACCCCCTCCCCCAACTGTCTTCCCCTGCAGGCCTTGTCCTCCCAACTGCCCTTATCTGCTACCTGGTCTCCCTAACTGCCCTTGGCCTGGTTCCCCTCAACTGCCCTCCCCTGCAGGCCTGGTCCCCCATAATTGCCCTACCCTGCAGGCCTGGTCCCCCCCAACTGCTCACCCCTGCTACCTAGTCACCCCCAACTGCTCACCCCTGCAATCCCCTGGAGGCCTGGTCCCTCTAACTGCCCTTGGCCTGGTTCCCCTTAACTGCCTTCCCCTTCAGGCCTTGTCCCCCCAAATTGCCCTCCCCTGTAGGCCTGATTGCCCCAAACTTCCCTCCCTTGCAGGCCTGGTCCCCCCCAACTGCCCTCCCCTGCAGGCTTGATTGCCCCTAATTACTATCCCCTGCAGGCCTAGTCCTTCCTAACTGCCCTCCCTTGCAGGCCTGGTCCCCCCTAACTGCCCTCCCCTGCAGGCTTGATTGCCCCTAATTACTATCCCCTGCAGGCCTAGTCCTTCCTAACTGTCCTCCTCTGTAGGCCTGATTGTCCCCAATAACTCTCCCTTTGAGAGGGCAGGGTGGAACTCCTGATCCTCCATTTTGTGTAACTGGACCCTAGCCCTCACCCAACCAATCAGGGTCAGCCAAAGCAGTGACATCACCATCCCTATAAAACCCCTTGATCTGTTGAAGCTTGTGCTCTTCCCCCACTTCACTGTCGGTGTCAGTGGGACAGAGCCCATGCTGGCATGGAACAGGCTTTCTGCTATTGCATCGGACTCGGCTCCCTGGTGGTCCTTGGGGATCACGAAATCTGGGCATAACACCTTGTGGGCCTGGTTCCTCCCAACTGTCCTCTTTAACCACCAATCTGATCTCTGTGTCTATGAGTTTTTGTTTGTTTTTCATGTTTGTTCATTTGTTTTATGTGTCATATATGAGTGAAATCATATGGTTCTTGACTTTTCCAATCTAACTTATTTCACCTAGCATGATAGTCTCAAGGTCCATCCAGGTTGTGCAAATACTTTTTGATCAGGGGCCAAAAACATACAATAGAGAAAAGAAAGCCTCTTCAATAAATGGTGCTGTGAAAATTGGAAAGCCACATGTGAAAGAATGAAACTAGACTACAGTTTGTCCCTATAAACAAAATTTAACTCATAATGGATCAAAGACCTAAATATAAGACCTGGAACAATAAATTACATAGAAAGTACTATTGCTTTTTATTAAAATGCTCCTAAGCATATTAGTCCTTTTTTAAGTCTTGTTATATTCTGAATATGTGATATATAAAAACTATACTTTTGGATTTATGGCATTTATTTTATCAAAGTGCAGGATTTATTTTTGTAAATGTTTTGTAGATATAGCATTTGTCTCTATTTGGTGAAGTCTATATCTAAGCCCCCCAGATATAGACATAATTATGTAATAAAATATACTGATACATTCTTGATGGCCTCTATGTCTATACCACTTTTTTGTCTACTATCTCAATCCAATTCCCAGTGAGTGTATTGAAATATTCCACTTGCCAAAAACAAACAAAACAAAACAAAAAACACACATGATAAATCTAATTCATGCATATGTAAAATTGTCTTTAGATGTGTTTGAACTTTCTTATTCCAAGGTATTACTGCCATACTGACTTCCATTCTTATTTTGACCAAATCAGGGTTTCTATTATTTCATAAATTCCTAATTTTAAAGCTGGCATATGAATGCATACTTCTATTGTTTGGCCCTTTAAATGTTTGGGAAACTCCTTATACCTAAGAATGGCTACTCGTATATGGCCATTGTTCATGACAGTAACTAAGAAACAGTAACCTTCCTTGACTACCTGCTTGAGCTACTGCCCAGGTTTATTCTCAATGCCTAATCTGTATTTTCCATGACAGGTTTTCACTTCGAACATGTGATCCCATTCTTGGACACTAGGTGGGGGTAAAATCTCACTTAATGTTTCTCATAGGGCCAGGGATCTGGATTTTCTTCCAAACCAGCTCTGACTTAGGTTATTTTTTACTGTGCGTACTCTTGGTTCTCATATACAGACCACAATCCAGAGTGATTTCTTTTTCATAATAGACTTCAACAACTCTTTAGAATTTAGAAAAGATAAACAAATTCCTGCATTTTAGTGTGTTCAAGACACTATAGTCTGTTTTATATAAACCAAAAGAAAAAAAAAAAAAAACAACTATATGGTTATAGAGAAAACAATGTTAAAATAGTATCTATTTATGTATATAAATATGAGGTATAGAGTATATATAAATGTGTCCTGTACTTAATATATATTTAAATCTAGCAGTATTATCTAAATTAACAAAAAATCAACAAATGCTATAAAACAAATTAACTTAGTAAGAATTAATAATCTTTGCTTCTAAAAGTTATATGAAGTTTATTAAACAAATTTAAATAAACAAAAGGTTATATTACACTCATGGTGAAATTATGTAACATAGTAAATGTGTCCAATATTATCAATTTTATTTTAATTAGCTTATAAATACAATGCATTTTAAAAAAAAATTAATTCTGCTATCTATTATATAGAAATAACTTAATCAAGGAAAAGACTAAATCTCCAATGCGGGGGGGGGGGGGGGGAATGGGTGAGTGAATGAGAGAAGCTACCATAGATCAGACTTCTTCACAGCTAATTAGTACACAAGGAAACTCTCAGACTCATTATCATTCAGATGCAAATTAAAACAGTGTGAGATCACTTCACTTTTAATAGAAAGATATAATTAAGAAGGAGATGCCCTAACCAGTTTGGCTCAGTGGTTAGAGCTTTAGCCTGTGGACTGAAGGGTCCCAGGTTTAATTCCAATCAAGGGCATGTACCTTGGTTTCGGGCACAGCCCCAAGCTAAGGATGAGAAACATCATTGATATTTCTAACTCTCTATCCCTCTCTCTTCCTCTCTGTAAAAAAAAAGTCAATAAAATGTAATTTTAAAAAAGGAGAAAAATTTCAAGTGTTAGTGAATGTGTAGAGAGTGCTAACTTTCACAGAAAAGTAATCTAGAAAGTACTTTTTCTAAATTAAACATTAATATTATTATGATCCTATATATAAAGCATACAGATTTTTTCAGAAACACTGATACATAGATCAGGACAAGGATAGCGACAGTGGTATTGTTTGTTGTGACAAAGTTGGTGGCAACCTCTGTGTCCATCATGAATATATGGATGATTAAATGTGGTGGATGTTTACTGAGGATCATTATGAAATGCTAAGAATAAAAGAACAAGCTCCAGCAACATTGAAAATCTATAGTTATTGTTTCGGATTAGGAAAGTAGAAAACAGAATGAAGTTTACACCACGTAGGTCCATTGGAAACATACACAAAAGATCTTACACATTTTATGAAGTTACTAGAGGCCTGGTGCATGAAATTTGTGCACGGGATGCGGGTGGAGAAGTCCCCTCAGCCCAACCTGCACCCTCTCCAATGTGGTACCCCTCAGGGGATGTCAAACAGCCAGTTTAGGCCCAATCCTGGGGATATCCCTCTCACAATCTGGGGCCGCTAGCTTCTAACTGCTTTCCTACCTGCCTATCGCCCCTAACTGCCCCCTCCCTGCCAGCCTGGTTGCCCCTGATTGCCCCCCTGCCATCCTGGTCACCACAACTGTCGTCCCCCCCCCCCTCCAGCTGGCCTGGTCACCCATAACTGCCCCCTGCCAGCCAGGTTGCCTCTTACTGACCCCCATGCCAGCTTGATCACCCCTTACTGCCTTGCTCTGCCAGTTTGGTCGCCCCTCAGTGCCCCCCTCTCAGCCTGGTCATCCCCAACTGCTCCCCACTGCGGGCCTGGTTGCCCCATGCAGCCTGCTGTTTGGTCACTTGGCCACCCCTCACTGAACCCCAGCTGGCCTAGTTGCCCCACACAGCCTGTTCGGTCGCTTAGGCTTTTATATATATAGACTTTTAAGGGCATAGACCATACACTTCAGCTGTGGGATAAAGGGAATGGGAATTGTGATCATGAAAGAAAGGTAAAAATAAAATAGGACAGGTGACTGGCAGAGATAGATGATGGCAATGTGCTTTTTAATTTAGAACTCTGATTTAGCTCAGTTCTTTTAAACAGAGCTCCAGTAAGGAAAAAAGGGGAAGAGGGAGGAGAAAGGAATGAAAAACACCCTTAACACTGGATGTTTGCTACTTGGAGTTTCGAATGTGTTAGTTAATTCTTTATTTTAAAGGAACATATTGATCATTTTAGTTTATTGGGCCTTGCACGGAAAAAGGAGCACACCCTAATATATTTTTAAATGCAAAATTCTTTTTTATTAATTATTTTTGTACTAATTATTTATTGTTACTATTGTTTATTACTGCACTACTATCATTATATCATCACAGTGCATTGATATCGTGATTAATCCTTGTTTATGCTGTTTGTTATTCTGTATGTAATTTCCATCAAAAGATTCATGTTTTCCAATTGTACTTTAATATTCTCAGCCTTACCTCTTCAAATGCTGTTTCTCCAATACTTCTTCAGTTGTCTTTCTTCTGAATTTTTATTAGAGATAAATTAGAACATCTTACTAAATGTGTCCCTTCACATCTATCTCTGAACAGCTTTTTTTGGGGGTGATTTTACTATTTTACCAGCTCTTCTAAGTTTGTTGTGCATGTTTACAATAATAAGCAAATCATTCCTTTCTTTGACTTTGCCCCTTTTTAACCTAAACAATCTCTTAATTTTTTAAATATTAATGATTACATTTTAATCCTTGACATTTATCACTGTTTATTTTTTATATTGTCCTGCTTTGTGTTTCATGCATTCCTTTCACCTACAACACGCTTATTTTAATATTATCTTAGATTTATTATTTTGTACCCTATCTGTGGTGATAATTGCTTGAATTTTGATTTTGTTAGTTGTTATTCTCAGCATTTTTTTTTCTCACTTGCTATGGAATTTTGGGTTGTCTTTTACTCTCCTGGAAATGTAGGGAAACCTAAGAGGTAGTCATGGCTCAGCAAACAGCTTGGTACTTATCCTTCGTGAGAGTATTTTTCTATTTTTATTTATGTCCTTAAGTATGCCTCTTTATATAAATAATTTTTTTGGGAAAGTTAAAGCTTTTCTTTGCCCGACTTCATAGGCTTGGGTACAACTAGCCTGAGTTCAGTGTCCACCTTTATAAGGCATTTTTAATCTCTGCTGTTCCCGATCTGTTCTGCTTGCTGCCCAATAGAAATGAGTTTCAACCCTGCTTTGTTTTTCACATCCGATTCCATTTCTGGTGCCATAGGTGTACATGTTACTTTTGAGGATTGGTATACTTTACATTTTTTTCCCCAGATTTCCTCTATCAGTGATATTTGTTTAATGTGATTCGGAGGCTTTTTCAAAGAATGAATTGGTCTTATGGTCTTTTTATTAAAAACTAAACAAAAAATAAATCACTAAGATTTAAGAAATTCTCAAAGTAATTTAAAGGAAACAATTTTCTCAAAGTTTTCAAATGTGTAACTATAGTCTAGTTTTCATCTAATATCTTTCATCAGAGTGATGTTTCAAAATTACTTTTTCTAAATTTATGTAAATTATTATTAATTTGCTAGTTCCTAGTCAAGATTTTTAAGGTTTAAAATGACATAAGTATAGTTTTAGGACTTGTTACCTTTTTTTATGAAATACTAGCAAAACATAATTGCAAATAATATTGCTTGATAGATACTTTGGTAGTTCAGTCAAACTTATTTTTATGGGTTTATTTTGTAAAAATATAACTTGGGATTTAATGTACTTTATATTATTAATTTGGGTCAATCTCTTCATTGGAAGGTAAAATTTTACACTAGTTCTTGGCAAAAAATAAAATTATTAAAGTACATTAAAATAATGTAATACTTATATTTTGCATGAATATTTAGATTATAGACATGAATCAGTAATAATAATAAAAATCTACTGAAATGTGTAGTAGCTATTTGTAGTGTGTGTTTTTATAACAATGCTGTAGAAATACTCATTTCTGTGAATTATCTTTTTCAGATAATTGATATAGAGATATTTATTCATTTACTGTGTCTGACAGGTTTTGGGACTATAAGTACATATTCATTTTTCAACAAAGAAGTTGAAAATTATTATCTTCATAAAAGATAATAATGCTGGAATTAAAGACATTAAAATATACTATTTTACTCATTTTAAGGCACAATCAAAATTAATTCCTATAATAAATAGCATTTGAACTATCTTTGTCCTCTTTTAGTCTTTAGCAATTAGCTATTTCTGACTTCATAGGTTCTTCAATTCCATATTCATTCATTGTATTAACTGAACAAGTTTATAATTACAAATATTCTAACCTATCCTCAGTAGTCTTTATCTTAGTATTTCAGCCTCCCATTATACTAGAAAAGCAGCTTAGTCATTAATTCGGTACAGAAACAAACCTGACCAACTTTACATGAATTAAATACGAAAAGAACATGGGGTCTGAAGTTGGACAGACCTGAATTTGTATTCCAGCTTCACCACTTAATGCCTCTATGACTTTAAGAAAGTTATTTCAGTCTCAGTTTTATCATCAGTGAAGTTCTGGAAATAGCACATAACTCCCAGGTTTGTTGGAGGATAAAATGAGATAATGTAAAACCATTGGCCCAACACCTATCCCATCTTACTGACTCTCCGTGATGATTCTGTCAGATGCGACAGTGCTAAATTTGATTTATCTGATTCCTTGGAATCAAAGAATCTAAAGCAAGCTAATATCTTTAAAATGTATACATTTTAATCAATAACTATTTTTTGAGCACCCACTCTGAGGCCTATATAGTCCTCATTATTGGCTATACAAACATGAATTTAAATTCTTCTCTGGGGAGGAAGAACATTTATAACTAGAACATTTACAGAATTTCCAGTAAAAGGCCAGATAGAATTTAGTCATGAAAATACAAGCCAAGCACTATAAAATATGCAATACTGTTATTCCTGCTTTTTGTTCTCTGTCTTTCTTCTGGGAGTTCATATTTTCACTCATCCCTGCTTCTTTTGTGGATCAGCTTATTTCATCCCTTTTTGTGTGTGCATCAGAATCCCTTGGTTAAGTTGCTCATGGCAGCCCAGTGACAGCCCTATAAAACTCTTTTGGTGCAGAGACTATCTTCTAAACTCTCTGGATAATGACTCCACCTTCCTGAGAGACAAATTACAATGGACCCAGTTTTGGTTAACTGTCCACCTAATGCAATTGGCTGTGGCAGATTGCAAGGTCATGGAGTTGGCTGCTTATTCAGAAGAAGCTGAGAGGGTGTAAGGATCTAAAGATATGGTCTCTGCAGGTTGGAATGAGTTAGTTTCTAGCCACTATTAAAATTCCTAAAAAGGGAAAATATACTATTCAGAGAAAGGAACTTGAAAAAAAAAAAACTAGCATAGGCTGATTGAAATAAGATCAATCATGTCATATCTGGCTTCATCTAAATTTTTCTACCTTAAATTATCTTATTAAAATGTTGTGACAAAAAGGGAAAAGTATTTATGGGAGTTGATGAAACTGTTTCATGAAGCTAAGCACATCCTGGCAAAGATTTTTGGTGTCTTGATAACATGTTATAATTGTACAAAACCTTTTTTAGACACCTTCCAAAACCACACTTATTTGTGAACTAATTTGTTTCAAACACCTTGCTGATGTGAACAAGACATAAACCATTTAGCATTACTCTTTTCCAGTTGTACAAATTATTTCCCAAAATGCAGCTAAATGGAATCTATTGGCCTGAAAGATGAACAGGTAAGACTCCATATGTATGTATTTTACAACATATGTTTACTCCATAATATATGAGAAAGGATTTATGGTAGCTTGTTCAATACTGCATCAAAAATATTAATTCACTAGAAAAGTATTTCAAACAGCATGCCCTACTAAAAGTGAATAAAGGGCATCACTCTACATTATACATACACACACACACATACAAATCAATAGTATTATCTGGAATTTAGATCTAGGAAAAAATAAGTGGCATCCAAGGACAAAGAGTAAGTCAGACAGAAGTAGAAACATAATTTAGGTTCTTTACACCAACTAATTCTGTAAGGAGGACAATGAAATTTAAAACAACTTAGAGAAAAGAGGTTTTTAAATTTAAAAATAAAGCATTTCTCAGACTGTATGCCCATAAGGAGAATGGTTTTTATGGCTGAAAATTACTCCTTTTTCTTGAACAAAATTACCTTTGGTAAAGTTTAAATCAACCAATACTGAATGCCCAGCATTATCTGAGTGGCCATGTTATTATGATCTCTGAATGCATAATAATCTGGCCATTCGGTATATATCCTATATAATAAAAGGCTAATATGCAAATAGGCAGGCTGGCCAACCGCCCATGTCCCCTCTACCTGGCCAGGCTGGCCAGACCCCACCCATGCATGTATTCATGCACCGGGCCTCTAAAACACACACACACACACACACACACACACACACACACACACACACACGCACACACACTGAGTGGCCATATTATTATGCGTTCAGAGATCACAATAATCTGGCCACTCAATGTATATATGATTCCATACTAGGTTTTGAGGATAAAGAATTAACAAAAGTTTTTTTAAAAAATATATTTTATTGATTTTGTACAGAGAGGAAGGGAGAGAGATAGAGAGTTAGAAACATCAATGAGAGAGAGTCATCAATCAGCTGCCTCTTGCACACCCCCTACTGGGGATATGCCCACAACCAAGGCACATGCCCTTGACCGAAATCGAACCCAGGACCCTTCAGTCCCCAAGCCGATGCTCTATCCACTGAGCCAAACCGGTCTCGGCAGAATTAGCAAAAGTTTTGATGTCTTCCTTTAGAGATTTTAAATGAGGATATTAGATGAGGAAGCTATGAATACATGTAATTATTAACTCACTGTTACTTTCAGAAATATAGAAGCATGCAGACAGTATAAAATATTATGAAGAAAGGTTGAAACTACCCGTTTGTAAAGCCCGGTATGGTTCTCCTATCTTATAGATTCCAGACTTATGAAGACTGGAGATTCACTGTAAATCTTAATGTCACTTTAGTGAGATGAAAAGAATTGACAACAGATTTCTTTTCTATGGAGGTCAAAACTTTAAACAAAATACTTGAGGTATTAAATATTAACTCAATAATCAGTTAAAGGATAAAGGTGTTGTTGTTGTTGTTTTTTTAATATAGTAAAATCTTCCCATGTATCTAAAATCAAACAATTACCTACTTCCTGCCTTGTATTTGGAATGGGTTCCCTTTCCTCATAGCTCCACTTGGGACTCCTACTTGTGACAGCTCTCAGTTTTCCTAGCTTTCTTGTCTTTATTTTTCATTCCATAGCCCTAGTTTATTCATGCCTATGACCTTGTGTGGTTTTCTTATGATTTCTTGCTCTAGATATATTTCAAGTCTAACCCTCATTTAACTACTCAAACTTGGCATCCATGATCTTTCCTTTGTTTTGTTCTGATGACCTAAAGTCTGCCTAAACTACTTTTTCCAGTAGATTAATGTCTGTCCACATTATTATGTATCGAGTGCAACATATAATTTTTCAAGTTTTGATTACCTGGCCTAGATTATGTCCTGTTCTTGCAGCTTGCTCTAAAACTTTGGAATTATATTAGGGATATTTGATAGTTCTCCTGTAAACACAAACAATAATATTTTGTTAGGAGGTTTTTAACATGTATACTAATAAATTGCAAATAACTAGCAAAAGGATAACAAGGGAACAACAGAGAAGATTAATTCTCTAAGCATCTTGTATTATACCTAAATTGGTTTAATATTAATTTAAGAAATGAAAAAAAAATTAATATATTCAAAACAGTCAGAAAAAAAGGATCAAAAGAACAAAGAAGAGAGGGGAAAATAGAAAACATATCAATACAGACAACAAAATCAATCATATAATTGCATTAAATTCAAATAGATTAAACATGCCAATTTAAAAGTACAATTGACAAACCAAATTAAAACAAAATAAAAACACAATTCTGATGTTCGTATGAGCTGCATATTATTTTCATTATGTTTTCTTGATTTTTATTTATTTTAAAATATTCTCTAATATATGAGCATGGCAAAGACAATTCTCCCAAATATCCCTTATCCAGATTCATTAATAGTTCACACTTTGCCACACAGCCATTTCATGAAGATATTTAAGTCCTCTTGAGTGATCTAATCTCTGAGAGGTTTAAATTACTTTCCTAAGGCATTTCAGCTACTAATATAAACAATACAGCTTTAACAAGACTTAAGAGTTTTCAGTCTAGAAGACTGTGCTATGTTCTTTATTACTTTGCTTTAAGCAAACTACTATGCTTTTTAAGTACTATGCTTTATTATTAGTTATGTATATAAATACAATTGGTGGTGTCAATATTCATATGAAAGTCAGGCTGGCTTGATAATACCATTTCATATCTTAATGTAAAATAATTAGATGTCCATAAATGGTTGGTCAAAAGTTCATTGTGATACATACTTTCTAGAGTACAGTAGTAAGCTTATCACAGGGGTTGTTCAAGGTTATAGCTAAATGACAGTATTTCATAGATACTACATAGAGAGATTCTGCCTTGGGTCAATGATCAAATTAAATGGAAGAAAAGATCCCTTAGAATTCTAAGATTATTATATTATCTGCTGTCTTATTAGAATACTCACAATTTCAGTTCCCTAGTTTACCCTTTTCCTCTAGTCTAAAAAGTATATTATATATTTTAGAAGTCATCTTGATTTATCAATAGATTTTCATAATATTCATAATCATCATAGGAATTAAGTTACTTTCCAGATATTAAGAAATATCTTCATAATCTTAAATACAAATGGGATTTTATTAAAACTCAAACTTCATTAAAATTTTCAAGCTCCATTAAATTTAGTTAAGCCTCACTAAATGAGGCTTAATGTCTTTAGCCTTCTTAAACCAAGCTGAGAATATCTAAACTTTGAAAAATTCTTATGCTTTTAAGCTCAAAAGACTAAATAAGACTGGCTAAGCATCTAGTGTTAATTAACCTGAGACCATTTTACATGTTTTCTTCATGATTGACAGAATACTTAGTTTGTTAAATCTATTTGTATTCCATTAAATAATTTTAAGTTTTATTAAAATTTGTTAAGCATCTCTAATCCAATTCATCATCATAAAAATAGTACACTTAAGCTTTTGTTTAATTTTTAAGGAAAATTCTTGGTCAAAAGTCATTAAATTCATGAGGAACACTAATAGTTCCTTTAAAATTATTAACTTAAGTTACCTCTATTTAGAGATAAAGAGATTGAATCGGTGAAATTTTAAGCATTTTCTTTATCAACATAAACATCCAATATCATAGAAACATTTAAAATCCACTATTTATAATACAGGCTCTCTATCTATATCTGAATAATGAATTAATGGGAAAATATGCCAGATATGGTAATTCTACATGCAATTATTTATTGCTGAAAGAAAGAGAATATATAGCAAATGGTTCAGGAAGGAAGCCACAGTTAAGTTTTTTTTTTTTTGGATCACCATCTGCTCTTTGATGGATCCTTAAAATATTTATTTCCTTTAGTACTATATGAATTAATACACTTTTTCTAAAATTAAACGTTCTTAATGATTTCTAAATGGTTTCAAAAATGACAGAAAGTAACATTTATTCATTCTTTCAACAAATATTTTCACTTAAGCATGAGATGCTACTGCTCATATTAACTTTATCATTGAGTGATCAGATAATACCCAGGCCATGAAAAACAGTTAATGTGAATCCATCAGTCAAGCCCAGATCTGTCTCCAGCAGGTTGCAGCAGCAATCTGAGAGTGTGCGGAAGAGGGCCTGTCCTTAATCTAAAATCCTACTCTATATTTCCCCATAGTTTTCAAGATGTTTTATATACCATCTTTTCTACTGATATTTCCATTTCTATACTTGTACTGTAGTCTGGGCTTTCTATGGAATCCTTTATTCAACAAATCCCATGCTAAAATGGCTGGGAAATGGGTCAGAAGAGTAGTACACAATGGTATGTGCTTTCTTCAGTTATCCTAAGAATCCAATGAAACATGTGCTTCTTTCTTCATAGGATATGGTATAAATTGCCTCTCACTTTAGAAGGAATATTCCAACATACCCCATTTTATTAGAAGCTGCACAGATGTATCAGACTCCTTAACTTTTATAAGGTTCAACTCATATCCTCTTGCATTATATGTCTGACTAAGTAAGGCAACTAGTGAGTTTGTCATATCCTGCTATCAGGCCAATGAACATAATGTCCTCATTATAATGAACCAGCTTGGTATTCTGAGGAATAACAAGATAGACAAGGTCCCTCTGGTTACAGTATCACCAGAAGAAGAAAAGTTGGCATATCCTGATGTAAGAGTCAAGGTGTCCAGCTGTTTCTAAACATCATTATCTTTGTTGCTAGGAAGTCTAAAGAAAGCAACATAAATGTGTCAAAATATATTGGTTATATCCATAAATAATCCTATTTTTTCACTGCAGCTGTGATCAGTAGATCTATCTGATTAGTTTGCAATAATATCAGATACCTGTCTGGCATTTGCATTAGCCAAGAAGGGAAATTAATGGGCCCGCAGTGGTAATCATCAGCACTAAATTTTCCAGGTACTATTAGATAATAGCATTGATTTCTGCCAGTCTCCTGGGATAAAATATTTCTTTTAATTTATTACCTTGGTGCAGGTGTGGCTTAATGGTTTCCTCTTGACACACTTACCATAATGACTCTCACTGCACAGGAACAAATGTAGGCATTCTTCTAGTTACTCCATATGTATTGTAGGACCGAGGAGAGAAGCACAACCTGTGCCATGATCGCACTGGATGTCTTGTCAGATGGCTCAGACTAATCTTCATTTTTAAACTCACTTCCAATGACACTTATTCTGACCAGTGAATCATAGTGGAGTTTGCATCTCCAGGAATTAGATTTAGTTCAGAGACAACCTCCAATCATTCCTGTAAGGTTTGGGTATTTCCCTTTCCCCAGCCATGTTCACCATGCTAATATTTACACTAGCAAGTTTCTGCAATTTTTTGGGTAAAGGCTGTCTTTTCACAGAGTAGGTCTTTTACCTCTACATTTGGGCTATGATGGGATAAAAATCTCTTGTTATGGGCCCCTTGGCAATGACAGGTGGTGAGGTTGGGTCTCTATGAGAATCAAGCATCCTTGGGGCTTGTGCCTTAGGTGAACGATTTTATGGACAGTTTCTCTCAGACATGGAGTGGCTGTTTCTATGAGGAAGGAGGGATTAGGCTGATTTGGGGATTCAGATTTCTTGGTCTTACCTACTTTTACCAAAATCACCCTGTACCTTAGGTTCTAATGTCTTCTATGCCAATATCTTAATATAAGTGAAGAGACCTGTAACCCTTACATCAGACTCAGTGTTATCTATGTTGTGGGTGTAGAAAATAAGGAACCTTTTAAAGATTTTATAGAGATTTTAAGTTTCTCTCCCCACACTCCCCTTGTTCTAACCCAGACACTCAAAAACTTGTAATTCTCATTTTTCCTGAGCCCCTTCTAGGGTTTTCAAAAATAGCCATCGCATGCCACGATCTTTGTAATATCTATATGACACAACCACTAAAGGAACGGCCACTTGATATTAAAATATCAATATAAACACACCAAATAACATTTCCCCCCTAACTCTATAATAGCTCAATCTTTCAGGAGAACTGCCTTTATAAGTTAAAAGGATCATTTGAGATCACAAAAATCTATGTTAAATCAAGTATGGTCAAATAGCAATTATCTTTCTCTTTCTATAAGAGCTAACCCAAATTTCTCTTTACTAATTTTAAGCCTAAGTTTAAATGACAGCCTCATTCAATCAGAAGAGCTAAGTTTAAATAAGTACAGGTAACAGACTCCAATCAATTTGCTGTTGTACAAATCTGAGGAATTTGTGACATCATAACCATGTAAAATGGATCTGACGTAATGGAGAGCATTATGCTAAGCGAAATAGGCCAGACAGAGAAAGATCAAGATTTCATGATCTCACTCATTTGTGGAATATAATGAACAACATCAACTGATGAACAAAAATAAATCCAGAAACAGAGAAGCATCGAAAAGGGAAGGCAGGAGAGGGTGGGAGGAGGGGGTAGAGATCAACCAAAGGACCTGTATGCATGCCTATAAGCATAACCAATGGATACAGACACCAGGTGGGGTGGGGTGAGGGCATGGGCTGGGGGAGAGGCAATAGGAGCAAAAAGGGACATATGTAATACCTTAATCAATAAAGAATAAGGAAAAAAGGATCTGACATAATCAGGCGAGGTGGACATTAAGATGATATTCTATCCGTGACCCATCTAGTATACTGATGGTTGTCAGTATTTCTTCCAATTTCTTTGAAGTCTTTTAAGTCCTATAAGGATCTTCAGGGTAGAAGCAGCTTATGTACAGGTAAGGGAGTAAGCCAGGGTTGGGTAAAATGGCAATCATGTGTTCAGTGGGTCTTGTCTAAGCCTCAGGTCTGTGATCTGCTCTGCTTCTCTGTGAAATGCCTGAACCACAAAGTCAGTTTTCCTCCCAGCATTCCGGGCATGAATCCTCCCCATTATTCTCAATAACCACCACTAGCTGTTTGACTCCTTGAGGACTCATGTCACAAAATTAGACGGTGTTAAAATTTCTGCTCTATAAATTTCTGTAATAGATTCAACCACATTTCCCTCATCTCTTAAATCCCGCTGAGCAATGTGAGACATGAACATCTTCAGTACCCTATTTGTGTTAACAGAACCCAATCTGGTACAGTTACCTGATTATTTTCACATTAACAAATGAAGCTGTATTTTGTTCCACATTGTACAAGATAAATTCCTTGGTGTTCAGGTGTCATTTTCTACTCATTTATAGAAACCATCAACTTTAATATCCACTTAATCAAATTTTGCTTGCTTTCTCAGAATATGAAAATTACCAATCAAGAATAACATCTAATAAGAGAAGCATTGTGTTCTAAGTTGTTTCATCTAAAATAGGAATAGGTTTATTTGAATAAATAAAACTGTATTAAAAAGCTTTTCTTATATAGAAATTCCATTTTATGACATCATCTACCATATTATACTCAGCCTTGAACTAGACAGTTTCCTGTAAAAGTGGAACTTGGAAACTTAATTTAACTAGCAGCTAAGAATGATTTATAATTAGCATATCAATTATTCATATGTAAATGTTTCCAGGCTACAAGGAATATGTATACAATTTGTCATATAAGCAGAGCAATTTCTTCAGTAGATAAATATGCTTAGCAAATTATTTTCTCATAAAGCGAAGGTGAAATTAAGCTGAACCCTTACTGAAATATCAAAAATATAAATTAGTCAGGCAAAAATTAGTTTTTTCCTGTAGATTTAAAAACAGTATCTAATAGCTTTACAATCATATGATATTTAATATCCATATATTTGCATATAAATTACTCTTTAAGTATCTTTAATGTTTATATGGAAAGACTGCTGAAAATGTAGTGAATGCTAAAAGCAGCAATAAAAGGCACCTTTTGTTTGAAAAACTGTTCCTCCTGAGCCTGCATCAATGATTTCCATATTAAATCTACTTAGTTTATGTTTCTCAATAATATTTTTCAAATGCTTTAACATCATAAGCATAGCAAGCCACCTACAAACCAAACTGTTTATTCTGCTTCAAGTCACTAACACTGAAACAAAAAATTTGGAATTAGAATTTACTTGACAGATTTGCATATGAAGATTGAGGCAGATTATTGCTATTCTTTTAGATCTAATACACCTCCCTTAATTTTCCTTCAATATGGATCTAATATTGACAGCAACAGCCATGCATGTCTACATTCAAACAAAAAGAATGTGAAGGAATAATCATTTTATAATATGAAAAGTACAGTTGATGGGCACCTTAAACTGTATGCTTTCCAATGTTTGGGGCTAGAGCCTCTCTCACACTCTGGCAAGAACTGGAAGATTGTGGTACAGCACCTGGTATTGTGGATTGAATTGTGTGCTCCCAAAAGATATGTTGAGCCCTAGCCAGTTTGATTCAGTGGATAGAGCATCAGCCTGTGGACTGAAGGGTCCCGGGTTCGATTCTGGTTAAGGGCACATGCCTGGGTCCCGGGCTTAATCCCCAGGAGGCAGCCAATCAATGATTCTCTCTCATCATTGATGTTTCTATCTCCCTCTCCCTCTCCCTTTCTCTCTGAAATCAATTAAAAAAAAAAAAAAGATATGTTGAAATCCTAACCCCTGGTATCTCTGGATGTGATCTTATTTGGGAATAGCCTCATTGCAGATGTAATCAAGTTAAGAGAAGGCCACTCAGTGTTAGGGTGGACCTTCATCCTATGTGATTGGTGATCTTATAAGAAGAGGAGAGCAGATAGACAGAAAACTCTCAGGGAGAATGCTTTGTGATTATGAAAGCAGAGCTTCAAATGATGCTTCAATAAGCCAAGGGGTACAAAGAATCGCTGGCAACACCAGGAACTAAAGAAAGGCCTCAGAGAGAGAGGCATTGTTTAGCCTCCAGAATAGAGAGAAAATACCTGTCTGTTGTTCTAAGCCACCCAGTCAGTGGTCATTTGTTTCCGCAGTCCTAGGAAACTCACAAACCTGAATTTTCATAAGCACTGCTTTTCATTAAACAAAGGAGGCCTTTATTAAAATGTGTTATTTTTTTTTGAAAGGACAGTGAATTAATGTATTAACAAATTATTTACTCAGTAACTTATTTTCTAAAATCAATATCTGAAGAAATGAGATAAAGTCAGACACATTTTTTTAAATAAAAATTATGAAAATCACTAGTACAAAATATGGAATCTTTCCAGAATGGAGCGATGCAGCTGGGGCCTGGAAATTATAGTCTCTCCTTACTTGCCAGGCACAGCCAGAGCCTAGTAAGTGGGGGGGGGGGGGGGGGGGGGGGGAGAAAGATGTGGATTGGGTGGTAGTTAGGGTGTTAGAAACCCCCATAATTCTATACTTTCTACACTGTATTGAGACCCCAGGGCAAAAAACATAAAATATGTCCCATGATGCTTGCATTAAGACCAAGGATAAGAGAAAATTGAATGAAGATAAAGAAATCCATTGCACGGGATAGAAAGAGAAGTCTTTAAGCATTGTAACGTTCAATATTTGCTGATATTAGAATAAAATGTAGGCTAGAGAACATTAATGGAAGTAATTAGTGTCCAATAAATTGAACTAAATTATTGCTTAAAATGTAATATAGTGATAATATCAATATAAATGATATGGTGGTAAAGAAAGAATATTCATATGCTAAGAATGTACCATTTGAAAACTGTAATCATCTGGAATAATTTCTTTTATTTCATCTAATTCTCACATAAAGCTTCATTGAGATTGTATGGCAGGTTTAGTCATTTAAGTAAAAGCCTTGAAGTTAGATTATTATAGGAAAAAGCTACTCTAGAAAAAATATTTTATAATTTCAACGCACAGAACTCATAACTATCATTTCAACCTATCTTGTGAAGCAATTTTTTTTTAGCACATTTATTTGTTTTGTTACTCAAATAATGAAAGAGACCATGTGGGTAATCAGGCTATTATGGCTTTCCAAAATACAAGCTTATCTCTAATCGGTTTGACTCAATGGATAGAGTGTCAGCCTGCAGACTGAAGGGTCCCAGGTTTGATTCTGGTCAAGGGCATGTACCTTGGCTGTGGGCACATCCCCAGGAGGGGTGTGCAAGTTTCTCTCTCATTGATGTTTCTTAACTCTTCCTCTCCCTTCCTCTTTGAAAAAACAAAACAAAACAACAAAAACAACAACAACGCACACACACAATAAAAATGAAAAAAACAAACAAACAAGCTTAACTGGCTTTAGAACCAATTTTTTTGATGGTTTAACAAACTAAGCATATTATTTTTAAAAATTGGTCTATTTCACTACTGTAAAGTTTTAATCATATATTACCTCTTAGGGACTTTTTTCATCTATAAGGCCTTGGAATAGACAGTGCTAAGTAAGAGTTAAAGCTTTGTGAATGACAAGGCACAAGCAAATCTAAACAGTTGAGGCTAATTAACTAAATGGAGGCTTGATAACATACATAAATGTATTATATGTAGCTGTCAGGAAAATTACATCAAATTGAAATAGCCAGGAAAAATTTAGCTCTGTTTTTCAGTTCGGTGCTGGTCTTGACTATTGACTTAGTGACCCACAGTAATCACTGCAAGCACCTCTGAGAGAAAGTCACTCTCAAGTTTCACCTGTTGCCAGACAGTCCAGTTTCTCCCCATATGAGTCTGGGTCCCTAGAGTCTCACCCAGAATTGGAGTTCAGAGAAGTTGGGAGCTTTTGTCTTCCTCCCAGTTGAGATAGCCAGCCATGTACGCAATTGCCAGCCCTCTCTGCGCAAGCACCTCCATACCTCTGCCTTCCTCAGCTCCTGTGAGTCTCAGTGTGCTTTTCTCCTTCCTTCTAGTTGTAGAATTTCCACTCAGCCAGCCTTCCTGTGGTTCTGGATGATGTCCGTTTTATCTTTTAGTTGTAGTTTTAAAATTGTTGTGCAATGCAGCAGTTCAGGTAATTACCTATGTTGACATCTTGGTTTCTCTGAATCATGCCTTTTTAAATTTTGAAAATTATATCTCATTTGTTTGGAGATCATCCTCTGAGATGCCCAAGTGGTCTCTTGGGAGAGCCAAATAAATGGTCTTATAGGAGATGTATAATATATGACTTGGGCTGGCATATTCTTTCTTGGTTCCTCAAGTGATTCTCAAGTGGCAATCAATTTGAACTATTCTGACCCTAGTTTTACTTCCTCCTTTGGTATTTGTTTTTGTTTCTGATTTATGCTTTTTAATGTATTCCCCATTGGTGACAGCAATGGAGAGAAATTTGGTTTTGTGGTTTGACCATTTGCTAATATCGCTGTACTATAGATGATTATCTGGTTATCACAGAAAACTTGGCTTGTTGGTCCTTTTTTGTTTGTTTTGCTGTCTATTTGTAAGTTCATAACAAATAAAATTTAATTGTCCAAAAATAAGGAGAACAACTCTTTGATTTTTTTTTAACAATGAGTTTGTGCTTTTTACTTTTTTTTTTTTTTAATGTATTCTTATTGATATCAGAGAGAAAGGGTGAGGGAGTGAGAGATAGAAACATCAATGATGAGAGAGAATCATTGATCGGCTACCTCCTGCACACTCCCCACTGAGGATTCAGGAGACCAGCTGGGGCTTCTGCTGCCTAACTTGTCCCCAAGGCTGGTTTCCACCAGAATAGAAGCCTGCCGTCTGATGGTGACAACGCTCTCTCCCAGTGTTTACAGTGCATGGGTCCCCGTCGGGGAGGTTGGGCATCTCTGACATGCATTGGTGAGAGTTTTCTGCACCACAGGGATGTGAAACTTTCTCTGGTCTTGGGTTCTTTCAGAGGAGTGCTTTCCAGTTTGTGGTCTGTCTTTTCAGATTTCTGCATTTTTTTTTTCATTTTTGTTTTGGGCACAGGAAGAGCCCACTGTTGTCTGACTGGCTTCTGGCCCTGGGAATCACACTTAGTATAACAGTCTCTACCCTGAGATAATGCACACACTTATGAAAAGGGCTTTTTTTTCTTCTACTTTATATCTAATCTCTAAAGGGATTTCCCTTTCAAAAAACAAAAATGCTATTTCAGATATAAACAAACAAAAACATGTGAGCACTTTCAAAAAGGCACTAATTCACAGATTCCATTTATAGGGAATGTCCAGAACAAGTCAAGGAAACAAGATTGCAGATCAGGGGTTGCCAGAGGCAGGCGGATGTGGGGAGTGAGTAATTTTGGTGCAGGTTTCCTTTTAGGGTGATGGCACGTTCTGGAATTAGATAATGGTGATGCTTGCACAGCATCATGAATGTACTTGATTCTTAGGAATGGTATCATTTAAAATACAAATAATTTTTATTTGCTATTTAAAATGAATCACACAGTGGAAAAATGAAAACTAAAAGAAAAGAAAAGAAAAAAAATCACACACACCCAACAAACCCAAATAATAAAAATAAATTGAATTATGCCAGGGAGAAAATAAAAACATAACAAAAACAATAAAAGAAAAAGGTCAAAGAGGGATGATGGGAGAGGGTGAGCAGTGTCTGCCCGCCAGCAGCTCTAGAGCTGGCCTTGATGCATTTTTCAGAGGCAGCACCTCTTCTGTGGCAGGTAGCAGGGCAGGTTCGAGGGAAGGTTCTTCAGGCAGGGGGGGTGGGCCTCAGTTATAGGAGGTGCTGTGCAGGCCAGACCCAGCTCCCGAGCTGCAGCATCTGGCTCCTCAGAAAGGACAATAGGTGTTGGAGCAGGAGCTGCCCCTGCCTTCTGGACCAGTGCTAGAGTTGCAAGAGGAGAAAAGATGACCCACGTGCCTGCATTTCCATGTGTTCTCCAAAGACATAACACTAGCCGGAGCCTTCCAGAGAAGCTGCAGCCCAGGACCCACCGCAGGACATCCTCCCTGACAATGGTCCAGCAGTTGGGTGGTCTGAGGCCGGTCTTTGTTCCTGGATAGTCTCTAGGGTGCTCTCTGCCTGTGTGCACCAACCCCTCCCCATAAGCTTGCGTGCACCTTCACTCCCCATTCCATCCCCACTTTCCCCACCTTCTCACACTTGGGCTCAGTCTCTTTGGGCTCCAGGTCCTCTGGCCAGGTTTGGGCACAGTGCTCCAGGTCAGAGTCTGAAATTGTGAGCTGTCCGTGGAGTCTGGGTGGCCTGGGGGGAATAGTCCTCTTCCAGCTCTATAGGCCCTGGTTGCCCAGACCCCCAGGGGGACACATTCCCTTCAGTCCTGCTCTGGCCCTCTGAAGTATGACCCACCTGCCCCTCACTGGGTCATAGTACAGAGGGCCAGAGCAGGGCTGAAGTGAATGTCCTGGTTTGAGCTCTGCAGTGTTGGCTGGCCAGGAGGCCTCACGCCCTTCAAGGTCCTAGCTGCTGCGGCTTCTGCCCTCTGGACATTCTGCTCCTGAATCAGGCCAAGCCCCAAGTCTGCACAGATCTCCACCCAGGAAAAATGAGATTCACCTCCTGGCTCAGGATAGACCTTGGGGCAAGGGGACTGCTCACCCTCCACATCCACCAGCCAGCCTCAACCTGGGGTGTGAACATGACAGGCTCACTAGGCTTCTGCCCCTCTGCTGCCTGGTTCTGCTCAGGGCAGGTCCTCTCTATGCACGCCCTTGCACATGCACACACACACACACACACACACACACACACACACACAGGGATGGCCCAGACAAAACCACCCTGGGTCTCTCTCTGTTAACTCTGGTCCTGCCATGAAAAGGGCCACAGGTGTCCGGGCTGCATTCTGAACCAGTGGTGCCTGAAGCAGAACATACTCTCACTGCTGCCCTTTTGAGGCCTTGGCCTGGGGACACAGGCAGACAACAATGAAACATTCCATCCTTGTCAGTGTCTCTAGGCAAGTAAGCTGAGTAGGGGCTGTTTTAGCAGTGGCTGCCTAGTTACCAGGGTTCCAAGTTCTGTTGGCCTCCATTGTCAGGAAGTGAGGTTACTGCTTGGCCCTGTACCCTGAATATCTCCTCAGACAAAATAATGTCACTTCCTGACAAGAGCAGTGAACTCACTTCTTGACTATGGGAAAAATTTAATGAAGCCCTTTTCTGTAATTATAAGGCAAAAATTATGCCAACTACAAATAGTTTCAACATTTTTTATGTCTTTCTACACTTTTTTTCCTGGACCTTAGAAGTATTTGTATGTCAAAACCAGGACACTCCACTATTAAACATTGCAATGTGATATTAATTAAAAATGAATATAATATATAGAAACATTTTTCTATTCAAAATTTAGAATCTAGGTGCTACTGTACTGTTTTTAAAAAAACAAATGAAAACTAAACACACACACACACAAACACACAAAAAACAAAACAAAACAAAAAAACAAAGCCAGTTTTATTTCTTATTTTGTATTATTTGTTGTCCAAAATTTTCCCCCATCTTTACTAATTTATTGTCTCTTCTCTTTTGTTGACAAGGTCTTTGTCATATTCTCATCTCTTCATATGTGTCCCTTTGTATCAGCTTTATTATTCTCCAATACATAGAAGAATATTTTATATTTAAATATTTCAATAAACAGATATTTTATTTTAAAATCCACACATAGATTTCTGTAGTGCATAGGTTTGATATATGATGAAGCCAATAAAGGACTGTCTCAGAAGGAACAATATATCAATAGCCTCATGACAGCAAGATAGATTAATTCAAATTAATACCAAAATGGACCATGATATATTGGTTTTCCAATAGTACTTCATCTTCTCACAAATAGGAATTGCATTATGCAGTGTAGATAATATTTAGGATGCTTTGAGTTCTCAAATTCCAGTGACTTGTACACATAAAATGTATGACAACACCTGGAAGAAAAAACAGAATATTACCATTTTTGTGAGAAAAGAACATGTTTAGGAGACATCACTATAAGTGATAAAAAGCTATTAGAAATTTTCTTAAGCTGAAGTGATAAAATTTCTACTTTCAAATTTTGAGATATGAAAGTCCAAAGTTCAATTTTCAGCAGAAATTAATTTTTCACATTCTGGCATCAAGAATACACACAGTCTTGATATCTAGCTGTGATAAGAGGAAAAGCTACAAGACAAAGGCAAGCTCTAGAATAATTTAAAAGACCCGTTCTCTGATCTCTCATATAGTGGAGAGGAAAGAAAAGGAAAGAAATGCCATTTGGAAAAATCACTTTCACTCTATCTTCTAGAAGCCTTCAGGAACAATGAATATAAAGCAGTTTTAAGTTATAAACTTGATATTAATTGTTGGCTAAAACAGCTAAGTAAACTCGGTCTTTCACTCTTTTCCTTAGTAACTCTTTGCCTTTGTCTCTTTCCATTGTGTTGGTTTTATCATGCGATTGTTACTAAGACCATGTCATTAGTCCCAGACTTTAGATCAATCAATTCATGGCAGGAAAAGAGAATGGGCAATTATTTAAGGAATTATTTCCAGAAGATAAATGAATTATTATGCCAGTTTCCCAGAAAGTATTTTTTCACATCCCATTGGTCTAAGCTGTGTCACATGTCCATTCTTAAACCAATCCGTGATGAGGGAGGGAGGGTGGGCTGGGAGGGTAGGCCCAATTGAGCAGCTAGAGGTGAGGGCAGCTTCTTCCTACATACTGGGAATATATGAGAGTATATGAGGGAAAAACTGTTAAGTTATACAAAGAAAAAAAAAAGGAACTTTGCTAGAGATGAAATAAATAGATACTAAATGAATGACAACATACACTATAACCATATATATATATTCTTAACAATGTATAAAGAAAATATATCTTCACATTCTTGATACAAATAACCCATGGAAACTAAGCTTTACTGATAAAGTATCAATTTATATCCAATACTGGATTGCTGTCATCAATACTTTTTTAAAATATATTTTATTGATTTTTTACAGAGAGGAAGGGAGAGGGATAGAAACATTGGTGATGTTTCTCATCATCAGCTGCCTCCTACCCCACCCCCCACCCCCCACTGGGGATGTGCCAGCAACCACAGTACATGCCCTTGACTGGAATCGAACCTGGGACCCTTCAGTCCGCAGGCTGATGCTCTATCCACTGAGCCAAACCGGTTTCAGCTGTTATCAATACTTTTATTCCCATTACAGAATCAGATTGCTTTACAGGTCACAAAATTTCTTATTACTCCAAAGAAAAAGAAAAAAAAAGTGGCTAAAAACACAATTAAGCTAGCCTATAAAATAATTAATAGAAATCCTATTCTTTAGTTTTGTGTTCTTCATATATAATGAAGTTCAACCCAGCCACCCAGCCCAATGATTAAATTTATGTCCATCCAGTTCTATTCCTAACTTAGTTCTATTTTGCAATAAACATTAAAGTCCTTTATCTGCAAATTACTCTTTTTTTTTTCCTCTTCCAACTCCATTCATAAATCAAAAGCCCATATCTTCTAGCCAGTAAGATTTGGAATAGTAAGTGAATGTTTCATGGACAGTGTGTGCTGTATGTGGACTCACGTGTGATAGTGGTTGGAGACATGTTTGGGCCCATAAACTCCAATTGTCCCCGAGTCCATCTCTGCACATGACACACTTTGTCTTTTGTTCTGGAGAGAACGCAGGACTCCTGCCTGTGTGTTTCCAGCTAAGGGAAAAGGTGGTGCTTTGTAATAAATACGTGATATGATCTTGTCCTCAGATGCCTTCTTTGCCCAGCTGACAATTAAGAATGTCAGTCAAACTGCAATTATTAGTTAAAATGGAAAGATTTTAGAATAAGCCATCTGTGAGGGTGTGGAGGTTAAGTGCATATTTTTCCTCTTTTTAAAAAAAATGCTTTATGGAAATATCTAAAATTAGGCATTATGAGGATATCTAAAATTTTGTAGTTCAATTTCTTGATAAATTACTTGGAAGAAATGGTGTATTCTGTGCTTTAGCTAATAAGGTAATGATGATAATTGATTGTTGTTCAATCTGATTAGACTTAACTGCCTTTAGTAAAATCCATTAAGAAGTGTTCCCCTGATCTCAGCACCATACAGCAGTGTCCTTGGAGATCAGCTAGCGTTGGGGTAGATGTGGAAGTGGGAGTAGGCTGCAATCAGGTATTCTTATATCCATTACTCTTAATAGATGAGGCTCCGATTTATTCTGCAGCATTTGAGTCTCCAGAGACCCTGAGGAAATTTTGCCCATGCAACCAAGAAACTAAAAGGAAGAAACTTGATTGTCAATTCTTATGACTACGTGTTTGGGGAGTATTTTCAGGAAGTGGAGTAAAATCTATTATATCTGGTTTTACCCAAATGTGCCTTTCTTCTTTTTATTTTCTCCTATTCAGATAGGAGATTGGCCAGTCTGAATGGAAGTTGTCTTTTGTTCCATATAGCTATCAAAGTCACCTGATAAAACACTACACAAAAAATAGACAGTTTTAGGATAAAACTATAAATTTTCCGTTAGCTTTAAACTTCTAATTCTTTCATTAATTTAGCAAGTATTTTGCACCTTTCTAAAATATTGTTAGATGCCAAGAGGCTTTGTAATATTAAGTAAGGTAAGTTCTATTTCAGAATAAAAAGAATATGTACACTGGGATTAAACAAATAGATAAATGTAAGGTGGATGGTGATAGCCAACTTTCTCACTCTTGGAAAGGAAAAGCCATAGGCTAGAAGGAACAAGTCTGTCCTACTGAAGATATTCCATGTTTTCCAAAATCCAAACCTAACCAATGCATTTTCAGGCCAGTAACTCAGGCATTCATCCAGCAAATCTTTATTGAATGCTGGCTTTGAGATGAACAGTGTGAGTGACTAGGGATACTAAGATATGAGGAAGATATATATCAGCTTTTATGATATCTACTTGGTTGGAAAAGATAGATCCTATCTAATAAAGAGGGAATATGCTAATTGACCCTCAAGCTGTCACAAAGATGGAAGTGCCCACAGCCAATAATAAGGGAATATGCTAATTAACTGCCATGCTCTCAAAGATGGTATCTCCCAGTCTCCTCAGCCCCCCAGCCGTCCAGGGCCAGCCCAAGGCAGAGGCAAGTCTTGGATGGCAGCTGCCCAGTCGTCCAGGGCTGCCTGAGGCTCAGGTAACCCGGCCAGTCAAGGCTTGTGCTGCTGGCAGTGGCAGCAGCAGAGGTGTAATGAGGCATTGCCTTCCCCTGATCTCCAGGTTGCTTCCCACCCCTGAAGGCTCCAGGACTCTGAGAGGCGGCAGGCTGGGCTGAGGGACCCCTCCCCATTCCAGTGCATGAATCTTCATGCACTGGGCCTCTAGTGTTAAATAAATGAGGATACATTTATGTCAGTATAGTTGATAAGTAGTGTACAGATAACATATGGCCACAAATGATGATAATAAATAAAATAGTATTAACAAATAATTTATACATAAAATTATAGATGGATTAAGTAACTCAAGGATGTAAATATATTTTTTTGAGAACAGTTTTCTAATATTTTGAAAAACAGACTATTCTTGAAACATAATGCTAAGAGGCCATACATGATCATTGTAAATTTTACTACAATTTTTTTTTTTAACTGAATAGCAAAACACCCTGAATGCAAAAGAAAACTATTTATGACAGAGAAGACTCATTTGAGTAGAATTTGCAGGTCTGCTGACTGACCTTCCCCTCAGCACAGTCAGCAGATATTTTGAACCTCATTCTAGTTGTTATGATGAATGAGAGTGGAGGGAAGTCCTATACACATGGTTGGTTTTACCCACGAAGTGTGGTGTGGGAGATTTTAAAACTTCATGTAACAAGAACCTAATGAGTTATGCTCAAAAACACTGACATGCAGAACTGACTGAAGATTCTGCTGTCTTTTAGGAATGAGGCAACAGAGACTTGCTAGGCTCTAACATAAAAGATTGTGTTGGGGCATATCAAAGGAATAAGGAAGAATTGGAAGTAGAATAAATGTAAAAATGCACCCTAGCTCCCCACCTAATTTACTCTCTAAATTAGGGGTGTCGAACTCAATCAGAGAAGGGGCCAAAATCTAAAATCCAGCCTAAATCGCGGGCCGAATGTTTTACTGAACAGTCATAAACTGACAGTGTCATAAACTGACAGCGGAGTGCAGTGATGACAGCGCGGTGCGGGCCACATTGTAAGGCCTGGCGGGCTGGATTTGGCCCGCGGGCCTTGTGTTTGACACATGTGCTCTAAATGAATGGTTGGAATCAGCACTTCATCCTGTTTGCAAAGGCAAAAGGAGACACTCCTGGGAGAAAAATAACATCATCTAAACCTCTATACCTTTTAAATGCACAATATTTAATATAAAATGTAAACCACAAGAATGCTAATTGGTAGAAAATATATGTTTAAAAATCTTTAGATGAAATAGGCAGTGGAATCAGACCCACAGATGGCATATATACATTGGACTTAACAGGACAAAGATATTAAAACAACTCTAATAAATATGTTAATGAAACATATTAAAATATGGGAAGTGGATTAAAAGATGTTTAACTTAAGCAGAAAATTCAAATCTATAAAAAAATAACATGGGCTTTCTGGACTTAAATATGTAATATTTGTATTGAATGACTCAACAGAGCAGAAGTCAGGGTTATTGATCTGAAGACAAGTGAATAGAAAATATGCCAGTTAAAACTCAGAGAGGAAATTAAAGAATGGAAATAAGACCAGTATAGAAACTGAAAGGTTCGAAGTGTGCCGGAGTCATGCACCTAGGTCATGAAGCCATGATGTATCACAAGATATTTTTATTCCAGGCACGTGGGTACAGGTGAGCTGAGTCCAACAAAATGGAGTCAGGAAGACAGAAGGAGAAACAGGTTTTTATTAACTTCTGCTGGCTGCAAGCTGTTCTGCTGATGGAAAGGTCCTTCAGTCCTTGGTTCCTCCCAGCGTCAGGGGGCTAGTGGTTATCGGGGCTATTCGGTGCCAAGGTTGCAAGCTTTCTGCAAGCTATCTGCCTAGCAATACGTTTTTCTCTGTCCCCTTTTATACTCTTTAAACCTTTAAAAAATGTGGGACATACTCAAATGGGAATGGAAAGCATTCTATAATCGAATGATTAAATATCAGTTAGGTTTTCCATTTTGTTTTGTTTTGTTTTGTTGCTTTGTTTTATTTTGTGGTACTGAGTCCTTGGATTGTTATCGTCAAAAGTCTTTCTAAGATCATTTTCCTCTCCTGTTGAGTAAATTAGGAAGGCTTAGAGGGGTATGAAGTTGTCTAATTATATTGCCTTTCTCCCAGAACAGATAAATCTCTGGCAGTTTTCCTTGATGAGTTTCTTGAAGGTAAAACCTATGACAGTGTGTGTGTGTCCTGGGGAGAGGGGGCTCCCTTAAGACCAGTCTCCCAGGGCTTTTTAAAATTCTCAAGTGAGTCCACACAGCCTCCAGCAATTAGTCAATTACCACTTAAATGCTCCTGTGAATTACAGCCGCAGATGGTTAACTGATCTCAGCTCTGATTCTTTATATTTGCCTTGTTCCCCAGTTTTCCAGGCAGCAGTTTGCTCTGTGATCTCAGTTCTCAGATGGATCTAGGAAGAGTTGGTGAAGGTAGAAGGTTCAGCGATGACTTCCAAGCTCTTTGCACCTCAGAACTGAAACCGTAAGTCCTGGACCCTTTTCATTAGATGTTTTGATCTGCAGTTTTCCTAACATTGTATATTCAAAATATAAATGCATGTGAACGAAGCCTATTCTCAGAAATTCCTGAGATTGTTTTTTCACACTAAGTCCCAGATGAGAAACACAAACTTTTTTTTTTTGGAGGGGGGGGGGGGCGGGGGGGGCGCGGTGAAGGGGATAGGAGGGAGGGATTGGGCAGTGGTGGTATCTCTCTTTTTTGGCTATAGCATATTTTCCAGTTTTTTGTTTCTCTTAGTGTGTTGCTTTTTACAATCCCGTTTTATTCAGACTCCCCAATTCCAGTGTCTCCTGTGTTCTGTGGCAAGGCCTTGTACTTCACACTTATACTGTAAAATGACTGATTTCTGCAAAACCCTTCATTAGCAGCAGCTCTGAAACAATTTTCCCACTCTGGTGTCATAACCAGTGCTTCACTCTTGGCCCTTTACATTATTGCAAGTTCATATGGTAATTTCAGCATTGTTTGTTCCATTATTTTGAATTTGAAACATCTCCGTGTATTTCTGCAAGCACGTTTCCACTTCTTTTTATTTGTTGACTTGTTTTCCATATCTAAAGTCTAAGAACTCTTTCCTCTTTCCTTTATGGCTCACAACTGGATTGTGGAAAGTTCAGAACATACAATAGGTGATCCTTGGAAGCAGTTATTCACCCTACAGGTACAGGCACACATAATGCAAGAATGACTGAGACATCATTTGATAAATTCCATTTCCTTTAAGAAGCTTCTATTGGGAAAAAAAAAAGTTTTTGGGAGAAAAATTTTTCTTCTAGTTCCCCCCCGGTTTAATAATTAAATTGACAAACAGTGGATTAACAGGGGGGAAAAAACAAAATTAATTTTGTATGTATGGGACCCCTCCATAGAAATATGAGACATAAAAACATGACGAAAGCAGGGAATTCATACCTTTTAGACGAAGTCAGAATAAAACTTGAAGAGTTGACAAAACAGAGAGGTCTTTGGGTTGTAAATTAGTGAGGAAATAACAAGGTTTATTTATACAGCCTTCTTGGCCCCAAGGTCCTTATTTCTGTTGATAAAAATACCTTCTACTCTCTGGGTACAGGCGGATACTTCTCACCTGGAAGTTTTATTTTCTGCTTTCAGGGGGGAGACAGGAGAGTCAGAATGTCTTCTTTTACTGGCTATTTCTCAAGTGATTTTAATGCAAAAGGATCAATATACAAAAATGGCATATCTTACAATGGCATTTATTCTCCCCCTCAAAATAGTGTACGCAGAAGGCTGTAACTGCGGGAAACTTGAAGAGGAACTAGAAATTTTTCTGGACCCAAAAGAATATGTAAGGTTTTCCAAAAGTCAGATATAACATATGCATAGGTAACAAGAGGAAATAAATGGATTTCAGTGTGGCTAGCATGCTGTGTTTGGTGAAAGATTACAGTATAGGAGCAACATATGAGTCGGGCCACATGATGGTTTTCATGTTAAAATAAAAGTCTGGATTGTATTTTGAAGATGAAATAGAAAAAGTTGAAGGGAAGCACTTTAAGCAGAGGAACAAGAGCGTGGTGAGAAAAGTGCTTTAGAAAACCATGCTAATTGAAGTGCTTAAAACACAGCGTGTGTTAGAATCTCCCAGAGAGCTTGTTGAAACAAAACCACTGGGTACAAAACCCTTAGATTGTCTATTTCTGAGTCTGGGGTAGGGCCTAGGCTTGACATTTCTAAGTGTTCCATGTTCCTGGGTAATAGTGATACTGACGGCCTGAAGATCACACTTTGAAAATCCCTGCTGTAGAGGACAGGTAGACTAACCCAGTGGTCGGCAAACTTCGGCTCTGGAGCCACATGCAGCTCTTTGGCCCTTAGAACCACTTCTTCAAAATAGACTCGCCCAGGCCAAAAACCGACTTCCGTGCATGGGCCAGGAAGTTTCAATCGCACTGTACGTGCACGCCCCCACGTGGTATTTTGGGGGACAGCCACACTCAAGGGGCCAAAGAGCTGCATGTGGCTCCCTAGCTGCAGTTTGCCGACCACTGGAAAGGGCAGATACTATAACAAGGCCAAGGGGCTAACATGAAAGCAATATAGCCATCAATCAGGCTTAAACAGAATGAAACAAAAGCAGCAGCAACAAGATTGACTCAATTTAGTTATATCTTAATAAAGAGACAACTTTGAAATATCTTGCTATCATATATATTCATAATTGATCACTGTGGTCCCTTTTTCCTCTTTCCTTCCTCTCCTTTTCTTTTCCTTAATCCATTCTCTTCCTCATTCCCTATCTAGTTTATCCAGGTATTTAATTTCAGATCACTATAGAGGTCCAGGAAGAAGTAAAGTTAAAACATACAAAAGAAATGGAAGGAACAAGAGCAATGGGGTTACTAAATAATTATTAGGCCTCAGCTTTAATTATTTTGTGATTTATGGTACAATTGTTTTTACATTCTTTTTTTTTTTAAATATATTTTATTGATTTTTTTACAGAGAGGAAGGGAGAGAGATAGAGAGTTAGAAACATTGATGAGAGAGAACCATCGATCAGCTGCCTCCTGCACACCCCCTCCGCAACCAATGTACATGCCCTTGACCGGAATCGAACCTGGGACCTTTCAGTCCGCAGACCGATGCTCTACCACTGAGCCAAACCGGCTTTGGCTGTTTTTACATTCTTGTGAGCCATCATCATTTTAGGCTAAGGCCTTTCAGCATCTTCATCTGGCTTTGAGTAAATGATCTGAGAAAAGATAGAAGAAGAAAAAAGTAATCCAAGAACTTGGGAGGAGATAAAACATACCAGGTCATGGAACAAGAAAATGAAAAGGGAAATGAAATGAAATGAAATAATAAAATAAAATAAAATAAAATAAAATAAAATAAAAGCTAAAACAAACAAACAAAAGATACAATAATTTATCATGAAGGTTAGAAAGTATGAATGACCTTGAGAGTAAGGCATTTGTTCTGAGTAGGTGGGTAGTTCTGCCCCTATCCTTAGGCTTTGGTCTGTTCAGAGGCCTTTGGAAAGGCAAATGTGCAAACGGAAAACTCCTCCGGGAATATAAAATCACTTGTTTTGGTTCCAGCAGAAGGCAAAACTAAAGGGGGTGGGGTGGGGGAACAAACTGGTATTCTAGAGTCTTTCTCCCAGGTTGGCAGGGTATATAGGTTTCTGTTAACAGGATTTTTTAAAATATTGCTCTTAAAAGGTGGTTGGGCCCTCAATCCTAGTGGATATAAATTTTGTCCACTCTATTTTTTCCCTAAGGGTGAGACTAGAAAGTGTCCATTCTTTTCCCATTAATGGATTCGCTTGATTGTCATTTAGTGGTCTGCTTTTACACCGGGGTGTGGGTGGGTTTCCTTGGGGATTGCCACCCTGCATTATCAGGGCACAGTGTTAGGAAATGTGGAGTCCAGCGGAGAGCCCAACGTTGATGATTGTATGCGTGGCTCGCTGCACTCTCTGGGATGAGGAAATAAGGTACCACCTCTCTCTGACACTAACAGCACATAACTTTTCCTTGGTTACTCAGAGCTCCCATTGCACTATCCGTTTGATTGCCTCTCACTTTGAAGCTTTTGTCACTTTGTCCTCTTTAACATGTCTCCAGCCTTAAACTCTGTCTTGAACATTCTTTAAAAAAAATATATATATATTATATATTAATATATAATTTATATTTTAATATATAATTTATATTTTAATATATAATATATATATATTATTGATTTTTTTACAGAGAGGAGGGGAGAGATATATAAACAATGATGAGAGAGAAACATCGATCAGCTGCCTTCTGCACACCCCCTACTAGGGATGTGCCTGCAACCAAGGTACATGCCCTTGATTGGAATAAAACCCAGTACCCTTCAGTCTGCAGGCTGATGCTCTATCCACTGAGCCAAACCAGCTTCGGCTGTCTTGAACATTCTTAACTCCCCAGTTTTCCACAGAGATTTTCTCTCTTCTCTCCGCTCTATATAAATCGTTGTAGTCACTTTCCCCAATAGTTATACAGTGGTGCTTTTTCCTCCCCGTTCCACAGCATCCTGAATATCTTATTGGTGAAGGGGTGATAAATTATTCCAAGGTTAAGAAATATTATTGTATACTTATCTCTGTATCACTATTAATCTAAATGTATTTATTAATGCAAAGTTTATTCCTCATCTCTTCTTTGACAAGGCTTTGTTTCTTCTCCAAGAATGTCCTCCTTTTACCAACCACTGAAAAATATATGCTGCATATTCTAACACTCTCTTGGCATTGGTTTACAGAACTCTTGTCTGATCTGTAAATAATGTATCCAAAATAAAATGGGCATCAAGAGAAGGTGATAGGATTTAAAGTAACTGCAAAAAATGCAGTTGAATAAGATAGAAATCACAATTTATCATTATTAATTCTAAAAAATGTAGGAATTCATTTTTTCTCTTATAAAACAGTTATATATAAAACTGCACAATGAATGAAAAAGTTCAATGTTCCGTAATATTTGGCTAAGCAAAAAATATTTCATGAGGCATTTCTTAAAAAACACATAGCTGTATTAGAATGTGAAATCCAAATGTACTTTATAACGCTTATTCTATTTCCAAAATTCTCATTAAAATAAATTGACATCAGCTTCCCCCTCCACAAACACACACACACACACACACACACACACACACACACACACATCCTTCTGTCTACTTTCGAAGTCAGAAGAAATGATGAAAATTATTTTGTACACAATATAATTTGCTGTGCCTAACCTTTTCAAAACCACAGCTTGAGCGAGTGGCACGTTCTCTTCTACTCATCATTGGCTTGTTAGTATAATAAAAATAAGAATCAAACATGAAGTTTCTTAAAGATCTTTGTGTCTACATCAAGGGTCTTAGCTGCTGGCTTGCACAGCTTGTCTTCTAGATTTATAATTCAATCTCCTATTTTTAGTTCTTGAATAATGTAAAAAGCAGGCAAGTTACTTTACAGAGTCTTGCCTTTTCCCAGCAGCAGCTGCTGCTGCTACTGCTGGCATCATTGTTATTCATGTAGAAGGATATAGCTGGAAAGACCAATTCAGAATCAGGCAAGAATAACTGTGAATCTCAAAGGTGTTATGGGGAAATTTAATCAGGAAATGTAAAAATAATTATGTTTGAAAATCAGTGAAATCTTTCTTTTCAACATTTATGCTAAAATGTGCATAACTGTACCGCATATTAAAAATACGGATTTTTTTTTTTTACCTTGACATTTTCTCTTTCCTTGGCCATTACTTGCGATTTTGCTAAAATTAAATAGGAGAACAAGGAAAATTGTATAGCTGATGAGTTGAAAATTCTGAGGCACTGAGAACACTACAACCACATTCTCCTTGAAGCAGATAGCATAGCAGTGAGCAATCATTCCCCCATTAACGGGATTCTCCATAACAGTACACCACAGACCTACTGCACATGTTTAACCTTTTGTGAAACGAAGCAGGTCTGACAAGTGTTATGTGGCTGAATTAAAATTCTGGGGTTACCTGGCCCATTTCCCAGGGTTTCTCCATGCTCTTACTGATTTGTTTCAGTTAACTGGACTCGTCACAGAAGAAAGTAGCAAAACCTTATGTGTGGTTCCCAAGCACAGACAGGATCATGTCTACATAGAGGGGGAAATCTCTCTTGTGTTAAGGTTTTTATTTGTATCCAAAATTTAGGGGAGCATCATCGATATAGGGCACAGAATCTGTCTCATTTCTAGTCACCTGATGGTTTTACCTGGTGCTAGGTCATTCCTAGTAACATTTCACCTTCCACAGTGATTCAGAGGAGAACTTCACTGCTGAAGTGGTCAATTACAGCTGTGAAAATTAAGATATACTTTGTGAATAAATAATTTCAGTGTGTTTCAGAATAGAATGTTCTTGGATTTTTTTAAAAAATAAGTTTTGTAAGAAATATATGTGGCCCTAAGCAGTAAAAATGCAGCATTTTAGTAGTTAAATTTCACACATTGTGTGGAACACAATTTATATTTACTCTAGTCAAATTATCTGCAATTAAAAAATAAAAGAGCTAAAACTTTGATATTTTCTGTAGTTATATTCATGTTTTTTTTGTTGTGGTTTTTTTTTTTTACATGAAAGAAGGCATTTAGATCTCATTTCATAAAATTCTATGTAGATTTTCAGATATATTTAAGGGCATTTAATGAGATACTTTCTTTTATTTCTTAAGGAAGCATGGGAGAATGAGGTAATTAATAAACATAGTGTCTGTTTAAGGTCTTTTAATCACTTAATTTTTAAAAAGAATATCACACATCATAAAAGTCTTCATTTATTTTCCTTACACTCCTGAATATATAGCTATATTCATATCTATAACTACTGACAATGTAAGATAGTGTATATTCACTCTTACAGTATATGCAATCTTATAAGAATGGTGTTCAGAGTCCCAGAATATGAGCATTGTTTAAATCCTTAGAGTTCATGTTGGCCACATTATTCATTTTTCATATGAGATGGCAAAGCTGTATTTTAATCCAGGGAACATACCTTGCTGTTGATAATAACAATTACAACAAGGCACCTTTTATTGGGCATGAATTATGTTTTGGTTACTTTACATTTAAATTTTTTTTATTTTATAGATGAGGGGGAAAAAAGTTTAGTAACTGCCCAAGGTCACATAGCCATTTCATATCTGAGCTGATATAATTGAATTTGGACCCAGGTGACTCAAATCAGCTCATTCAGCCATACCACAGTGACTTCTCATCTGGATGTCTTTACAGTGAAAACGAAAGAATGGTCAGCCAACTTCCACAGTAGGTTTTTTCTATTTTCCCACTTAGATAGCAGTGTTATCTAAAGGAGAATTTGAAAGTAAAACTGGGAGGTAGGCAAACATCTACTCTCATTTTTCTTATCTCTATCTTTGTCAGTGGCACATTTTCTGCATCTTTCTCCTCCTCTGGACATCCTGGGCCTGCCAGGGGCTCTGAGGAAGCAGGCTCCTTGACTTGACTTCAGGGTGCCATTATTGTGTCCTCTCTCAGCAATAATGTTGAGTGCCTTTATCTTTCTTAAAGCCTGTTCCCTCATCTAGATATGACAGGAGACGGGATTACACTCCATTTTCAAAGGTGACAGTTGACAAATTGATCCTCATACCAGAGCTAACAAATGTTACAGATTAAAGACTGTGTCCTTTCCACACGCATATGCATTTTAATGGTAGTTATTTTTAAAAAGATGTAACCCTTTAGTGAAGGGAAATGTGAGAATAGCAAAGATTTAAGGGAGAGATTTTTGGTGAGAGGACACATTTGTCAGGTACCCTAAATCTCACTGCACTTGCAAGTGAAGTTAACTCTGTTTTTTGTGTGTCTTTTTAATGTTGCTAAAAAAGCTGATGGCAAATAAATCTAACATACAATTTCCCCCCCCAAAGCAAATGATGGGAAAAATCATTGAAATCACAGTACCTTAGAGAAAATAATAAACAGAAGGTTATACTTGCTGTTTCAATTTGTATTTGGAGTGGGAGTATGTTGAAAGGTATAATCAATAAGAACATTAACCTGCAGGTGTACCTGACACAAAAGCCAAAAATTGCACATCAAAGTAACTCCATTTTCATTAGCATCAATGAAGGAAGATAAGAAGTGATTGGATGGAAATAAGACTGTAGTTTAATTTTCAGAAAGTGGCTTTGTGGAATGATAAGGGTGAAAATTCTTTTTCTTATAATTGATGTTTTTTTAATTGCATGAAGCAGTTTCATTATTGCTTTATTTAACAACCTGTGGTTAGTGGTTCATACATAATTAATAAAACAGAGATAAAAACAATGTTATTATAAACCAATTGACTGGCATTTTGCTGTAAATGTTAATATCCACCTAGAAGAAAAAATTCAGGAGTATTCTCCAAGAAAGTGATCCTCAGTTATAGGTGATCTATTCAAGGAAAATCACATCAAACTGCCTTGGCCGAGTGGTTCATTTGGCTGGAGCATCATCCTGTACACCAGAAGGTTGTGGGCTGATTCCCACATACCTAGGTTGTGTGTACATGGGAATCCCTATGTTGGGCACATACCTAGGTTGTGGGTTTGATCCCTGGTCAGGAGGCATTCAGGAGACAACTGATAGAACTGATAGATGTATCTCTCTCACACATTGATGTTTCTCTCTCCCTCCTTCCTCTCTCTAAAAAAAAAAATAAATAAATAAAAATAAATCAGTAAAAACATATCCAAGGGTGAGGAATAAAAAAAAATTATAACAAACTCCCTGGGCATGGCTCCCTCCATACACCAAGTTTTTTGAAGTCTCCCAAGTTGATTTTAATATGATGATAGAATTGACACACTCCAACCTAGGATATAAGACAATAGGATATGTTGAGAAATAGAACTTACTAATTGTTTGGTAAATATTACTGGTTCTTGCCAGTACTTTTAGATCTCTTCATGTTTCAAAATATATAGGGCCTCAGCTTTCTTCTTTAATCAGGCTATTCACTCTATCATCCATTATTTGCCTAGAGGCAATTACTCCAAAATTCATTTTTCCAGTCCATATCTCTTCATGGAACTTAATGCTTATTGAACTTTGATTATGTGACAGGCACTATGATAAGCATGGTGCACATGGAATTATGATGAGCCATGACACCTGGTACTTAGAGGATAGTGGAACAAACTTATTTTGGCGTGACTGTTACATTTAGGATCCAATTACTTGTGATATCCCTCCTCCTTCATTTGAGTGTTAGTGCCTCAAAAGCAGAGACAATATTTTATTTTATCATCATATTTTTACTCCCAACATTGTGCCTAGTAGAAACTCAATAACTATTTGCTGAGTGAATGAATGAGTGAGTGCACACATAGTTCATATCCACATTTTATGGGAGAGACTACTTTAGCTTCATTATTTACACACACACACACACACACACACACACACATGAGAGAGACAGAGACTCATTAGACAAGAGAGCCTTAAAACTAAACAATTCACAATCTAAGTGATTAAATACTTATTTTAAATAATTTTTTCATTATGTTTGGTACTATTGGTTGACAAGTTAATTTAGAAATGATTTACAAGATAAACCAAGATGGTGCTGACTCTCACAACCACACAAAAATACAACTAAAAGACAAAATGACTATCACCCAGAACCATGGGAAAGCTGGAGGAGTAGAAGTTCTACAACTAGAAAGAAAGAAAGAAGCTCATTGAGACTGTGTAGGAAATGCAGAGGCTCTGAAAAGAATAGGTACAGAGGCATGCAAATCTCGCTGGCAACTGGGTGCACTATTTTTTTTTTCCAATCAAAAAGGAGATATAAGCTCCTGATTTCTCTGAACTCCAGTTTCTGGGGAAACTCTGGGGACCTAGACTCATACAGGGAGAAACTGGACTGTCTTTCATTGGGTTGGAAAGTGAGGGTGGCTTTTTCTTAGAGGTGTGCACAGAAAGCATTGTTTACTGTGCTGGGTCACGGGTGCAGGAAGTGGAAATGTGGAGAGGCAAAGACTTCTGACTGGCAGCCATATCCTAGTGATTCCCACCCATATTACACACCCTCCCAAGCTGTGTGCAGTGGCTTTTGCATATGAATGGTCTGCCCTTTCACAGCTTAACCTCACAGCTGGGTCAGACAGCTCCAAAACTTCCAAACCCCAAACAAAGAGGATAAATCTGCAAATATCCCTGTAGCTCCTGCTGGGTGGCCCTAGACAGTACCTGACTTACACCTCTTTGGAGATTAAGGAACCAGTGTACCTAGAGGAAAGTATGAGATGACACCAGATTTCAACTCCTCACATGCATAAGTGACACACTCAAGAGACAGACTCAGTAAGCAGCAAAGCCCCACTAAAGCAAGTCTAACCCCATAAGGGTGTCTCCAGCATAGCAGTTCTTCCATTATAGACACAGCCTATCCTCACAGCCAATTGGCCTGGAGGTCAATTCCTCCCAGTGTACGAACAGCAATCAAGGATTAACCACAACAAGACTGTGCACATAGCCCACAAAGGGGTGTACCAAGAGTGTCCACCTCAGGTGATTGGGGAGGCTGAGTCACTGGGCCCTATACGTTACCTACCCCACAAAGCCACTCTATCATCACAGGGAAGCAGCCAAAATTCGGAGACAAACATGTCATGAATGAAAGAAATGGAGGAAAGCAAACTACTGGATATATGGTTCAAAACCACCATTTTAGGTTGCTCAAGAATCTTCTAGATACCGCTGAGAAACTTAATGAGACCTCTGAGGAATTTAGTGAGAACTTCAAGGATCTTAATGAGAATGAAAAAAAAAAAAAAAAAAAAAAAAAAAAGGAAAAGGACCTGTCAGAAGTTAAGCATACACTGTCTGAAAATAAAGAATAATATACAGAAATCCATCAGTAGACTGGAGGACCCCAAGAATCTAACCAAAGATTTAAAATATAAGGAAGCAAAAAACCAAGCAGAAAACAAAAAGAAAAAAGAATCCAAAAATATGAAGATAATGTAAGGAGCCTCTGGGACAACTTCAAGCATACCAACATCCAAATTATGGGGGTGCCAGAAGAAGAGAGAGAGCAAAATATTGAAAAACTATTAGAAGAAATAATGACAGAAAACTTTCTCTACCTGGTGAAAGAAATAGATTTGCAAGTCCAGGAAGTGAAAAGTATCCCAAACAAAAGGAATCCGAAGAGGACCACACCAAGACACATCATAATTAAAATGCCAAGGGCAACAGACAAAGAGAGAATCTTGAAAGCAGCAAGAGCAAAACAGTTACCTACAAGGGAGTACCCATACGACTGTCAGCTGATTTCTCAACAGAAACTATGCAGGCCAGAAGGGAGTGGCAAGAAATATTCAAAGTGATGAACAGCAAGAACCTACAACCAAGATTACTCTACTTAGCAAAGCTATCATTTAGAATTGAAGGTCAGATAAAGAGCTTCACAGACAAGAAAGAGCTAAAGGAATTCATCACAACCAAACCAGTATTATATAAAATGATGAAGGGTATTCTTTAAGAAGAGGAAGAAGAAAATGGTAAAAAAAAAAAAAAGTCACAACAAAGTGACAACAAATACGTATCTATTAACAAGTGAATCTAAAAAATCAAGTGAATAAAAGATCTGATGAACAGAATAAACTAGTGAATATAATAGAATCAGGAGCATAGAAAGGGAATGGACAGACAATTCTTGAGGGGAAAGGGGTGTAAGGGGTTGGGGAAAAGACTGGACATAAATCTTACACCAATGAATGAAGACATTGGTGGGGGGGGGCGGGTGGTGGTGGCGGGAGGCAAGGGGATGGGGCTGGGGGGTAATAGGTGGAGGGAAGCTATGGGGGGAAAAAGAGTAACATCTGTAATCTGAACAATAAAATTTTTTTTTTTTTAAAAAAGAAATGATTTACAAAAAGACAAAATGGCCCTCACCAGTTTGGCTCGGTGGATCAAATGTCAGACTGCCTGGGTTGCGGGCTTGATTTCCAGTGGGGGCAGTTTATCATTGATGTTTCTACCCTGTTTCCCCCCAAAATAAGACAATATCTTATATTAATGTATGCTCCCAAAGATGCTCTAGGTCTTATTTTCAGGGGATGTCTTATTTTTCCATGAAGAAGAATACGGTACACATTTATTGTTAAATGAAAATAAAGGAAATTTATTACCTGTATATGGTATGGTAGTACGGTAGTTGTCAACACAAACCAGACAAACTGTGAATCCTACAGTATCAAGAATTTACTCATTTATTCAATGACAATCATGTCATAATCTTCTGTAACATCATCATAACAATCCCATTCCTGAATTTCCTGGTGAATTTCTTGTGATTCCATTTCTTTCAGAATCAGTGGACCAAATCTCTCATGTTTAGCCTGGGGTGGGGGGCCCTTATTTTCAGGGGGATGCCTTATATTTCACTCAGAAGGAAACCTGTAAGTAGGTCTTATTTTCGGAAGATGTTTTATTTTCGGGGAAACACAGTATATTTCTCTTCCTCTCCCTTCCTCTCTGAAATATATATATATATATATATATATATATATATATATATATATATATATATTAAAAAAAGACAAAAAGTTAAATGTATAGCTTTGCTTTGATCAAAATGTATTCTGAATATATTCCAATAATTGTGATGTCATCCAGGCTAATTTGCACTGAGGTAATAAATAATAGTCATTAAAAAGGCAATCAGAAAATGGGTGTCTCTAGAGAATTATGAGAAAAGAGGTGAAATTGCAAGATACAGAGTATGTTGTAGGCACTGTTTTTCTCATGTCCACAAACTCTAATATGAAATGTTTATTGAATAGTTTATTGAATTTTTGTGATACATTAGATGTATAGGCACCTTTAGAAATGTTCACGCTCTTTTCTTTTGCAATTCATTTATAAAATGTTGAACAGTTTAACGATGAAAATTGGAATTTTGCCTGACATATTAAATGGCAGGTTGGATTGCCTAGATATGCATTAAGAGCTCTATATTCCTAATGTGTCAGTTTTGTGAAAATTGACTCTTAAAATGTTTTTGTTCAGTCCTGAATGAAAGAGGACTTTTCAAGTATTGCACCAGTCATCACGGACAAACTTCACAGCAACTGAATGAGCTCTGAAATTATAAAACAACATGTGTGTTGTTCTAGCAGTGTATAAAAACAGCATACAGTGAATAAATCAGGACTATCAACAGCAAGATCTGATATATCAAGTGAAAGAAATAAAATAAGAGATATTACCGGAGAAGGATAAATCTATTTAGAGATAGAATTGTAAATGAGATGGAGAAGTTAAAAGAAGATGTGAAAAAGTCAAATTATTTCAGATGTCAGAGGCTACAGAGAGTAACAAGAGTCACATGAATTTATGAGAGGGCAGAGAAAAGACTGCTATAGAAATATTAGCTTAATTATAAACTTTTTAATGTATTAGCCACACAGGCTGTTTATTAGCAATATGACTGCCTAGTTCTTAAAGGTGATGTTATCATTCCCGAAAGAGCTATTAATATAGAAGAGGCTCACCATTGTTTTGCTTTTTATTGAAAGGGTCAAGCTTTTTCAAGGGGAACTTGAAGATATACTGAAATTCTAATGGTTTCGCTATGTGTCTGAAACTTATATAAGTTAATATGTACACCTGTCTACGGGTTTGCTGCCCTGTGACTCGAAAATAATATCTGTTCATCAATATAGTGTGTGGTTACTATGATGGATGCTGAGGGAAAAGACAGAATGTGCTTAATCATTACAAGAAAGCAAGGAAGCCTTTTGTCTGGGGACCTTGAGTATAAGAATACAAAGGAGATACATTAACTATATTTGGTTATGAATGATTGTGGAAAAAGATTATAAATATCTATCTTGCCTTATGCATGATCCCATGCCTACAAACTTACTCGTAGTTAGGACAATGGTAAACATCGCTGTCCAACATACAGGCAAAAGGCAGTCAAGTACTGCCTTGGTTTCTGGCAGGGGAACCTTGTTCCTCAATGGCTTTTCCTCACAGGAACTCACAGCAGGTCTTCACTGTATTTGATATGTTTCTTTGAATTTGCATTATGCTGCAGACCTCTCAAAGTTGAACAGGCTTTTTTTTTTTTTTTCCTTTTTCTTTAATCAACCAAGTGATCCACAGAATGTAAGATCATTTGTGCAGAAGCTGAGTAAATGAGGATGCCAACTGGGACAGCACCACTCACCTTTCATGGACTGTTTAAACTAATTACGGTAATTAGGGCAACTGGTCTAACAGTTTATGCCTAAGCAATCTTCAGAGAATATTTTGTCTCATCTTTTGGCTAAGACCGATGTGTTTTCATAGCTCTTTAGTATTTGAGGTAGAAGAGACCTTAGAGATCATAGACAAATCGATGCACAATTTGTAATATGTAATACTTTTTTAATAATCAGGTGTCTGAATATGCAGTAAATTATTTTATTAAATTTAATTATAGCTAATTCAAGGTTAATCTGGCGATAATGTAATTCTCACTCATTTGCATATATTTAAATTATAGAGAACAGGGAGCAATTTATGGTTTACATTGGAGAGGTGGGTGGATATTATTCTTAAGAAAGCAAATAACACCTATTGTGACGGGGGGAAAAATTGAGACCTGTAGATTTAGAACAACCTGTCCAGGGAAGTTGCTCAATAAGAACATAACAGCAGAACTTCAAATTTCTGTCGATTTTTCTTCTATATCAATCTCTTTATCTCAGGAAGCATTTTAATCTTTCATTGCCAACCCCTCTGTTGGACATCTCAAGAAATCTATGGCAGCAGCAAACCAAGATGTGGTAGAAGAGTGAGCTGTTTCAAAGCTATTGCAAGCCCGATGAGCCTGTGATTTTGCCAAAAACAATAGTGAGGAGTGAAATAGTCCAACATGGTGTGCCATGCAAGCCTCGAAAATCTGGATACAAACAGAAATCATGTTTTGGTTTACTGAAAATCAGAGTCGCGTCCAGAAAAAGAACCATAATTCAAAAACAACAGGATTGATAGACTATCCATCTGGAATGCTATAAATTTATATCCCTGCCTCACACTATATACCCCTACCAAATCAGGGAAAGAAAAAAATGGATAAAAAATATAAATGTAAAAACATAGAACTACAAAAGAATTACAAGATGGAGCTAATACTTTTTATTTTGCCTAGACTCCTGTATGACTAGATTACTTTCTAATTCTAACTATCAGAAATAATTAAAAACTCAATTTGAAAATAAAATGTGACTATAATAGCTAGTACTGTGCAAACAATAGCATCTTACTTTCCAAGTTGGACACTGTTCTATCTGTGGCAAGTATATATTGTAGTATTTGCTTTATGTGTTTTTAAATCTTATGTATAAGCATAGACTTTAAACCTTATCAAGAATCATAATTTAAAGTATAATATGCATTTAATTTAAATCACCATTTTATGAAGCTACTTTAAACAAGATTAATCTATAATAATGTCAAGGATATAACCATTCAGAACAGAACAGCCCCAAAATAACACTTAGAAGCATTTTCAAACAATGCAAAAGCAAAAGCTCTTGTTAACAGGGTACTGTAATTATAGGATGACTTACAATGTAAATGAACAGTAGACTGATTCTTTTAGAAGAGTAATACTTAGCATACGAATGACATCTCCATTTCCCTTAAATAACAATCTTATAAAAATCAAGCGGGATTGCTAACATCAATGCTGCTGTTAAATGTCATCTTTTTTTTGTAGTTATAAAATTATAATATGGAGGTGTACATAAGATTAAATTTGGTAACATTGAGCATATCACAAAAAGAATTTAATAATTATATAAATTTAACCATCCCTAACTAGAACAAAAGTAAATGCATTATCTCCAGTTCATTGTTAATGGGAAAGATCTGCCAAGAGAAGAGGTGGGAAGAAATTAAGAGTTCTGTTTAGGTCATATTAAGATTGAGATATCTATTAGATACCCAGGTGGTGATGTCTATTGAAGTTATATACAAATGTGAAGCTCAGGGAAGTATTCATACCCGGGCTCTCATAGGAATTAGGACACAGGGAGAAGATACTATATAAATGTTTCTTGACTATAAGTAGCCATTGTTTCTGAAGGAAAGTAGATACCCTGTTTCCCCAAAAATAAGACAGTGTCTTATATTAATTTTTTCTCCCAAAGTTGCGCTAGGTATTATTTTCAGAAGATGTCTTATCTTTCCATGCGCGAGGTCTTATTTTCGGGGAAACACTGTACATACCATATTCTCTTGGGAAGTTGCTACAGCACATGTTTAAAAAACTAATATTTTAAGTGCTTACTATGTGCCAGGCACATTTTCATATATCTTACATTTATTAAAATGATACTTAATTATATGAGTCTGATAACACTTGTCATCATAGAGCACAGCATGGCTAAGGCTGGGTCACCCAAAGAGCCTAAGAAATTAAACTTGGCGGCAGCCTGAGAACAGCCTACATGCGTCTGTCAAACTCCCGAGGAGTGCTCCTGCTCTGTCTTAAAGGGGGTGAGATCCTGAGGTCAGTGACCCCTTTTACTCACAGGGGGCAGGTCTGAGTTCATCTTTCCCAATTGGAGATAAGTCTCCCTCACACAGACACCCGCAGGCCCAGGGCCGGGTAACACATGCATCTGGACTCATGATGACTCTGCCTTATTTCCTTAGGACACTGTTACATCACAGAGCTTTCCTGTTCATTCCTTTCTGTGTCTGAGAAGGATTTTAAAAACCCCATTTTTTAAAGGACACTGAACATTCAGACTGAGCTGGTGATTATCTTTTATGATACCATTTGAGAAGACAACTCTTGTCCTGCTTTGGATTGTCCTGGTCACCAAAGAGAACATGCTGGCCTTCACTGAGCCCAGTTGTGACCCAGCTTGGCAATTTTTAAGAAGCCATGCTAGTGTAAAGCAGATGAAACATGTTTGCCTTGCTTCAAAATGACCTGCATATAAATTAACCTAAGAGGCCTTGGTTAGAGATTACCTTGGTTCAAGCAATTTCTGCAGAAATTAAATTGACATATTAATACATTTACTTATGTTTTGTTGTGGAAAATATAAACAGCAATTTACCATCACACACACACACACACACACACACACACACACACACACACACGCACACACACACACACACACTAAGGTTTGCATTTGATACTATACATACGCATACAGAATAAAAATTATGTAGGTATCTGGCTGATAGTCTTTTTTGTTGACAATTTCCAAGCATAAATAACCCATACAATATGAGATTCCTGAACTACACTGGCAGAAGTGAGTAATGATTGTGTACATTTTAAATCTGACCTTCTGTGAAAGCCAGACCTGCTAGAAGGATGGGTAATTTTTAAAACCCATACTTTACGGGACATATTCTATTAGAGATCATTATGTTTGTAAAAAGAAAGAAAGCCAATTTTACAGAAAGAGAAAAGATGGTGTTTCAGTTTACTTCTTTTCATAAATGTTTCTCCAAACTGATTTCTATTGTAGGCACCTGGGGACTCACCTTGAGCTCTGAAGTTTTACATGTTGTGTGCTGCATGCATGGAGTTACTGATATTTTCTTTTACACTGTGTGAAATACAGAGCAAACAAGCAATTTGTAAGGGATGTTTTTAAAATGCTGTAAGGGATAAGGATATTTCCTCTGAGGCTGATTAGCTAAAAATGGGTTCTCTAATGAGGATGTGATTACTAGCTTCAAGCTTTATGATTCTTTGCAGGAAATGTCACTGATTATCTAGGAGCATTTTAAGAAATGGATTTGGAATGAAAGAACAAGCAATGCCTAGAATTCAAATACTAGTATACATAAAACTATTCCTGGCTCATTCTCTTATTTATTAAACTGCACAATCTTTTTTTTTATTTTTTATAATATATAGGTTATTGATTTTTTACAGAGAGGAAGAGAGAGGGATAGAGAGTTAGAAACATCGATGAGAGAGAATCATCGATCAGCCGCCTCTTGCAAACCCCCACTGGGGATGTGCCCGCAACCAAGGTACATGCCCTTGACCGGAATCGAACCCTGGACCTTTCAGTCCGCAGGCTGACGCTCTATCCACTGAGCCAAACCGGTTTCGGCTGCACAATCTTTTTAGCTTCAGTTTCCCTAGGTGTAGACTAGGGATATGGTAGGTATCCTTCCTGATGGAGTGTGATTGTGAAGATCAAATGGCAAAATACATGGATACCATAGGAACATGAATGTAGTATAGTTATACAATGTTATCTATAAATCACCTGGATTCACACAATCCAAACGAAATATTTTAATATTTAACGAAAAGCTAAGTGAATATTTTAAAACATGATAGATTTACAAGAAACACCTTTAAAATTGATTTTTTAAAAAATTGTCCTACTTACAAAATATAAATGAGTACTGGTTTCCCAATAAGTTACATGTGCAGTCATAATGCAGCAAAGCAATTCTCAGTAGAGAATATTTTGAAAACCAGATAATCTTCATAAGGATATAAAAAATATTTGTGAATTATTTCTGAGATTGTACATTTTAAAGCTCCTGGATTATTCAAATTTTCTCACATCTTTCCAGCTATTCTCGAGCACCATTATTCAACATGGTATGGGCAGTGTGGTTATCTTCAAGCAAAACGAAACCCAAACAAAGAAATATAATTCACTCATTCATTTGGTCAACAACATGAAATATTGATTGGACATTTACTTTGTGCCAGGGCAGTGGGGATGGAGCTATGATAAAAGCAGACAAAGTTTTTGTCTCAAGGAAGCTCGCATTTTATTGTTGAGGATAACCAGTGAAGTAAAGGATGAGCCATGTCAGCATGTGGAGTAAAGAGCTTTGTCAGCGGAGATAACAGCCATTGTAAGAACCTTAACAGCATATTTGACGTATTGGAAGAACAGAAGGAGGTCAGGATGGCTGGAGGAGAATGAGTTAGAGGAAGAGTGACTTAAATAAAGACGGAGCAGTCGGAAGGGCCAGATAATTTGTAGGAGTTGAGATCAGGAACATTGAATTTTATAGACATGGTGCACATAAAACGGTTGGATTAATGACTTTTTGCCACTCATTTAACATACCAACTTTTTCTCAAAACACTCTAAGAGATGTGACATGGAATGCGATATTTTTATATCACAGTCTCGGGCGGACACACTCACCAATTTATTTGGCAGAAGGGTTTTATTCAGAGAATAGCATAAAGGACAGATGTAAATTGTGCATCATTTTGGGATGGACCCACCCTGTGTGGATTTGTGTAACTACTTGGAGCAAGAGGGCTAGAAGGGTAGCATCTTCTATAATCGTCTATTTGTTGAATGCACATGCTCTATTCATGTGTTTGAAAGCATCTCCTTTGTTTAGCCTTAATTTGGCCCAAAAGTTGTTCTCTGTGCTAAACCTTAATTTTTAAGTAAAGCTTGAGTATAAAGTAACCTTGAGCCCTAAAAGGTAAAAAAAAAAAAAAGTGAACAACATGGCACAGAAAGCATAATTCATCTACAAAAGATGGCCCTTTCAACCTCCTTTATCATCCACTATTAAGACTCTCTTTCTCCTTTGACAAATACCTCATAAAAATATATGGGATCTGTATGCATGCATATAAGCCTAACCAATGGACACAGGGCCTTGGGGGCTTATGGTGTATAAAGACACATATATTGTATTATACCTTAATCAAAAAAGTTGGTTGAGCATTATTACACACACTGAGAGGCTGCTGGTTCAAAACCCAGTCATAGGCATAAAGGAGGCAGTCAATCAATGGTTCTCTTTTCCCTCCACCCCCTCCCCCTCTTCTACTCTCTTTAAAAAACCAATGGAGCCGAAACCGGGTTGGCTCAGTGGATAGGGCGTCGGCCTGCGGACTCAAGGGTCCCGGGTTCGATTTCGGTCAAGGGCATGTACCTTGGTTGCGGGCATATCCCCAGTAGGGGGTGTGTAAGAGGCGGCTGATCGATGATTCCCTCTCATCGATGTTTCTAACTATCTCTCTCCCTTCCTCTCTGTAAAAAATCAATAAAATATATTAAAAAAAATAAAAAAATAAAAAAACAATGGAAAAAATATCCTTGGATGAGGACTAACAACAAAATAAATAAATAAATAAATAAATAAATAAATAAACAAACTAACAAAATAAAAACATTAATAATATATATTGTATCAAATTGTGCAATTGTGTTTATTCATTTTAGTTATTGTTTGTATTAATTTTTCTCATTAAATATGTTTTTTTCCTAACTGTGAATTTTATTTGGGTGTCTTATGTTGAGACAGAATGCATCATAACAATTTCTGTTAAAATTACTGAATTTTAAAAATGAATGTAAATACTTGTCACTTATAGCAGAGTATTGAGGGATAAATGAAACTCATTAGATGAGAGAGAACTACGTGCTGAGACAGGAGGCTCTTGAAGAGCCCAAATATTTAAACAGAGGTTGTCTATTTCAAGTTGACTTGCTCTCTCTGGAACTCTAGATAGAATGGCAAGATTTAAATGGCTTATTTATTTTTTTGCTGACAATAACCAATGACAACAAAAATAACAACAAAAGCTTGCCTTTAAGGACACAGCCTAGCTTTTTTTTTTTTTTAATTAAAAAATATATTGTATTGATTTCTTACGGAGAGAAAGAGAGAGGGACAGTCCCCAAGCCGACTCTCTATCCACTTAGCCAAACCGGTTTTGGCTATATATATATTTTTTAGAAAAGGATTTTTCTTGTGAATCTTTATATAAATGCTCCTTTTCCTTTATATTGCAATATACATTTGTAGATTCTTTGTTTTCTACTTTCTGTTTCCTCAATGGTGCTTTGTGCATGGAATGTTCTTATTCTTTTTGTTTTCCTTTCATATCTAAATTCGGAAAGCCATACTGTGGTTCCTAGCAGATATTTATGTAGAGCATATCTACTGGATGGAGCCAGGATTTTGTTGGCTTTTATTGTTCTGTCAGTGGAGGCCTGCATTTTTTCTTTAGAGAATGCAGCGCAGCCAGATACATGCTCCTCATGGAGAGTTAAAATGGGTTTGAGGATACCAGCAACTCTAAAGACAAAGTGGTCTTATTGACCCTTTAACGTTAGGGATCTTTTTCTTTCTGGCTAGCACACTCCACACTATACCAATAAGATTCTCCCTATCACTCATTTACCTTTTCCTGCCAAGTCCAAATAACACTTTTCTCTCTTTTCCTCTCTGTTTTTCCCCCATCTCTTATCTCTATCTTTATCTCTTTATTTCAATCTCTTATCTATACCTTTATCCCTTGCACTCCAAATCCCTAAGAGGCTATCTTTCTGAGTTAACCATAGATAGAGCTTTTCTAATGGTGACCCTGTGGATAATTTAGTTTATGTATCTTGTCCTTATCTAATTCATTATACTAAGGGAACAGGATAAAAGCATTGAAATCTATGCTTTTATCTGATGTACAAAAATCAGACTCTTGTTCAAAAGAAGACTATTGCCATAGCAAGAACTTAAGGATTTTCTATCCAGAATAATTACACACACACACAACACACACACAACACACACACACACACACACACACACACACACTTTATTTGTGCCATTTCTCAAAAAAAAAAAAAAAGCTAAATTGCTGAGGAAATCATATAGCATATAGCACTGTTCATTCCTATTTACTTCCTACACTATTGTATGTTGGAGGCATATTCTCTGACGGAAAGTAGAAATCATTACACTGTTAGGATTGGGCATGGCTCAGAAGATGATTCCCACGCAGTTGTGTTGTGGACATATGTGTCAGGTTTGAAATTGTCCAAGTACATTTTTCAAAACACGATTGTGGCAAAAAGAATATATCTGTGAGGCATGTTGATATTATGGACTGTCTGATTGTAACATCTGCCATTTGTTTGCTTGTTTGTTTTGTTTCATTTTGTTTTGTCTTGCCCAATAACTCACCTGGTAAGAGAAGAAGAAATAACTAGATATAGTCCAGGGTAAGAGAGAATTCCTTAATCTTTATTTAATATAGAAATGTCAGACCATGTTTATGGGGAGAAAACATTGTAAATTATGGGAGAGAAGAAGGATGCATTGAACAGGAGCCAAATCTGGAGAATACCTGTAGCGTTAGAGAATTCAACTCTATGTAAGATGAGTGAGTTCTCTTCTTTTGAGACTGATGCCTCATTCTGAGATTCAGTGAACTGCTCATCTCTCAAGCTTTTGCTCAAAACTAATCTTAATGAGGCCTCCTGTGACCAGTGCATTTAATATTGCAAGCACCCTGGTGCTTCTAATCCCCTTAACCTTGCTCTACTTTTGCTTTTACTTGTAACACTGACCCACCACACAAATATTATTAGTGTTATTCCAATTTTTCTTACTGGGATGGAAGCTAAATGAGGGAAGACAACATTGTCATATTTATCCTCTGATATATCCCAAAGTCCTAGAATAAAACTTGACATGTGGTAGGCTTTCAATAAATAATTGTTGAGTGAATGAAAAACTGAGAGAACACATGTATGGATAATTACAGGTAGCAAAAAAGTTTACTAGTGAGTGGTTTTATATTCTTGAAAAATAGGAAGAAGTGTTATCTGCTTATAGATAAGGATATGAGGAGTAGCAAAATCTTTAAATAGAATGATAAAATTAATAACATGAGAACTAAAGCCGCCAAAACTGATTTGGCTCCGTGGATAGAGCATCAGCCTGCAGACTGAAGGGTCCCGGGTTCGATTCTCGTCAGCGGCATGTACCTTGGTTGTGGGCACGTCCCAGTAGGGGGTGTGCAGGAGGCAGCTGATTGATGTTTTTCTCTCATCAATGTTTCTGACTCTCCATCTCTCTCCATTCCTCTCTGTAAAAAAAAAAAAATCAATAAAATATTTTTAAGAAATTAAAAAAAAAGAACCTAAAGCCATGAACAAAAAATCATCTGACCTACTCAATTGAACCCCTGTTTGAGGCTGGACACTTTAATGTCACCATGGTAAGCTTAGTTCTGTGATTTTTATCTAGCGGGACTCTGAAGCTTATAGCAAAGGAATCTTGTGCTTACTAAAGCAGTGGATTGGAAGTGGCCCAAAGACAGGGAACACTGGTAAAAACAAGGTAATGATTAAAATGTTGATACAATATAGAGTTTGTAGAAAAAAGTAAAGCCATGATCAGGCTTTACCCTGCAGGAAAGCTAAGGGTTATTAAGTATGCAGAGATATCAGAGAGGTCAGTAAGAGGTATACTGGAAATAGGGTGTAAGAACATTGTGTTAGAGTTGACCTTCTTTAAAGCAAGTCCCATTGCAGCATGGATTTTGCCTGTCTGTATCAGTGCTTGGCATATAGTAACATTAACACATGTTTGGAGAGGTCCAAAGTGTGACAATGAAAGGAGGTTAAAGATTTTTGAGATGCGGGAGAAGAGTCCCTATGAATAAACTGCCGAATGACTTATACTCACTGTAGAAGTTTCTGTGAAGACAGATCGAACAGTTGAAGGCCTTCACAGAAGCGTCTCTGGTGAGTATAAGTTAAAGACTTTAAATAACAAGGCCATATGGCGAGGAGGTCTGCACATGGCAGGTTGGATAGAGGGTAGAATACCTATCATGAACTTTGAAAAAAGAGGGGTTTTCTGTATCAGAGGAATTCTAATTCTGCCTCCAATACCTGAAATACAGAACAATGTCTGATAGAACAAAAGAAAGTTACATCAGGAAAAAGCAAAATTTTGTTTTAGGCAAAGGGGTATCAGTAGTATTCTGTGAACACTTGGATGTATAGGAAGATTGATTTACATTGGAAGGGATTTACTAGAGGGGACATAGGAAAGAGCTAGAAAGAAGATTGGAGAGGGAACAAGGGGTACTTGGGCAATGACAACTAATCAGTATTCCTTGAGAATGATTGATAAACTTTATCCTAGGTAATTAATACCCAGTGTTTTCAGAGATTTCAAAATATATTTTACTGCATCTATTATTTATAAGTAAAACAAAGGTATTGTTTTGCTCTGAGAGTGTCACTGTGTTTATTTATTGAGCATTATGATAAGCATGCCATTGCATTCTCTCATTAATTCTTATCCTTGAGGTAACTACTATCATTATTCTGGGTAACAGGTGCTCAGTGAGAAAGAGTAGTTTGCTGAAAGCTACACATAACAAGTGGAAGAGATGCAAGCCCTACATTAATTCCCAAACTCTTCTTATTTTAATATAAAATAGGTATCCCTTCTTCATTAACATTCCAGGTTTACAGTGCGCCAGCACATACATTCCAAATGCACCTGACTCTACCAGCCGCATTCAGACACAACTCCCGCTACATAAACATGAACTGTAAGGTAACACTCAGTTTTGAAGACATGTGATGAGAGTACAAAAGAAAGTGCTGTTTTTAAATACAAACTCTAAATCATCTGAAGTTCTGGTGCCAATATATATGAAAAATATTCACTGAAACAGTAAACAAAATCTAATTTACTGGTTTACATTGGGAATCAGAAAAGGGAGCAAAAGTTAGAATTGGCACCAAATATTTCAGACACATGATTTACAAGCATAATGTGGTTAAATTCACTAACAGTGTATGAGATATGTATATAAGTGGGGAAACAGTTTCAAAAAGGTTAAGGTCATACAGCTATAAACTTGCAGATCTGAGATTTTAAAAATCAAATGCAACATATTTCAAAACTTTTCATTTTCTTCTACTAGCCTATGCTTTCTGATGGAAATATGATCAAATTAGTATAATTTAGCTCTGTGTACATGTTTTATGAAAAATTATATATAAATGAAAGAGCATTTGATTAAATATTGGGGAGCCAGATTGTTTCAATACACATTGCAGACCAAAATTACTAAAATTGGTCTGTCTCCCCCCCGGAATGAAAAAATGCACCATATGAAAAATGTATTGATACAGTTCAACATATTCAATTTTAATTTATGTCATGGAGATATAAATTTTGATCTTAAATAAAAGCAACAATAGTGAACATTAATTGAGTATTAAGTGTGTAGCCAGGTACTGTGCTGAGTACTTTACATATACATAAAATTAATCACCACAAGTCTCCTGGGCCCTTCATATTTTGGGTTCTGCTTTGTCTTCAGCCTTGATAGCACTATATCAGTGGTTTCCCCATCCATAGGTTGGTGCTAGTCTGGCATCAAAGGATACACCTTAAATCTAAGAAAGTAAGCATGCCAAGAGAAGAACCTAAAATATTCATATTAAATGCATGTTTATAATAAGTAAAAGCCTTCCATAACATGACAAAGAACATATTATTTTGATTAATATTCAGTTCACTTCATTAGTTGATAGATTACTCATGGCTCTAACAATTAATCCCATTCTAGTATATAACTCATGAGTTGAATCAAAACATTAAACATGATTAATAAATCTGCTGCAATAGATTTTACTTTTTCAAAATACTGATCTGATCATAGAAATGAAGATTAAGTTCAGGGCATCTATCTTTCATAGAGTATGGACAGCTCTTTTTTCCTATAGGTGACAATATTCAAATACGATTTATTTAATTAACTAAAGAGTTACCTTACTTAGTGAAATATGACATTCAGATCATTGTATAGTGAATTAGAGAAGAATCCCACTTCTCCAACAGAAGGATCCCACTCTAGTATACACATTAGTGCTACAGTATTATGCAGGGTAGGCAGAAGTAGGTTTACAGTTGTGAATACACAAAACAGTTTATGCTTATGATAGTATTTATTAATATTTTCAATATAAGCAATTGTATGGAAATAATATAATGAATAAATGTATATTTACTTATTCCCCTAAATGTACTTTATTTTCCAGAAAATATCTTTAAATAATTGCTTCATTTTCTCCTTCTACATTACTTTGGATTCACTAAACTGTTTTTACAGAATATAATAGTGAAGTAGCTAGTATTTGGATGAAATACATTAACATGATTAGTAGTTTTCCTCCTAAGGAAATGGTTTATTTATGTTCTTCATGGTGGGCAAGCTACTGAAGAGCCCATATCTGGTGAAGGCTGGTAGTGAATGCCTGATTTGGACATTTTCATGTTTTATTATAGAAGACTGTTATGCAGGATTAAAGAAACGAGCTGACTGTAATCCTCTTATTATTTTCTGCATAGAGTGTCCAAATGTCAGTTCAGTGTTTGTTTACTTTCTAATAATATTTGGTGTTGTCTATAGATAAGTGTTTCATGCATTGTTGAATGAGACCTACTATTCAGTAAACAAAGCATAAAGTTTATATGTGGTTCCATATGAAAGGGAAGAATTTATTGTGCTGTATTGTTGCAAGGAATATTTTATAGGTAAAGAAGAAAGAGAAATAGTGATTATATATTATATGTCAGACAAGGTAATGTTTAAGTTTATATTCCTTTTGGTACTTATAAATAGTGATATATATAGTCATCATAAACTCTTGATCTAGTATCAGAATAGTTCATAGGTATTTGTATTAAGGGAGGCACCATCTTAGAAAGGGATAAGATTTGAATAGAATCTTCCTTGCATTTAGTTACTAATCTCATTTAAATGCTTCCTTTCTCCTTTTAAGAATTCTTCCATAAACTTTCATTAACCAAATGAGTTTTGTCCCTAGGCTGAGTAGAAAAATAAAGAAAATGCTTCATGCATCTATTCACTCTTTCATGTAGACTGTGTTCATTGACTATCTGCTTTGTGCCAGAAACAGAGAACACCACAATAACAAGGCATGTGTTTGCACTCAGAAGATCTCAGTCTGGTTCAGAGAGGCCAACAAAACAAAAAAATGACAATACAGAGTGATAACCATAATAGAGTCATGTATAATCTTGGCCTTCCTAATTGCCTTAAGAGATGGAATGGTAGATTTGGGACTGTGGTAAATATATTTCCAGAAAAGCTTTCAAGAGGCATTGAAGCATGATAGTCCTGAAATATAAGTACAAGATGATCAGCAAGGTAGAAGAAAGAGGTTCTAAATATGGGGGATTAGTAAATTCAAACAAATGGTGCCACACACAAAAAGTATAGTATATTCAGAGAACTGAAGTAATTACTCCACAAGTAGCAAGCAGGGTGAGAATGCTAAGATCTGACCTTCTGTTTACTTTGGATTTTTTTATTGGTAATATAAAAATTATAGAAGAAAAAGGCTTATTTAAAACTAAAGAGGATAGAGTTCATGTTGTACATATTGTCTCTAAGCTATCCTCAGGACATTTCTGGCCAATAGTTACAACTATAGGAAGAGAGAAGCCTGGTGGGTATGAACACAAACTGTGGAGCTGATATTTCTGGATCTGAGCCCTAGATCTACTGGTATTTACTAGGTAGGGGATATTTGAAGATATATTTCAAGCATCAGTTTGCCTGTATATAAATAGTTGTTATAAACATTATATGAAATATTTCATAGAAAATGCATACCAGTGCATGGCAAAACAGGTGCTCATCAAATTTTGCTGCTGCTATTGTCATTATCAATATAAAAATAGGGAGTATTACTCATGAGTCTTATGTTCAAGAGAAAAGTGGCCTAGAGAGATGGATTCAGAGCTATGGATTTGAGTCATCAGCATATAAATGGTTCTTTACTCTTTCACCCAGTTATCTACTGTTCCACTTTTCTCTTGCTTCTATAATCACTGCATAACAAACCCTAAATTCTTGAGTGTTCAGATCAGCTGTGTACCTCTTCTGGTTTTAGCTGGGCTCATTTATATTTTTGTAGTTGCTGTGAAGTGCTGATTTGGTATGGGGTCTCTTATATGGTGGAAGGTTGGCTTGCTGTTGACCGGTATATAAGGGCCTCAGTTATTTTTTATGTGTCTGAAATTCCACTAGGGTTTAGTATGTGTTCAGGGAGAGGCAAGTATATAAAGAAGACAAGAACAACTGTGTATTAAAATACATACATATTCTTATCAAGCCTTTGGTTGAATGATGATTGATAACATCTCTTTGGCTGTAAGAAGTCACATGGCTGATCTCAAAGTCAGACTGTGTGGAGATTACAAGATTAGAGGACAAAAGGGTGAGATACAGGGCAGAGGCATTAATTGAGACTATTAATACAGTCGATCAAATTAATCAATCTGTCTTGACCTAGAGCTATAAAAATCATACTCTGATCATAAGATAAAATTAGTTTCTTCTTCCTTTCATAAACTTGATTCTTTCTATTCCATAATTTCTCCTCCCCTGATCTGTGTGTATGTCTTATTTCTGGGTCATTGCCCCTTTGTATGTTAGTATGGAAGGTTTTCTGTATTAGATTTCTAAGTCAGAACCATTTTAAGACTGATTTTGCTAAAGGCAACATTCAAAATAGCATTTTGATAAATATTATTACAAGCCTTGAATCACTTATTCCATCCATATTTATTGAACATTTTCAATTTTCTAGATCCTATTTTGATGCTAGGAATAGCGGTGAACACAATAGGCATCTACTGTTCCACTTTTCTCTTGCTTTATCTCACAAATTTACATTCTAGTAAGGGAAACAATAAGCAAGTAACCAAAATATACATATGATATTTTTCTGAGCCTGATAGAGTGAATGAGAAAAATAAGGTAGGATGAGTTCATCAAGAATGATAGGGTATTAAGAAAAGGCTTACTTACTTACCCAAATGGGTTTGTTTTGAGCTGAGACATCCAGGATGAGGTCTCAGTCATGCAGAGATCTGGAGAAAGAGAATTCTTAGTGGAGGGAAAACGTGCTGAAGGCCTGAGGTGGAAAAATGCTTAGTTCATTGGGATATCAGGAAGCTGATTAGATTGCTGAATGAGTATAAGATGAGAAGAGGTCAGATTTTGGGAGTCTTGTATGCCATGGTAGTTTTTGGAGTTTATTGAAAAAAAAAAAATATATATATATATATTTAATGCTCCCAAAAGTCTCTTTTCCCCAATAAAAATCCTATGTCCAAAATATTTTTACTCATCTCCTCCTGCAGGTAGAAGACAAAATGTTTATTGACTTTTTCCTGGTTTCATCATCTGCCCTTGTCTTATTCCAGGGAATACCTAAATCCAGTTCAAGCATTTACGTTATATGTTGGTTTTTGTTTGTTTTCTTGTTTGTTTGTTTTTACTGAAACCTACATTAGGGATTGTAACAAGAAAGGAATGTAGATATCAACTTTTTGCCACAGACAAATACTTTATATGCTATACTACTGCATATGATTTTTTAAAAAATATATATTTTATTGATTTTTTGCAGAGAGGAAGGGAGATGGAGAGAGAGTTGGAAACATTGATGAGAGGGAAACATCAATCAGGTGCCTCCTGCACACCCCTACTGAGGATGTGCCCGTAACCAAGGTACATGCCCTTGACCTGAATCAAACCCGGGACCCTTCAATCCACAGGCTGACATTCTATCCACTGATCCAAACTGGTTTTGGCTGCATATGATTTTTAAATGATAAATTTTCATGCTGTGTAAATAGCAGTTATGGGGTGGTGACATGGGGTAGGATGGAGGATAGGCACAAATAGAAACAAAGAAAGGGATTAAAAGGCCATTATGGAAAATTAGGTAAGAGAATAAATTAGACTAATAAAAATTATCTGATACTTTCTTCCATAGGGCATCTAATAGAGAAATACGTTCATTAGAGGAATTTGTTCACATCACTTTTGAGGGAACATGATTCTTATCTAAGCTTTAGGAAAACCTTGAGAGTAAGGGACCTTGTGCTAGAAAAAAATTGCAGTATTTTAGAGGTATCTGGAGCATTAACTTTATTGCAGAGTTATATGATCTAGTAAAAATATTAACAGGAAATGGTTTTAAGCAAATTTTTTCTCCACAGGTCTTTGACATTTCCGACTAGGCATTTAATGGTTGTATTTTATTATTTGTTTAAATAGGATATAAAGTCTAAGACAGTGGTCAGCAAACAGAGGCTCTTGAGCCACATGTGGCTCTTTGGCCCCTTGAGAGTGGCTCTTCCACAAAATACCATGGCCTGGGCAAGTCTATTTTGAAGAAATGGCATTAGAAGAAGTTTAAGTTTAAAAAATTTGGCTCTCAAAAGAAATTCCAGTCATTGTACTGTTGATAGTTGTATCTGCTGACCACTGGTCTCAGAGAAAAGTGAATCAATCTAAAATTTAAGATATAAATGTGTAAACAATCACTAGTTGGCAACTCTAAATGGAAGGACATCACAAACTTAAATACTCTGAAGAGTCTTCAAATTTTGATTATATGTTATTCAGAACAAACTATACGGGTATTTTCATTTAGGATTCTAAGTGGATTTTTCATTTTGAAAGAAAATATGAGTACAAATGGATGGTTATAGTATCTCTATTTTAATAACCCAAAAAGATAGGTCATTTAATTCTAGGAGGCAGAGCCAGAGAATAATAAAATAGAAATGCTTTACCTTTATAAAATTGGTAGAAAATGTAATTACTATTTTTACTTGAACTGATGCATTATGTCAGTGCCCTGATACTTTTGGCATCAGATCCACCTAATAGTATTTGGTATCAAATTCATTTTGTTGTTGTTACATGAGCAATGAATTTAAGGTCAAATCTCACTGCAATGAATATTGCTGTTCGTGCAATTACATACACAGATACCCCTAACAGCCTAGGAAGGGCCTCTTAGGAACAGAGATTTATTGAACTTTTATGTGTATTTTCATATTATATATAATTCAGTTTGACAAATTCTCTTCATTCTCCAATATCACTTTTTTCTCTATATCTTAGTATTTCCACATAATGTAAAAAAATTCATAATAGTTTAGAATGGCATGGTTGCACAGTAGAGCCAAATGGTATGATGAATCATAGCTGGCTGAATTAAGAAGCTAGTATTCCAGAAATCTGCTTTGGTTAAAGTGGGGATGTGGATTTTAGTGCTTGATCCTCTTGCTCAGACTCTGTTGGGAGGCTGCCTGTCAAAGACTATACATTCCCTGCAGGGCTCAAGTGGTGAAGGAGGAATAGGGGTGGCAATTGGCAATAACATAGACTTGATGGATGAACATGTCTACCTGCTTGTTGTACCTTAACCATGGTTAAAGTACTACTATAGCTTCCCTCACACCAGCCTGCAATAAATAGTCAGGAATTTTATATAGAGAGAGCTTAGAAAGATAATAAACCTGGTTGTTGTTCATATCAGTTGGCGGAAATAATACCTCTAGAACCTTTCAATTTAAAGTGTGTCACCCATGGAAGGGCAGCATCAGTATTTCCTGAGGGTTTTTTTTTTTTTTTTTTTTTTTTTTTTTTTTTTTTTACAAATTCAAAGTCTCAGAAATTGCCTCGAACCTACAATCCAGTTTATAAATGGGCAGAGGACTCAAATAGACACTTCTCCAAAGAGGACATACAGATGGCAAATGGACATATGCTCAACATCACTAAACATCATGAAAAAATGCAAATTAAAACAACAGTGAGATACCACCTCACATCTTTCAGAATGGCTATCATCAATAAAGTAACAAATAAATTTGGCAAGGATGTAGAAAAAGGGAACCTTTGTGCACAATTGATGGGACTGTACAGTCATTATGGAAAGTATTAGGAAGTTCCTAAAAAAAAAAATAGAACTACCATATAATCCAAATATTGTACATTGTGGGTATATTTTCCAAAGAATTGAAAGCAGGGTCTCAAAGAGATATTAGTTAACTCATGTTCATTGCAGCATTATTCATGATAGGTAAAATGTGGAAGAAACTGTGTCCGTCAATGAATAAGTAAACAAACTGTGGTATTTATACATATATAAGGCTAGTATGCTAAGTGTCCCTTGGATCATCCTACTGGTTGCTATGACATGCACTGACCACCAGGTGGCAGACACTCATCGCAGGAGGTGCTGTAACACACACTGGCCATTTACAAAGAAATGGGACAGTGGATTTTGCACCGACAAAGTAACGCTCGGCTTCCCCTAAGTGAGTCACAGGTCCTGTCCCCACCCCAGAGCGACAGCCCACCAAATCTCAGCCAACACTGCCAAGACCTGGTGCAAAATGTGGCCCACAGCCCAGCCCAGCCCAGAAACAGTGTCTGTGGGCACCAGGTAATTATGTCACCTAGCAACACCTGGCTTCCTCTTCCTAGCGACTAGCCTCCTTAAAGTTTCTTCAGTCCAGGAATATGATTTGCTTTATAGCCAGGTGCAAATATTTTGCACTTTAACAAAATATCTGTGAAGTGTTTTCCCATGCCTCATTTCATTTAATGCTCACAGAAGTCCTTGAGTAGGTAGATAGGTGACTTGATGGAATCTTATTTATCTTTTCATTAGCCAGAAAACAGAGATTTAGAAAGTTTAGAAACTTGACCCGACTGAAAAGAAGTAAGAAATGGTAGATCTTGAAAAATGACTTCAGGTTTTGTGACTACACAGAATATAGTCAAACACTGCTATAGTTAAATATTTCACCCTTTGTTCTTACTCCCTGTGTGGTCTACAATAATAATCTGCTTCATGTTGATATTTACTGCTGTGTTGCTGACAATTACCTGAAAGAGAAGTTGGGGTCTTCACTAGCTAAATCAGAAAGCAGGTCTAATTAAGCATGTTTATTTACATATATGAAGCTCTTGCCGGTGCCTATCGCAAGTCTGTATGTGTTTCCATCTATCATTGTCTATTATGAATTTGGTTGACACTTCTATTATAGAAAAAGGGCGAATAGTGATATTAAAATATTTCTCTAATTAATTTCCTTTCAATGTGTCTGAATTCATGCACTAGACCTCTAGTATGCATACAATAGTGTATTATTCAGTCTTATAAAGGAAGGCAATTCTAACATATGCTATAGCATGGACATAATGCTAAACAAAATAATACAGTCACGAAAAGACAATATATGATTCCTCATTTATGAGGTATTTAGGGAAAGTCAACAATCATAGAGACAGAAAATAGAATGATTATTTTCAAGGGCTGGAACAGTGGACAATGGGCAGTGATTATCTAACGTGTATGGATTTTACTTTGTAAGATGATGAATTATGGACTCAGATGGTGGCACAATCTAATGAATGTATTTAGTATACCTGAAATATAAAAGTAGTCAAGGTGGTAAATTTTATCTAAATTTTATCTTTACAATAAAAAATTTAGAACAAAATTTTAAAATTACATTAGTCTCTGAATTAATAATTAGCAATTGGCTCCCCCCCCCCCAGTTAAACCCAATGAAAATGCTTTATTACATCATAATTTTTAGGTATACAGTGCTTTTACTTCTTTTCACAAAGAGAATACCTAAGATGATTAAAAGAATTCCTAAAATGATTAAGATGTTGCCTGGATGGTGTGGCTCAGTGGTAGAGCATCAACATAGGAGCCAGGAGATCAGGATTTGATTATCAGTCAGGGCACATGCCCTGGTTTTGGGCTTAATCCCCAATGTAGGAGGCAGCCAATCAACGATTCTCTCTCATCATTGATCTTTCTATTTCTCGCTCCCTCTGTCGCCCTGCCTCTCTAAAATCAATAAAAATCTATTTTAAAAATTCAGATGTATGAAAAAAACAAATTGAAAATTGTATAAAGATATATAAAATTTATAAAGTAGATATTTGGAAATATTGAATCAAAATTACTTGTTACTGAAAATCCAGTTGACTAGAAATCTTTTATTTCTGGTGGGAAATTATTCTGTTTGATTTTGAATAAGCTTTTATACTTTAATCCCTCGCCAAGGAAGTAATTATAAAAGGTACACTTTGGAACAAGGTAAAAATCACTAATTTCAGCTTCTAGCTTTTGCTTAAATCAAGCCTATCTGCTTAAAAGAAAACTCATAGGAAACCACTTTAAATAAAAATGTTATTTTGATCCAAATCATCCTACTTCTCCCATGCCATTTAGAATGTGTAAAACGAAGGTTAAAGGCTTGCAAAGTTTCTCATTGCTGGTACTTGCCATTACTTCCCATGATTCCCAAATCGATTTTCTGGCTTTATAGATATGAGATACAGTGGGCCTTTTTAATACTCTAATTTTTCATAAGCTGATGAGTACAAGGATGAAGAATGAGTATTCATCCCAGAGTCACCTCCAAGTGGGTTCTGTAAAAGAATGTTGTTATTTTGAAGTTCTTTTATTTCATTTTGCTATCCATTGCTTTGCAGAGCCTCTGGAATTACATTCCTTTTCTTATCAGTTAGTATTAAGACCTACAGATTTATTTTGTGCCTTTCGGGTATGGAGGTTATTTTTATCACATAGTGCTGGAGAATGAGACAGATGGGTACCTTGAGCTAGCCCACATCCAAAGATAAGTCAGGCAGGTGGTATTAATATCAGGTTGTGGTTATAAATTATTGATTAGGAAGGTAGTTCTAAAAATATGGATGAATAGAAGCACAAATGATATCCTCAGAATTAAAAGGCAGTAATACCTCAGCTTCCTTCTCTCTATCCCCAGGATGCAGCTTCATGTAGGCACTTACATTCATTACAAAAAGCAAGTTTTCAGAGAGGGTCACAGTACTGCCATGTGTGCCATTTGTGTTTCTCCTCTCTATAGCCTCCTCCCTTTTTTTGATAGGATAAAATGGAGACTGAGAATTTACTTTAATGTCCAAAATTAAACCAATAAGTATTAAACCTGGATTTAAATCTGAATCTCATACTCTGTCCGCTAGGTGACCTTGTCTGCTCTCAAGAAATGGAGTAAATATGCAAACAAGAAACTATTCTTACTACAGAGGCTTAAAGTTTAAGTCTGAAGCACAACAACAGCACTTCTTTGCTGATTATGTTATGGTATTTTGGATTAAACAAGAGAGTTGAGTACTCCAGAAAAAAGAGCAGTTAAGTCAAAGCTAGGAAATAAGAAATAGGTAAGTCTCGGGACATGAGAAGTAATGAAAATCTAGTCAAAGGGACTAATCCAAGAAAACTCTGGGTTAGGCTTGCATTGGGTGGATTTGGGTTTTTCTGGGATACAGACAAACTCCACTTCTAAATGATAAAGCTGAAATGTGGGGTTCAGGGTGCAGATTCTTCTGGGGGTCCTTGTCCTACGAAGTTGAAGAATAAATTTACAGGCTAAAGATGTGGGAGTTTGTTGTAGGCATATGCAAACTCTCCCGGAGGAGGGGGTCCCCTACTAGGAAAAACCTGTTCTCTCTCTCTTTTATGGGGAAAAGAAAATCTATCTTGTGTCCCTTTTCTCTGGGTTATCTATGCTGCAGTTCTTTGTCTGAACATGACCCTTTCTAATTGGACCCTTCCTTAACTTACAATGTCCTCATTGGTCACTCTTTTGCACTATATGTTTCAAAGTCCAGAACTCATGTGGTACCGCCCCTACTTCTATCTGCCTTGTCTTGCAACATTCCTCTATCCTCTGTGAAAATACATTTCTCTCTTCCCAGTATCTTGTGGCTTTTCTCTGTCCTCTGTGAAAGCATTCTGGCATCTTGGAGTTATTTCTGTCCTTCCCATAGACATTCCTCTCCCAAAGACCCTCTTTATTCCCGTTACTACCTGTCCTGTCTTTAAAAATTCCTCTCAAAGCTACTCTTCAATCTCTTTTCCTTTCTCCCCCTGCTCCCCAGCTCTCTTTGGTAAGATAATTGATAATATTCAGATGAAAAGCAAACAACAAAAACAAAAACAAAAAACAAACTGTACATTGTGCTTTTTGTCTTTCAGTCCTAAGAGATAGAATCGAAGGATTTAATTGAAAGCAAAATATTATCTGAAACTTGGATTCTTTAATATGGTTAAAGAAACATTAGAACTGAAAATTAAATTTTTAAAAATTATGTTTCTCATTTATTTTGAGAATCTTAGAACATTTTTTTTTCTGAATTACATCAGCCCTTATTTATAGTCATTAAGAATCAATATTTTTTTATTGCTATATGCTGGATTTATGGTATTATGTGAGTTGTTAGCCTCCTTCATGGAGTGATATTATGTATTTTCCTTCCAAGTTATAAAAATATATTCTTAATTAAAATGTCATATTGTTAGAGTGAGTTACATATAATTTCAGCATCTTTCTTATAGCTTAAGGGACACATTTGGAGGACATTTTCTGAACAAGTTCTCTAAATCTCTTTAGTGAACAATATTATAATAATTTATAAAATATATTAGAGAAATTGTCTCTATTCAAAATTTTTTGCATGATAACTTTTTTTCTCTTCTATTTTGATCTTACCTTTCTTTTTCTTTTCTTTTTCTTTTTCTTTTTTCCCCCCTGTGCTTCCCTACATACAAGGGCATAGCAGATTCAGAATTGTGTTATTACAATGTCTTTAATGAAAATTTAAGTACATAAAAGATAAAATACTCCTAGTTATTTTTTCTTTTATATATATATATATATACTTATAGTCCAAAAAAAATTGCAAGATAATATGGAAGAAAAAAGGATGGTTCTGGTCTTAGACAATATGCTATTGTCTCCTTTTTACAGATTAGCATTCACAATTTTTACTGCCAAGAGAGAAAATACAGATTTTCCAGTTACTGCTTGCTTGTCCCTTCATCCTACCTCTAGAAAATATTAAAAAAAAATTTTAACTTACTTTTAAAACATGAACTATTATAAGTAACATTATTTGTGAAAATTACTGCCATTCCCAGTTTTTTTTGTTTGTTTGTTTGTGTGTTGGTTTTGTTTTTTAGTTCTTTACACAGTAACCCTCAGCCTCTTTGTCAGAATGTCTTCTCCTTTGACATCTCTGAGTGGAATGATGGGTATCAGATTATCTAATAATACCACATTACATCGACATCAAAATCCTTTATGTCTTAAAGAACTAAGAAAGTATTTTTCCTTAACTGTTTTCTATGCAAACTTGAATTCATAATCATACAAATAAACAGAAATTATCTCTGATAGGCAAAGCATTGAGAGGTCTGAAATTATCTTTCCTTAAGGGCTTTGTCAATAGGCGTTCTGATTAATAAAAGAAGTTAATCTTACTCCAAAAAGAATTCTGGCTTTTGCCTTGGGCTCCTGGAAGGTAATCTCTAACTAAGCCCTTAGAATGTCATGCCTGATGAGTGGGTCACTGATGGCCACATCAGAAAGACCAAGACAAGTGCTTTGCCTTGGGTCACTGATGGCCACATCAGAAAGACCAAGACAAGTGCTTAATTCTCTAAAAATTGAGTGCCAGGATGTTATCATTTTATTTATATAAACATTTGTGTGTGTGCATGTATGCACATAATAAGAAAAACTTATGTTTTAAATGAGTGTTTGATATCTATCTGCTGATACATGGAAATAGCTATTTAAAATGAAACATGAAGGGTCAGATTACAGATAAAGTAACATAGTATATGGTATGAGTCAATTCTGAAAACAGACAACTGTGTGGGTGTATATATTTGGGTATGTGTTTGGATGAGCAAGGAAAACTTGTGAAAGTGCATATATCCGGATGCTATTATGAGTTACCCAGGCAAGTAGGATTTTGTGGGTGGGTTGGGATGAAATAAGAATCTCTTACACTACCTAATACTGAGTTTTTTTCACTTAAATTAATGTACACATTTCTTTTATAATTTGAAAAACATCAAATTAGTTGTAGAGATATCCATTGGTAACATTTGTTAATTTTCTCTTCTATGTACATTGATGAATCTGTGCTACTACATAATTTGTATTTAGCTTAATACTTAGTGTATCATTATTTCATAAAACTTTGACAATAATATTCTTAAGCATTCAAGCCTAGGTAGAATCTAATACATTACATTTATTGAACTACTAAAGTTATAATCCCATTGAGTATCTAAAACCTTTTAAACCGCAGGTAGAACATACACACATACAATTACCAAATACTAATGCATGTTAATATCCTCCCTTATTCAGTGGATGCCTGAAATCAAAGGTAGTACCAAATTCTACATAGTCTGTTTTTTCCTATACATACATACATACATATATACATACATACATACATGAATAGCTTTTCACTTAAAGGAAGCACTTCATGGCTTCTCTCTGGCATATTCAAATTGCCAGTATTTACATGTCTTTTTAACTAGGTGTCTTCCTTCTAGAATGTACATTGTATATGATTATCCAACATCCTATATCACATGGAATTATTGTATAATATCAATATTTGTCCACTCTCTTGGCATTATTTAAAAAATATTAGGATGCATTATTAGTGTCATTATAATTTGATAGTGATTTACATAATTAATGTCTTAGAAAATGAGGGAATTAACCTATCACTTTGAAACATTTATCTAGTATATCATTTTAGAATCCAATACTGAGTGCTCTTTTCACCTGGTTACAATGAGAATCCACTGGTGATAACCAGTTCCTGATTTTTGCAGAATACTTTGCCTTATGTGTAGTTTATTGTGTTAACTCTTATCTACTTAAATACAGAGAAAATAGTATACAACTTTTATTATACAGGATATCAATGAAGATTATTACTGTAGTGGCTCAATTGATCACAGGTCAGAACAAAGGTAGGCCCATCACATTCTCCTTTGGGTTTTGTGTTTACTGCCACTGCATCATTTCTCCAAGCATCCTGACAATAATATGATATTCTAGGACCATTCAGAGTTCTCCCAACTCCAAGGCACGGCATTAGCTAGATTCCGAGGATCCCAATCAATCTCAGTAGAAAGGAGACAAAATTTGGAAACTTGAGCTTCCCCAGAGTGATGGTCAAGTCCGGCTGCTGCTGTCAGCCAGCCTGAAAGAGAACCCGTACTTGTTCACAGTGAATCCTGGGAAAGGCCCCTGATGTGATAGCTTAGTCAATGGTAGAAGTGGTGATGTATATTGGAGAAAGGGTAGGTTATTCAGTATATGTTGCCATGACAATTGGCTATCCGCAAAAGAACTAAAATCAGATCTCAGCCTCAAGCCATGCACAAAATAAACACTAAAGACCTACATATAGCCGAAGTCGGTTTGGCTCAGTGGACAGAGCATTGGTCTGAGGACTGAAAGATCCCGGATTCGATTCCGGTCAAGGGCATGTACATTGGTTGCGGGCACATCCCCTGTGGGGAGTGTGCAGGAGGCAGCTGGTCGATGATTCTCTCTCATCGATGTTTCTAGCTATCTATCCCTCTCCTTTCCTCTCTGTGAAAAATCAATGATTATATATATATATATATATATATATATATGTATATGTATATGTATATGTATATATGTATATATATATATATATATATATGACCTACATATAAAAAGTGCAGCTAAAACACTTAAAATAGAGGTTGTTTAGTTATTGATTTTAATACCCAGCTTGAGAGTGACACAACCTGCACAAATATAAAAAAATGGATACTACATTAAATTAATGAAATATCAATGACAAAGTCACAATAAACAAAGTGAAAAGGCTTTGAAAAGACCAGATTGAGGAATGAAGTATTTCTAACATGTATAACTAATACGCAATTAGTATCAAGGGTATATAGTTTTAAAAATCCTACACATCATTAAGAACACAAAAAGTGATGTAAAAATGGGCAAAGAATATAAGCAAGCAATTCACACGCACAAAAATCATATGTTGTCCATGTTGACAAGGGAAAATACTCAACCTTTCAGAAATCACACAAACACAAATTAAACAACTAATACCATTCAGATTGGCAAATTAAAAGAAGTCTGATAATTCAAGCAGGGAAGTGGGGAAATCAAATCTCTTGTGCAGTGCAGATGCGGGAGGGAGATACAAGCTGGTGTGATAAGTTTGAAGAACAGTGTCTTGTTACGTAGTAGGGCTGAGTATACAAATACTCCACTGATCCAGCAATTCCTCTTCTCAGTATTAACGCAGAACAGCACTGTGCATACTTTTTCATTATCTGTGCATAGACATATGTGAACTCACACAGAAGTTTCAAGAAATAATTCTTATCCTTTCACTTGAAATGTGCTATCATTTTCTTTTTATTCTATTTTTGATCACAGCATAACATTGCATATCCCATCCAGGATTATATCTCCTCACCCCATTGTTCTGCAGGGCAGGATGATCTGACATCCTCAGTGTTAAATGTGACGAGGGCTGCACCAAGTCTCACTCCCCAAGTGGTAGAGCACGGTGTCTGTTCCCATATCAAACCTGAGGACCAAGCCTGACCAAAGATAGGACTCTTCGGGAACAGGCCATTTCACACACCCAGAATCTTCGTCGTCCTCCTGCGATCTCTAGGTCTTAGACAACTGTTTCTGAGGAGATGATTATATTTGCCCGACACCTATCCTTTGGGGAACCTGGTGTGTCTGTAAAGGGCTGGTCCTTCTGAGTTATTTCAAGGGGTCCTCACAAACGCTTTCAGATAGATATTTTCAGGGATGTTTTCTGTTTCCTTCTCACTATAAAAAAAAAAAAAAGAAGAAGAAGGAAAAAAAACAATGTGTGTAGATAAAAAATAAAATGTATATTTATACACACTCACACACAAAGATGAAAAGTAAAAAATACCACCAAAGAATCCCCAACTCTCCTCTGTGTATGTAATTCCTTAATGATCTTCACTCAGCTACCTTGGTCTCTGCTGAGGTTTTGTTTCCTGAATCATTTGTACTCAGGCTCGCTGCTCTTCCTAGATCACTTTGCTGTGTGTCTTCCGCTGCTGTTCAGTCAGCAGCATGCAACCATCCTCTCCAATGCTCCATTTCACCTGCAGGGCTTCCTGCCATTTTTCCGTATGTGCCCACTTCCTGCGGATCAGCATCTAAGGCGGCGATGAAGAGCTAGTTGCCTGTAGAGTTCAGCATTTTATTATTCAGGTGAGACTTTGTCTTGATAAAGTAGTTTCATTTTCAAAATTTAAAGGACTTTAAAGAAGATATTTGGCACAAATGCGTCCATTAAATAATTAATGATACAAAATGTGCCCATTAATGTTTAAAGTTATTCTTGAGCCCAGAATTCAAATGGCATCTTCTGTGTTTTCAAAGTTAAGTTGATGTGCCTCCTGCCTAGCAGTAGCTAAGAAACAGTTCTTCTAAGGCTGTTTCCTTTCAGAAATACTAGTTTAAATAGATTTTGCAAAATAATGGGTAATTATCTTTAGGAACTTTAAGTCACTAGGGATTCTACTTCCTTTTGTGTGTTCTCTTTAGTATTCTGATTCCAATAATACCAATACATATTTATAGTATATGTTTAATTGTCCATCATTACGAAAATGACTCCCTGGTTTAAAATTCTCTTTTTCTCTGCATATCAATAAAGCAAGTGGAGAGGCAGCCCCTGACAATATCCTGTGGAAAATAATCTGCAAAAAATCAAATCAAAACAAACAAAACACAAAACCCCACCATGGTGAAGAATAAAAGGAATGACTAAAAGCCTGGCTCGGAGAAACACATGTTTTCATTTTATGTATTGTTTTCTTTTCGGTTGTACACACAATGACTAGGTCTGTCAAGCAGGTTGCAATGTTAATTACATTTATCCGTGGGTGATTGGCAGCCAGCGCCTGATTAGGGTTGGCTTCGTCTAAAACTGAACCCTTTGCAGAGGGCTTATTAATATCTGCTGTTTGCTGCTTGGAGTGCCTTTGTGTGTCACCACCTGACGCCTCAGAGGGCCCGGGAGAACATTCTCATTAACCCTGGGTGAGGTGCAGTGGGGCAGAGCGGTTTTGTGTTGTTCTGTTTTGTCTTTTTTCTCTCTTTCTTTTCAGTAAATGTAATAAAGCATATAACATGAGATTTAAAAACCAAAGGCAGGGTTCCTCTGTATGAAAGCTCCGTCAGCTTTCATACCGTAAAAGTCTATTGCTATGAGTAACTTACTGGCTTCAGACAATGCACATGCTGTAATTTGTAACACAGCTCTCAGGGCAGTTTGGGAGCTGGGCTGTCCCAGTTAAAGAATCATGGATGACTTTGTGTCTCTGATGCGATGTTAGAAAAATATGCATATGCATTTTACTAGTTACTGATTTAAGTGCATTAAGCAACTTTTGAAAATACATATAGGGTTTCCCCCCCAAATGTATCCATTTTATAGCTCAGTTAATTGATGTTTCCTTCTTTTCAGATTTAACCCATTGGAATTAACAATTATTCAAAGTATGTATAGATTTTTTTGGGGGGGACCTGCATTTTAGGAAGATGACATTCTCTTCTTCAACTAGAAAAAAAAAAGAAATATTCTTAAACTACTGGAGAAGGAATTTAAAGGTTAGAAATGAATAACTTATCTAAATGAGATTTGCTTATCATTTCTGAGTTTTCTTTTGTGTGTGTGTGTGTGTGTGTGTGTGTGTGTGTGTGTGAAGTAGTAGATAAAAGAAATTTAAGCGAGTTAATGAAGTAAAGGGTCGAATATGGCATCCAACACTTTAACTCCTTTCTACACAAGACTTCATGTAGTATGATGCAATGCAGAGTCTGGATTTCTCTCTTTAGAAAGAAAGAAATGGTATTCCATCCCAGCTGTGGATGCCATCCAATTTGGGCGTATCAGATTCACTTAGCGTTTTCAAAGCAGAACAGCTAGCCCTTGTTTATAATCCCCTCTGAGGGTTCTGACAGGCTCTCCCCTCAGTGAATCTGATGGGGAAAATACATCATGCTTCTTCTCCAGAAAGCTAGCCTGAATCGTCTGATGACTTCTCTATTTTAAGTATTCTTTCTTTCTATATCCCCCACAATTCCTAGAACTCAGTTTGGACTATGAGTATGCCCAATTATTTAATGCCATAGTTAATTCTCTGTAAAGTGAGTGAATGTCCCTCTCACACAAATATTTTATACAGACAACTATTTAAATGTATATTTTTCTATTGTTAGAGAGAGTACAGGGAACTACACTTAAAGCTACTTTACATAGCTACTTCACTTTGGTTTGTTTCATTTACATTTTTTTTCTGGACTATTTGAACAATTCACATTCTGACTTGTTCATCTTAATCCTTTTATGAGGAAAAGTTCTAGGACAGGTGGGAAGAATGGTCTGGTTATTTGCATATTATAAACATGGAGGGTTTGGTAGTTATGTTCAGTTTTATGTGTCCACTTGACTGGGCTGAGGGATGCCCAGATAGAAACATTATTTCTGGATGTGTTTGGGAGGATGTCTCAGGAAGAGATTGGCATTTGAATCAATGGACTGAATAAAGGAGATTGCATTTACCAGGGTGGGTGGCACCATCCCTTCTGCTGAGGGCCTGAGTAGAACATAAAGGTGGAGGGAGAACCCATTTGTTCTCTGCTTGAGCTGAGACATTTCATCTCCTTTTGCCTTAGGTGTGAGCATTCCGGCTTCTCTGGTCTTCTGACTGTGAACAATATCAGTGAAATCCATATGTATATTTTTCTCATATAGCATCAGAGACATGTGCCCTCAATTTTCAGGCTTTGGAACTAAAACATACACTGTTAGTGCCCCAAGTTCTCAGGTCCTTAGGCTCAGACTGAATTATAGGACTGGTCTTCCAGCTTGGGTCTTCTCCATCTCTATAGTCATGTGAGCCAGTTCCTTATATAAAGCTCCTCTTATCTACACCTATGTATCTATATTTTATCTCTATTTACCATTGACTATGTTTCTCCAATGAATCCTTACTAATACCGTGGTAAATCAAAGATTGACTTAAAAATATTACTATGAGACTGCTAGTTAAAAACTGCAATTATTGCTTGTTTTTCTCTATAAAATGATTTCACTAATGTGAGCTATTCATGTCAAGCCTCAACCTAATGTATAAATAACAGAGTAGAAGAAAATGAACATTTATCTTTTTCAACTCTAAAAATCTGGGTTTTATTAGAAGTTTTGAATGTTAGGAATACATACTAAATACTTTCTGACCTCCTGCATTACTACCAGTTACCGTGTATGTGTGTTTTATTCTCATCAAGTCTAACAATTGATTCTATTTTCTAAAATTCCTGTTAAGAAAGCAGGAGAGTGAGAAGTGGTTGCACAGATGAACTGCAAGTTCTCTGTTACTCATTTTTCTGTGGATCCAAACATCAGCTATAGAGTGTTTCTTCTCAAACTCTTGACTAAACTGCCTCAACATGTCTTATAATTGTAAAAAAAGATGGTCATGAGTTTTAATCTTTTCAGACTGCAGCAATTTCCAGATATTTATGAAATTTATTTAGGAGATTATGGAATAGTTAAAACAGTTTTCATATTTATTTATCTATTTGTTTGACAGTATTACTGAAAGTCTATTTGTGTCAGGTTTGCTAAATGATGGAAATGTCAACTTTGTCTTACCCATTAATATTATATGGTAAGGGCTGATTTTGAATAGATTTTTACCCACTATAATTTTAAAGTCTTGTGTCAACATTGAATTGTGTTTTTAATGATACATAAAGAATACTCAGTGTTTAGAAATGGTTTCTTAGGAAATAAAAAAATATTCTGTCATTAAAAAAGTACTGAATTATCAATGTTCTGTGTAGTTTGAAAAATCAACATTAAATAGCCCTTTGGGAGGGATCTATTGACATTATAAAAGCTGGACTGCCTTTGGTTATGCTTTCTGATTGCTTCTCATTGATTATGGCATACCTGCCACGGTTGAAATTGTTAGATAAACACTTTTCTATCTATACAACAGAGTACAGTGAATTTATTCTTTCAATTTAATGAATAAACAATGTATATTTATGACACACAGACACAAAAAGATCTATATACATTTGACCATCTGTTATATGATGTAGACAATTTATATTATTGAATTGTGACATGAAGAGGGAAAGATAATAGAATTTACCAATGTGGTCAGAATCTGAAAAACCCAAATTCCTGTTAGCTCATGCCTGTTTTTCCAGGATCAAATTGCCTTGGCTAAATCTTTACTCCACTTCTTACTAACAATGTGATAATGGTCAGCTTACTTAAGTGGTTGAAATTGTTATATGACATGCATAACATTTCACTTAGATCTTAAACTGTTTGATTAGTCACATATGTGTATGAACTGGTTTGCTGATCCAGCAACTGGAGAGGAGGGTGCCAAGAACTAGAACCACATACACTCTAAGCAGGGGGACTTGGTTTTCATGTCTTCTTCTCTGTACTTGATACATACAGTGTGAAGAAGGTTATCTCTCCTATGTAAGCTTGATTTATGTAATAGTGATGCACCTATTCTTTCTCAGCTCCATTTCCACTCATCTGTAATCTGTTTTGTGATGCTGGGGCTGAGATTCTGCAAAATACATTTTTCACCCTCCCTTGTTGACTGCTTTTCTGTTGGGTTAGGACACAGGAGAATTGGAGGGATACTGGAAGGAGAGAGGGTGGGGAAACATAACTTCTTTTCTGTTGTGCTGTCATTGCCCAATTAGTTCCTGCCACCAAGGTTGTCCTAGCCTCCAGCTTCCTTCAGCCAGACCTGTGGGGTCCCATCAGAGGTCCCAGTCACAGCTCAAAGGCTCTGGCTCCTTACAGCATTTGGCATCAGCTCTGTGGGACCTTCTTTTGATATCCTGTAACTTCACCTTTCTCGTTTGTTCTTCCTGGTTATGACTGCTGCCTGCTGCTGCTTTATCTGGGTTAACTCAGTTTAAGCTTGGGATAAAATCTTCCATAGTAAGAAGCTTTAACAATGAAAAGGCCGACAATTAAAAAAAGCTTTCTTTTTATGGTGATGGGAGGAGACTTGACTCGGGGTGGTTAACACATACTACAATATACAGATGATGTATTTTACAGAATTGTCCACCTGAAACCTATCTAATTTTATTAACCAACATCACTCCAATAAATTCAATAACAATAATTGTAAAAAGCTTTAGTTTTGGGATGGCTGTACTTTCTTTGTGACTTTTTATGTAGCTGATTATGAAAGCTATGATGGTAAAAACGCCTCAAAATGGAAAAGTGGATGTCCTTATGTTTCTCATGGCCTTTTCTTAACACTAAAATCTTACCTGTCCAAAGACAGTTAACTTGATTCTTTTGTACTGGAAGAACCACCTGTACTTAATTTGATCCTTCTTTCCATAGTTCCACATGAATAGCTCAATTGTAATATGACTGCTGATGCAATGATATCTTTTAACTTACATAATTATAGTATAATGTTGTTGTCTTTGTTCATTTACTGTGCAGTAAATAAGCCTATTTACTAGTCATTACAAGTTTGTACTCTTAAATCTCATCACTCTTATCATACATACACCCAGTCCTCTGGTAACATTTTACAGATCTTTGTTTTTGTAGCTTTAACTTGTTTAGATTCCACACATAAGTGTTATCATACAATACTTGTCTTTCTCTTATTTATCTCACATAGTATAATGTGTTCAAGGTTCATCCATGTTGTGGCAAATGGGAGGATAGTTTCCTTTGTCATGGCTAAATACTATTCCATTCCGTATATGTACCATATCTTCTTTATTCATTCCTCCATTGACAGGCATTTGGGTGATTTTCATATTTTGGCTATTGTAAATAATGCTGTGATAAACAAGAGAGTTCATATATCTCATTGAAATCCTGTTTTCATTTTTTGGGGGAGTGTATATCGAGAAATTGGTATGATAGATTTTTTTTAATCTTTTGAGGAAATTCCGTGGTTGGACCAGTTTACATTCCCATTAACAATGCACGAGAGTTTGCACCACGTGCTCTCCATTATCTGTTTGTCTCTAGTCTTCCTGATGATAGTCATTTTAACAAGTGTGAGGTGTATCTCATTGTGGTTTTAATTTGAATTTTCTGATGATTCATGATGTTAAGCATTTTTTCATGTGTCTGTTAGCCATTTTGATGTTCTATTTGGAGAAATGTTGTATATGGCCTACAGAATAGGAAAAAAACTTTTGCAAACCATATATTGGATCAGGGGTTAATGTTAAAAATGTATGAAGAACTCTGTCAACTCAATAATAACAACAACAGCAATAAAAATGTGATTAAAATTTGATAGAAAAGCTAAATAGAATTGAAACAGAGACAGTGTTTGGGGGTGGGGCTGATTTCTCATCTTAGAGGGAATTGGAAGATTAGATTCTCCGGAAAAGGATTTATGATGTGCCTTGTTAAAAATAATATTTATGTGAGCTCTTGCAAGTCCCTGCAGCCGGCTGCCTTGGGCCAGTCAGGGCTGGCACTGGAGCCCGCAGCTGACCCCCATCTCTGATGCTGCTGTGCCCCTGCTACTGTGAAGGTCCCCCCCCCTCCCCCCCCCCCCCCCCCCCCCCCCCCGCCCCAGCTCGCTGCCAGGGAGAACTAGTTGAAGCCTAGGAGCGCCTTTCACTGCGGCCTCAGTGTTTCACCACCTGGGCTTGCCCTCAGACATCTCTACGGGTTCAGGCCACAGTGTTCCCTCTTCACCTCCAAGCTGGGGAAGAACTAGCAGCCACCACTCTGCAGGGACTCCAGAAGCACAACCCAGGTCTCCTCACAGCACATATAGATGGTCAGTCAGGGTGCGGACTGAAGGCTCACAACCTCCTGGCCGTGGTTACACCCTGAGAGCAGCGCCTGTCTGGTGACTCTCCTAGCCAGGTTGATGGTGCAGAATCTTCACTGCGTGTCAGGAAGCATGTGTCCAGATCCTCGGTGCCCTGGCTTCCTGAGCAGGGGTTTGCAGGCGAGCAGAGCAAGGGTGACCCTGCATGTTTATGAAGCCCTCCTCCCACCGAGGAGCTGGAGGGAGGCTGGGAGCCCTCAGGGCTCTATGTGGTACCAGCCTCGGGGGTCAGATGAGTCAGTCACTGCATCAAGCATCACATTTGAAGAGCAGGGTCAAGTCACAATGAAAAAGTAACCCATGCCCTTCAGATTTAAAGACAGCCTCCCCTGTCTACCCTGAAAGATGTGGGTTCGACACAGGGGTCACTATTAAAATGTGCTTGGGAGACGAGGGAGCCTTATCTAGAGGAGAGAAAATACCCACCAGGACCCAGCCCTGGTTTCAAATGGTTATACATTATTTTATCAGTGCATTTGCAAAGGTTCATAAAAACATCCATAATATATATATATATTTTCCTTAGCTTCCAGTGTGACAGCTAATGCAATAATGATTTCAAATGCCAGTGTTCAAATGCTTCTTTTATACATTTTTCTCATCAGCTGCATTGTAGTTAATGAAATTAAACACACCCATCACATTTGTCTTCAGGGGACAAGGAACTGAACACACCACTGGCTTATTTTTCTATTAAAACGAATTGAGGACAGTCACATTGGAATGATCCTGGTTCCACTGGTTCACCAGGAGCCAAAGGACTCCCTGGGTGCCAAGTTGGGCTAAGGGGCCGGTATTCAAGAGATTGTGACGTCTGACACCTACCTACACTGGAACTTGTGTAATAATATTGAGGATCATTCCATTGATCTTCTTGGGGGGGAAAAATCTTTAATTTCACTAGTAAGGACATGAAGGTGGTTAAGAAAGCTACAGAACAGTTGACTGCTAATATGAATAGAACAGCTGGACAAGCTGTGAAGAGCCCCAATAAACGATGCAAGGTGATCAACCACAGGAGAGTTCATCATCCTTTTCCCAAATCTTCGTTATAAAAAGAAATAGTCCCTCGCCACCCCGCCGACCCAGAAGTTGGGCCTGTGACATAGCAAGTAACTAAACTGGCTTGTGCAGGCCACCTGCTGAGAAATCACACCATGATAGTCACACACATTTGCTTAATTTCGGTGATTCTGGCTCTTCACAGACAGAAAGCCCATCATTAAAATGTTTTTGTTGTTGTTGTTTTTTTGTTGATTTGCTTTCCTGAGGTTTCTTTGGTAATATAGCTAAGGATGTGTATGCTTATTTATTACAGCTGCATTGAAAGACTTCATCTACTAAAGAACATTTGGCTATTCAAAACATTTCAGAACTATTTGATTTCCAAAAACAATCTCACCAAACAACTGTGGAAGAAAAAAAACACACACCTTGTTTTTTTTTAAAGCCCCATAATGAAAACACTGACAAAACCATAACAATCTGCTTTATATTGAAGTGAAAAAATATTCAAAAGGAGCAGCTCAACTTCAATGAGGTGAAAGTGCTCTGTGAAGATTGCTCATCTTTGCTGCATTTGGTAATATTGTTTATAAACTACTGGATCTTAATGCAATCCTGCATAAGAATATACTTTATGCTATGTGAAAAAGTAAGAAAACTTATTACTAGAAACCACAAAGACCAATCATAATTACTTTTTTTTAAGATTGTATTTTATGAGAAAGCACTCATAACGACGTTGCAGCTATTTTCTTATATTGAAAAGACTTTGAAAGTTTAAAACATCATAGCAAGTAATCAATACTAAAAGTTTTTGTCCACACTGAGATACTGTGTATTCAAATAACTTAGTTATTAAAAAGCTGATGTGGCCCTAACCGGCTTGACTCAGTGGATAGAGTGTCAGCCTGCGGACTGAAGGGCCCAGAGTCAATTCTGGTCAAGGGCATGTACCTTGGTTGCGGGCACATCCCCAGTAGGGGGCATGCAAGAGGCAGCTGATCGATGTTTCTAACTCTCTATCCCTCTCTCTTCCTCTCTGTAAAAAATCAATAAGATATATATTTTTAAAAAGCCGATGTGAATGATACCAATATCAATTTTAAGAAATTAAAACTGACCAGGTTTCTGGCATGATAAGTTATGTAATTAAATCAGGTTTCCATTCACGTAGAATGTTTTTGTTAACACTTATTCCATACCATCTTTAAAATTTGAGATAATTTTTAATATCTCTGTTTTTATTTTGCCAGAATCATCATGTCAGGTATGTATGAAAGGAAAAGGAGAATATGTCTTTATTTCCTTAGCTAGAAATGTTCATATAAGGTTGGATAATTTATATTCACTTTCTATTGCATATAGATTTCTAATATTTTCAGTTCTGCATCATTTGACCTTCCTTCATTTGAATAAATTCACTAAATATTTCTAAAGAAAATAAATTGATATTTATGTGACAGTGGCATGTTCTGGGCCCCTTCAAGTGTATGGGTTGAATTGTGTCCCCTACAGAAGATCTGCTGAAATGCTAATCCTGCTGCTTGTGAATGTGACCTTATTGAGGAATGGGAACTTTTCAGTTGTGATGAAGTTAAAATCCTGTGGGTCCTAATATTATTGGTGTTCTTTTAAGAGGACCAAAATGAAGTTCAGGTCAAGATGGTAGTGTAGGTAAATGCAGAATTTGAATCCTTCCACAACCACATCAAAATTACAACTAAACTACAGAACAATCGTCATTCAGAACTGCCTGAAATCTAGCTGAACAGAAATCCTACAACTAAGGATATAAAGAAGTCACATGGAGTCTGGTAGAAAGGACACAATAGGGGAACTGGCTGGTCCCACACCCAAATGTGGTTGTAAAAAATCAGGAGGATATTTCAGCTGCAGAGGTCCCCCTGAGGAGTGAGGGGTCCCAGCACCACACCAGGCCCCCAGCCCAGGGTTCCAGTGCTTAGCGGGGGATAAGTCTTCATAAGCCAGGTGACTGAAGATTTTAGAAATAAAGTAATGAAATTTACCCAAAGATTAAAGTAATATTCTGGGGAAAGTTTCTGGCAAGTTGTCTACTGGATCAATGTGGAGATCTAAGAGGTGAGAAAGTAATTTTTGAAGGTCTTCAAATAACCCATACAAGAGAAATAAAGGTTTAAATTTAGAGTTTGAGAAGTGAGGGAAGAAAAACTAATATGAAATACTGTAGGAATAGAATAGATACAGTGTGGACAACTAGTCATAACTTCTGGCTGTAAAAACCTGGGGATTGTGGCTGAGGGAGATGGAGGCCAGCTAGAATCCCAGGCAGTTTCTTTGGCCAATGCATGGACTTACTCAGATTTTCAAAAACAATTACATAAAAATATAACTTGGAAACAAATAAAAGAAAAGAAACATGCACATACACAAAACAATCTAAACCAAACCCAGGCCACTTCTATTGCTTGTGAAATGATTTACTCATTTTGAAAAGCAGGTTTGGCGAGTCTCATAAACCAAGAAGAAATTTGAAATTCCTATAAGAAAAGTTCAAAAAAGAAAGGTTAAAAAAAAAAAAAAAAAAAGCCCAATCTGAAGCTGTTTTGTGAGTAGTAAGTTATTTTACCTGATTCATGAAAAAAAAAAGCTATTATTTATTCTTGAATAAATGACAAATTCATTCTTTAAAATAGGGCAAATGATAGATTATATATTTATCTCTGCATCTGATTATTACCACATATAAATAAATTCAAGATTCAATTGTTTAGACGCATCATAAACTAACAGAGTGGCACACTAAAATACTCGAGTAATATATTTTCCTACAAATACTTATTAAGTTTTTCCTCTGTGGAAGCACTTTATGTATATAAATATGGTAAAGGTGTGTTTTTTTGGGAACTTTCATCTAGAATGGACAGGATCAAAGACAGCCTAAGCGAAGAGCTTGAACACACCAGTAGAAAAGCACAATAGGGTATGTACAGGAAATAAATATTGGCTCTGATGGGGTGAACAGTGTTTATAAACAGGAAGAATGAGAGACAAGGCTTGAGTACATTGGAGAAGGACCATGAGAGACTGTGAATAGCTATTAATAATACTAACATTAATATTTAACATTTGTCCTATACTTGCTTTGTATGCAGCAATTATTGAATTATTACAATAACATTCTGAAGTAGATACTAATATTATCATCACAATTATGTAGATCCACGATATGGAAGCACAAAGAGGTTAGGCAATTTACCCAAGAATAACATTGGAATTCATAGGATTGGAATCTAGACGGTCTAGCTGCAAAGCTCTTAATTATTGTGCAACACAGGCATTGAAAAAGAACAGCTAAGTGGAGAGCAGAATAATTTGACACAGTTTTTGCAAGCAATGACATATAAAAATAGTTAATTATAATGGAATTCTTACTATGTGGTAGGCACTCCACTAAGCACTTTGCATTCATTATCTAATTTTAGTCATCACATATTCCTGTAAGCCAGGGGACTGAAGATTTTAGAGACAAAGTAATGAATTTTACCCAAAGATTAAAGTAATATTCTGGGGAAAGTTTCTGGCAAGTTGTATACTGGATCAATATGGAGATCTAAGATGTGAGAAAGTCATTTTTAAAGGTATTCAAATAACTTATACAAGAGAAATAAAGGTCTAAATTTAGAGTTTGAGAAGTGGGGAAGAAAAACTAATATGAAATACTGTAGGAATAGAATAGATACAGTATGGACAATTAGTCATTATATTAGGAAAGAGTAAAAAATCACTTAAGAATTGTTAGAAGCAAATTCCAGCATGCCAGCAGGGCTGAATCACCTGGAAATGGCTGAGGGCATTTCCCCAAACCTGAAAAGGATGCATAAATGATTACTTGCCTCCAGACAGCTTGGGGCATTTCAGTCTACATGGTATCACCTCCTACTGGCCAAACACCTGAACAGCCAGAGGCAGTTCCCCTAATTTGACAATGGATTCTGCATACTAAACCTTATCCTTTGATATGTATATCTACCTTGCTTTAGGACAATTTGTGTTAATAAAAAAGCAAGGGGTCCAAAGAGACCAGAGAACTTGGTTTCTTTAGCCAAGCTCGTATGGCTCCCCAAAATGTGTTCCAAAACTATGTTTCATCTCTAGACTCTTCATTAATTTACACACAGCACCTTCTTCAGATTCCTGAACCCCTTCAAGTTGCTGGTTTATCGGCAAAGAATCTCAGATTTGGAACCTGGGTAACAGAAAATTGTGGTGCCAGTGAGAGCAGAGGGTCATAGAAAAGAAAGATGATGATGCCCTAGCATGGGCAACTTTAAAAAGTTGATGGGACCATTCAGTGGGAGTGATTTAGGTCTTAAGAAAAATGTTGACAAGGAGATAGTCTTAGGAATGATCTGAATAGAAAGCAAAGGTGTAAGATTAGAGAAAACTAACCTAGGAATGCTAACCTAGGGGAGAGGGTCACTAAAAGATTGCTACAATCCTTTATTAGGGGGTGAGGGAGCCTGGTCATTCCACTTCCTCCTCTTATTCCTCTATCTCTTTGTTCCCCATCCCCTCCTCCTCCTTCATATCTCAGTATCTTGCTATATAATAGAAATTCAGTATTGAATGAATAAATAATGGAATAAAGGAATGAATAAATAAATGAATGAATGAGGGGAACTTTAGACTACCTATATTTGTCAAACTTAAGAAATAAAGCCAGAGAAGAAATTAAAAATTGGGAAAGAATATAAAATATGATTATCTGGTCCATAAATTACTATGCTATATAGACCATAAATATAGATGTAAGTTTTCTTCTGAAAACAGTAAGTACATTTCTTATGAATGTAATCTTATAAATGAAATGCATTAGAAGACTTTTCAAACAGCAGGGATATTGTTATTATTCCTAGGGTAAATGGAAAAGTAATATCATATTAATATTTTGAAGAAATTTTGGTCCATCATATAATAGTATTTACAGTGCAGTTTTACTTGTTTAGAAATTAGCTTTCTTACCCAGCCAGCATGGCTCAGTGGTTGAGCATTGACCTATGAACCAGGAGGTCAGGGTTTGATTCCCAGTCAGGGCACAGGCTGGGTTGTGGGCTCGATCTTCAGTGTGGGGAGTGCAGAAGGCAGCTGATCAATGATTATCTCTCATCATTGATGTTTTTCTCTCTCTCTCTCTCTCTCTGAAATCAATAAAAATATATTTTTAAAAAATTGGCTTTCTTCCTAGGAGAATTTTCTTTTCTCTTATAGTATATTTAACAGTCCTCAATATAAATACAAGGATAAATAATTCATTCTGTGAACTTATATCTTTATCTTGTTTTTCGTTTTTTTCTGATATGATACATACGAAAAAAGTTTACTTTTCAGAATAAATTTAAGAACTAAAACATTTATGTTACATATAGAGTTATATATTACATACAATTTATACTCATAGTCACACAAGCATAAATATACGTTTAATTATATTTTAACTATAAATTCTGATATATATATTTTATCACATATTATATCAATGCACATGACTATAAAATCCTATGAACTATATGTTATAGCTCATATAAAAATAACTTAATATATATCATATTATACACAATACACAGCATCTTTTCTGACATAGATATTTTACTTCTTTATATGATTTGCCCTATCACGTACCCATTTTGATATTACTTCCTTTATGTTTATTCCTCCAAACTAAAATCTCACACCTATGCATCTCTCAAAATTGACTATTCTGAATAATGACGTGTGATTCTACCCCACATTTTAGCATAATCATATTGTTGCCATTGTCTTTATCTTCAACATGTGGTTCATCACATGCCATGTGCAATATTTTCTTTCTTCTCAGTCTGCAAGTGTGGTCTCATGGGATGCAGGTGCATTATCTATATGATGCGCTTGTCATGGCTGCGTTTATGATGGGGAGACAGACTCTGCCAAGACAGGTACTGTTCTGCCCTCTTTTTTGCTCTTGGAAATAAAATGATGTTTGATTTTGCTTTAAATACACATTGCCTTAATAAGTGGATTTTTTTGAGACCATCATAGGATTTATTAGGGTCATAGAATTCTTTTAAAAAAATATATCTTATTGATTTTCTACAGAGAGAAAGAGAGAGAAACATCGATCAGCTACCTCCTGCACACTCCCAACTGGGGATGTGCTGGAAACCAAGGTACATGCCCTTGACCAGAATCGAACCTGGGACCCTTTAGTCCACAGGCTGATGCTCTATCCACTGAGCCAAACTGGTCTCAGCAGGGTTATAGCATTCTTAGGATTACTTCATGAAGGGTAAAGTAAGTCTCAGAAAAGGCAAGTGATATATATTTTCCCCCAAATTGGCACAGCTTTTGGATGGCTAAAGTTGGAACTAGAATTGAGTTTTCTTATTTTGTTTTTGCTTTGTTGCCTCAGTGGTATACATGTTGAATCGTATTTTCCATTTACACCCAGTCACATGAGTTTCGGTCTAATGAGAAGATTTTATTTTTAACTTTGTATAGGAACAATTCCTTACCTACCCATGGTTCCAGGTGACTCAGGCACGCAAAGCAGACATCAGAGATTTTCTCAGCATCACCTTCCTTTCATCCGGTGTGCTCCATCTATTCGTAGCTAAGCCCTGAGGTTTTTCCATCATTCTCCTCACTCACAAGAGACTTAAAATTACTGTGAACATTTCATAAATGCCTATATTATGTGAAACAGTTCTGCAAATATTAACTCACACTTTACCCCTATTTCTCTGGAATTCATACCCTTCTGTCCCATCATTTTGGCTGAATCTCCTTTTCTGGTTGGTGGTACCAGGTTCTCTGTGATAGACCCTGTTTGTGCAAGCAAGCAGTCCAAACTTACCAATACACAGTGAGCATTCTTACTATGTCATTTTTTTTTTTTTTTTTTTTTTTTTTTTACTAAAACACGAGTTGGAGAAGTTCAAAGTGAATACCATTTTCTTAGCCAACTTTGATGGCTTCTTTGCCAGAGATTGAATAACTAAGAAGCAGGGGAGATAAAAAGTTAGCTCAGTTTAATGTAAAAACACAAAAAGCTCTGGGTGGTAGAGGAGAAACAGACAACAATACAAAGAAATAGGATTGTTCAAACAATTTCCTTAGCCAAGAGAAAAGTCAGCCTGGTGCCTGCCCATCACAGGGCAGAGGTGTGTATTCTTCAATCTGGGCTTCTCGTGCTAACCACAGAATACAGAAAATGCTTGAGTGACTTTTTCACAGTTCTCCCAGAGTTTGTACATGCTGAGTACTGTTTTAGATTCAGGGGAGAGACGGTAATTTATTAGGTATCATTGATGCCTTAAAACAGTGGTCCGCAAACTGCATCTCGTGAGCTGCAGTTTGCCGCTCTGTTGACTAATGAGTTTGCCGACTACTGCTAGACTAAATGTTACCGTGTAGTTGAAAGCTGTGAGGATTAGGCAGTTGTGGCATATCGTGTGCAAAGAGGTAAAGGGTAGTATATGACAGTGTTCGGCAAACTCATTAGTCAACAGAACCGCAGTTTGCCGACCACTGCCTTAGGACACTGGGGCTTAATTCTTTCACGGAATCCTGGAGAGTTGGCTCAGATATCTCCCTAGAAAGACCAGAGTCCTGGGCATGCCTGGCTTGGTCTTTAGAAGGAGATGGATTGTTTAACTGTCCTGATTTTCTGTATGAAGAGAGACTTAAAGAGAGCTGTGTGGATCAAAACAAGAGATTTGTGGATGGGAGAGTTCAATTTTTTTTTTATTTCACTAATAATTTAGTCTGGTAAATAAATAAAATTATTAAAGTGGAATCCTGCATACTAGTAACCTAGAGCATGAAATTGCAGAGTCTATGCATCAATTGCAAAATTACAGCCACCGGATTCTGTCATGTTCTCTCCAGAAATTTGACTCTTAAGTTAAAATAAGTTCCCTGAACACAAATTAGAATTTGCACCACACATTCTAGTTTCTACAACAGCAAGAATTTAGCAATTCTTTACAATTGTTGGAAGGCAGGACCATTCTACAATCCACTTCCCGACCAAGTTGCCCAGTACCTGTGCTTAGGTGAATTGAACATAACCACTGGATGACTACTGACCTTTACAACACATTTGTCTGCTCAAGAGGTTTTGGCTTCCTATGCCTGGAAGAGCCTGTCTTGAAGGTTACCTGTGTCCTATGCATAGCTTGAGTGTGGACAGTTGTCAGGTGGCCAAAGCCCCTCAGTCTCCAGCTTCCTGGATGCCCATTCTCAACAAATTCTCCTTTTGCTGGAATCTCCTCCCTGCCTTCTTGAGCCAGGAGTAAGCTCACTTCTGCATGTTGTCCACATCTGTTCCATGGACGCATTCATGCACCACTGATTCTGACAAATGCCTAGAGTTCACACTGAGCCCAGTGCAATGGCTTTTCTTCACATCGCAGCCTTCTTTGCCTAGAAATACAGAGGCTCTCTGAATAATTTTAGTTAAGGCCCAGCCAATGAAGCTTATAGCTATCCACCAGCTTTCTCTGCTCCTCATCTGAGGGTGAACCTTATGGGACTCCCATCACTGCCTTCTACAAAAAGGTACTCCCCAGAAATGTTCTCTTTCTAGTCTTTTCTCTAATCGCAACTGCGACCTCTTCAGATAGCCTCCATCTCTGCAGAGTTCAAGAGTAGTAACTCTGGTCTTGCAGATTATTTTTTTAATAATTTTCCATGTGAGCTATAAACAAAAAAGTCTCCTCTGTGTAGCCACTACACATTACCCTATTGTAAGTGTGTATCATTGCTTGACAAAGAGAATTCACACACATTCAATTATGCGATGATCACAGAGTAAGCACTCTTCTTTATGCCAGCCTAATCTATCAGAATAGATTAAATCAATTGTAATTGGTACCTCACTCATTTATGGATAATAAAGACCATTATAAACTGATGAACCAAAAGATAGATATAGAGACAGTAAAGCAACAAGTAGACTGTCAAATTACAGGAGGTAGGGTAGGGAGATCTGGGGGAGATAATAGATCAACCAAAGGACTTGTATACATGCATATAAGTACAACCAATGGACACAAAACTCTGGGGAGGGGGGGTATGTATGGGAAGGGGGGGCAATGTTAAATTATGTACATAGATAATAATTGAATTAAAAAAATGGGAAAAAATAAAATAAAATAAAAATAAATCAGATTGTCAAAAAAAGTCAATTGTAATTGTTAGTTGGACTTGTATTCAACTTAATATCAAAATGAATATGTTGAAAACATTGAAGAACTATGCCGAAACTGGTTTGGCTCAGGGGTAGAGCGTCGGTCTGCGGACTGAAAGGTCCCGGGTTCGATTCCGGTCAAGGGCATGTACCTTGGTTGTGGGCACATCCCCAGTAGGGGATGTGCAAGAGGCAGCTGGTCGATGTTTCTCTCTCATCGACGTTTCTAGCTCTCTATCTCTCTCCCTTCCTCTCTGTAAAAAATCAATAAAACATATTTTTTAAAAAAAGAAAACATTGAAGAACTAATGTTAGTGACTAATGAAATAAAATAGCCTTAATCGCACTAAGTAATTGGTATTTATTTATTTGCCCTTCTTCCTGAAAACCCCATATACAGCACATTGTTATGTAGAATTATTGAACCAATAGACCATATCTTCCACTATGAAATCCTTAGTGGGAGATCCTCCATCTCCCTCTTTTCTTTAAAACCAACATGTAGATGATCTGTTTCAGTCAATCAGATGCTTCAATAAAAGACTTTGACACTTCAGAAAGTAATATGCAAGAGATGCAAGGATGGTTAGAAACCATTTAAATCTAAGTACAAATGATAGGCTGATTGAGGTCATAGCAAATGATTTATGCCATTTTTTTTTTTTAGTTAAAAGCTAATTAAGAATATATGTTATTTTAAATCCAAAGTCAATAAATTCAACCTGCCTCCTTTATGACAGCGGTGAGCAGCTATCCAAACCTTCCTGATCATCTCACTCTGTCCCTTTGGCAGGCATGGGGCCCACTTTGAACCAATTGGGGGAAGGGGGTGTCTTTCATGGAGTTTTTAAACTTAGATATAAGGATGAAGAGTTTATCAAGCTTTGGGGCTCAAAAGTTCTGAGGACCAACCCTACCTCATTAAAAAAAAAAAAAATAGTCTCAGCAAGAGAAATAAGGTGACAGATGTTTAGAGAAAATTGGTTCTAGAGTTCACATTCTGGTTGTCTTCTATGTCATCTCTGGTTTAGATATACTTACCAGTGTATTTTCCTTAAGCCAGTTTGAGGTGGATTTCAATTGTTTGGTAACTACATGACCTGAATAGATAATGGTCTTTTTCAGGTAAATTTACATCTATCAGACTGTTGCTGTAGTTAGCTTTTAAAGTCAGATCAACAAATTAGAAAATTTGAAATTTAAAATTGAATTATAGAAAGTGTGGGTTTTTATATTGAATGAAAATGAACTATAGAAATCCTTCATTACACACACACACACACACACACACACACACACACACACACAAACACAAACACACACAGAGTGTCTAAGACACTATTCCACCCCCTACGAAAGCACAGCTACAAGGGAGAATTTATGATAATTGCAGAGGAATAGAGTGATTAAACTCCAGAATTACCCAAGTCAAACTCAAGACCTGGCATTGTCTGTAACTGGCCAGATGATTTAAAACACCTTACATAACTTTGTTCTTTGTCATACAATCTTGTGAGGAATGTATCTGTGAATCTGTAGTGCTTAGCAGAGAACCTGACTGAAAATATAGTAGTCACTAAATAAAAGTTAGGACTCATAAAGCTAGAGGTTATTTCTATTCAAGGCTTGTATTTTCTGAAACAACGCTTCCATATTGTAGGTAAGAGTTACTGTCATCACTGTGTATCTTCCAAAAAGTGCATTTCAGCCATCACTTTCTCCCTCAACGTGATTCATGTCTTCGAAATGCCATTTTAAAAGTGATTAATAAGCAGAGGATAACCTTGATTAGCTGAAGTTAATGGCGACATAGAAAAACTTTGCTTAATTACAGGCCATGGGAAACTGGTAATAAGTAGGTTAAACAGTGATGGAACAGATAGTAAAACACAATTTGTATGATGGATTGATTTAATCATGGTTGTTTTGTTATTAAAAATAAATTACAATAAAACAGGATGGGGAAATGTTGCAGGTGAGGATGTGGCAGGGCTAAAAACTGACTTTAAATTGTGTAATGAAGCATTTATTCATGATGTGCTCTTCCTGACCCATTTTTCCCGTAGGATTGATTATCTGGGAAAGCTTTCCTGACATAAACTTTTGTACTCTGACAAAAGGGAGGTGAAGCAAATTATGTTGATTAGTTACATTGTAGATCAATTTTTCTCAGAGCAGCGATTTTCCCAAGGCGCTTGCAATGCCTCACTGTTTATTCAGTAGCACTGCCCTCTATTCCCTTAGGTTGTCAAATAAAAAAATGACAGACAGCAGCCAACACGACAATAGCTGTCCAGTCTGAACGAATCAACATGATACCTATTTTTTTGTTAGATTGGCAAAAAAAAAAAAAAAAAAAAAAAAATATATATATATATATATATCTATATATATATCTATATATATCTATATATATATCTATATCTATCTATCTATCTATCTATCTATCTATCTATCTATATATATATATATATATATATTGGTGTGCTGCAGAATTTTAGTACTTAATTTTTTAGTGTGTTTTGATATGAAAAATGTTGAAAATTGCTGGCTTAGAGGATGCCTTCCAAGACAAGCTGAATGGAAAGTCCACTTTACTTTGCTTTTAATCATATTTTTAGAATTTATTTCTCACCAGAAGTTTTGGTGCCATCAAGTAAATTCTTTATAAATTGATTTGTTTTCACTTGACATAGTTCACAAGGAACAGTGAACAATGTTTCTTTTTTTCCTCCCTAAGAAATATCAGAGAATATGAACTTCCACATATTTGGGCTACAGCTGATGCTTCTAATTATACTTTATGTGCTTGCTTATCAAGAAAAAACGCAAGAACTTAATTTGAACTTATGTATATGATGTGGTAAGGTTTGTTTTGAATCTTACTTTGTAATAAATTTTAAAAGAAATCTTAAATAGTGTCCTTTTTAGTAAGATAATCCATATTTCAGGTTCCTGAAGTCTCTGCAAGACTAATTTCTGTTTACATAGAAGAAATAACACCCAAAATGTGACCTTTAAGAATCAAAGATACTTGGAACTGAGTGGCTCAGTGGGACAGAAGGATGGCTCTGTGTGTTCCTAAAGCAGCAAAAAGGTTCTCATAGTTATTAGAGCTGCTTGGTAAAGTGCCCAAGCATAATATAATTAAATTTAGTTATCAACATGACCTTGTATGTGTCACACTACATTTTATATGCACACATACACATTCAAAGAAAAAAGAAGTATTTTTTAAAAGTGTTACTAATTCAACTTTTAAAATATAGTTGATATTTTGTATTGGTGAAATAAAACATTTTAAATATCTAGAACTGATCCTTAATAAGAAAATCATGAACCTGGTGACAGCTTTGGGTTAGAAACTCTGCTCTGACTCTTATGGTACAACCTACATTTTCTTTCTTTTGTTTTTTAAAATATTTATTGTTGAAAGTATTACATACTAGCACATTTACTTTTCTCTCCCAATTGAACCCTTATACCCACCCCAATTCCCACCCCAGGTCTCCACCCCCCTATTGTCCGTGTTAATGGGTTATGCCTGAATGCATACAACTTCTTTGGTTGATCTCATTCCACCAACCCACCTACCCCAGCCGTCCCTCTGAGATTTCACAGTCTGCTCCATGCTTCTATGTCTCTGGATCTATTTTGTTCAACAGTTTATTTTATTTATCGATATTAGATTTCACATACGAATGAAATCTTGTGATAATTGTCTTCCTCTGACTGGCTTACTTCACTTAGCATAATATTTTCCAGGTCCCTCCATGCTGTCTCAAAGAGTAAGAGATCCTTCCTTTTTGTTGCTGCATCGTACATTTTCTGAGCCATACATTTCTCATCTGTAAGGTAAAGATGATAATAACTACCTAGTAGTGTTGTAAGAATTAAATGAAATTGTAAAAGTATAGCATTGAGTTCTCTATTTGATAATGTAGAATATGCTCAATATATTGTGATGATATTGATGGTGGTGAGAGTAATAATGATGTTCTCTTTCTGTATTAGCCTCTTTAGCCTCTCTTAGTGAAAGTGATCAGGAACCTCATTTTTTGTGTAGAATCATACTTCTGAGCTCATATACATGGCATCCTGAGCCAAGGAATGAGGTAAGATTCCTTGAGGCTTCAGAGGGGAGGAGAGAATATCACAGGACAATAGGAGGGCAGATGTTCAGTAATTGGCCCTACCATAGAGGTGGCTATTTCTGGCCATAACTCATTATGGGCAAGGCCCCCAATTTAGATTCTTTTAGGCAGTTAAGGGAGGGCAGGCATTTCTCCCGAGCCCGAAGGCAGGGTCTCCATTGCCTTCTTTTCAACATAAATCACATGCCAAAGTAGCACATCCTGGGGAGGCCTGTTCTGGACCCCTTCCAAGGTGACTTAAAAATCAACCTTTAAAAGACTACCGACTTCCAGTCCTTTTGTACTCTTCATGTGAAAATGAATAATTGTGATTTATGTTCTAACTTAATCACTTATGTAGCATGGAGTTTATGGAGATTAATCTAATGATATTTCATAATTGTGATTCTTAAACTTTAAGAAGAATGTTCTGGACAATAACAAAAGTATAGAATGAAAAGTATTTTAACCTTGTATATGTGAAATGTGACATAAATGGAGACATTTTAAAATAGAGTTAGAACACCAGAGGATTTTCCTTGCACCTCTTACTTCAAAAAACTTTTGGAGCCGAAATCGGTTTGGCTCAGTCGTAGAGCGTCGGTCTGCGGACTGAAAGGTCCCAGGTTCAATTTTGGTCAAGGGCATGTACATTGGTTGCGGGCACATCCCCGGTATGTGTGCAAGAGGCAGCTGGTCAATGTTTCTCTCTCACCGACGTTTCTAGCTCTCTATCTCTCTCCCTTCCTCTCTGTAAAAAATCAATAAAATATACTTTAAAAAATGTTATTAAAATTTTTTTTTTTTGAATGCTTGAACTGGGCAAACCAACCCTTGGACTGGGCCAAAACCAAGATTGTATTTCAAACAGCTATTTGCAAATCTAACAGGAAGACAGATATCCTGACTACCAGGCTGAATAAAGATATTCCTTTGAATTAGCACCATCATGTACAGCTAAAGAATAACTTAGCTTGTTTGCACTTATAGAAATTTTTCATTGACTTATTAACACTAACATAAATTTATTTCTTCTTTTCATGTAATTATTTCCCTTCTCTTTTTCATAAAATCCCAGTGACTTCCATGTCGTAATCAGAACCCTATTTGGGTTTGTGCCTGAATCAGTACTTCCCCAATAGCTATTCTTTTTACTTAAATAAAGGCTTGATGCTGCTCACTTTTGTCTTTATGTTTTGGTTATTACATATCTGGGGCATATAAAATAAAACAGTTTTGGTAGCATGCCTAAATTCTATACAGTTCTACAAGGATTCTAAACAACTTAATTGTAACAATTTTATTGCAGTGTTATGCTTAGAAATAAATGTACCATGTTCATTCATTTTGAAGATGTTAGAATGATAAAATATCTGCCCTGTCTTATGTTTCCAGAATTTAATAGTGTGAGGAGAGAAGGGGTCAAATTTTGCATAAGGGGGAACAGGAAGGAATTTTTATATTTGCTCTAATGTTTGAGAAACATATTCATTGCCAACTGAATGTTAATCAGTTAAAAAGGCAGCAGGCTGTTCCCTCTCTATTGCTATTGCAAACTACTGCAATATTTCAGGGAAATAAATTTAGTTATTAAATGCAGATTGCAGAATTCGACTTACATTTACCAAAGAGTAAATTTTGTTTGCCTTGACTTATCCTTGTTTTAATAATTTGGGTTTTAATGTTTATTTTTAATATAGACTCTATGTAAACATTTTTCTTCCTTTGATCTGGAATCTAAGACCCAACAAGAGAAGAACCATTTCATTTTTGTTTATCGAGTCGCTAGTTCCCAAGAGGCCAGCAGAGGGCAGCAAAGCATAGAAATTAACACTGATTCAAGGAGAACAAGGATGGGAAATGTCGGAATCTAATCTAGCTTGAGTGAGGTGTACTAGGATGTAGCAGATGACAGTTCTTTTTGCATTGGATGTTTAAGACTCAGTGGAGAGGGTCTTAGAACTTCACGACACATTATAACTCCATTTACTCCACACAAATGGAAAGCTCCTGAGTTTATAAAGAATAAGGCCACCAGGCTGTTCTTCCAGTGAACACCTAACCTATTCAGTAAATGATCTAAGATATAAATTGAGTAAATAGGTTAAGAAGGATCAGAAATATAGAAGTCATAAGTGCAGTGAATGAGGCAATATAACCAGTGAGTAGTCTTGACTTTTCCCTCTTTGCAAGATATCTCTCCTCTTAATTGATGCCTTTTGTTGTCTGTCCTCTGTCTCCCACTCACAGCAATATAATCTATTGCTTTTCATGTTGCCTTTGTTGTTGTTGTTAATTCTCACCTGAGGATATTTTTCTATTGTTATTTAGAGAGAGTGGAAATGAAGGGAAGAGGCACACAGAGAGGAACATTGATGTGAGAGAGACAGAATGATTGGCTGCCTTCTGCAGTGTCCTGACCAGGGCTGGGGATCTAGCCTGCAACTGAGTTACCTGCCCTTGACCAGGATTGAACCCAGAACCCTTCAGTCAGAGGGCCTACACTCTATCCACTGAACCAAACCAACCAGAGGTCATGTTGACTCTCTAGCAAAGTTAAATTGGGAGAATCTCAAAACACTAGAGTTTTTCAGGTGAAAGTATATAAGTTTGCGCCATTTACTGAATGGGAGAATTGATCAGTAAACTATATTTGACCAAGTTGTTTTTGTTTTAATATAAAAAAAAATCCATTTCCACATTGAATGTTCTATGCACTAAGCGCACTAACTATTTCTATATTCCTAACTGGAAAAATGTCCATTATCTCAGGGAGGTTTATTTAACAGTTGAAATAAGAGCTGAAAATCTAATGACCACATGAGATGGAACTAATTTTTTTCTGTCATTGTTACCTGCAGGGACATTGTGTTTTCAGAGCCTAAAAGCAAATGAAAACTTATGCTGAGAGTGTTCTATCCGTCCATTCATCAAACCACTGGGGGTAACAAAAAGCATGGTTATGTGATAATTGTCTTGAACATGGAGGCCTTCTTTTAAACTCCTCATCTAGTAGGAGGTCCTTATCCCTGCTGGGGCATTTTGGAGATAAAGCACAACAGGATGTTGTTTTCTCTGCAAAAACAGTTTCTATTAGCCTCCTGGTGTTTGGCTCAGAGGGCTGTCATTATGATCCTACTGCCATCAACCACCCATCTCAGCTAAAGCAGCGATGATTTGGTGACTCAAGCCCTGAGAGGATGAGTACTTGGAGTTCTGCTACCTGATCATGTAACAGTGTGAGAATTAAGTGTGAGGAAACATGTTGTGCTGTCCTCCTAGCTGTCTAGTGGCGATATTACTCTATTACTCAACCCAACAAATACCTAAGGAGTTTCTACCAGGATCTTAGTAATGCCTTGGGTACTAGAGGCATACAGAGAAGTATTAAGCATGTCAGTTGCCCTTCGGGAGGTTACAGCCTTATTGTGGAAATGAGGATTATATAAACACAAGAATGCCACATGTCTTAAAATGCTGGGTCGAAGGGATTTCTGTCAGAAAGAAAGTGTGATTTAGACATTAAATGAATGTGCTTGGTGTTTAGGGGAGGAAACAAAATTCTTCAGGCAAAGTTACATATGGGAAACACTATGTAACTTGCTGTCTGTTGTAATTTACATATTCCGAGTTGGTTAATAAAAATAGTCATCACTCTATAAACATGCTGGCATTCTGATGAGTAAGCACTTCTACTCTTCTCATTTTGTAAATACGGCGATCTGGATATTGGAAGATGAAGTGATTAGTCTAGGGCCAGAGTATTAGGAGTCAGGGATAGTATTTGAATATACTTTCCTTGAAGTTTTTTCTCTTTCCCAACCTAGAGTTGCCATTGAGCAAACCTTTGATATTATCTATAATAATGGATTCACTAAATGTCAACTAAAATATATTGGGGTTACTTAGGATAACTTAAAAAGTCTTTCCTATTAAGGATGAATTGTCAAAGAAAATCCAGAGAATAACAAAAGTAGACTGGGTTCTTCAGGCATTGTGATCATGCTAAACTGGAATGAAGTAACTATTACATTTGAAACTATTCCAAGCAGTGCCTCTCTGCAGTGAATATCCTTCGCTGATGCTAAAACTCTCTGTGCTGCCAGGTGTCACCCTGTGGATCTGCAGACTTTTCTAGGACAGGGATAATGTCTTATAAAACCTTGAAGACCCTGCATACTGTTATTGCCTGGAAAGGGTTGACTTGTGCAACACTGATTACCTGCAGGTTGGCTTCCCTGGAAAGCCCCATGAAGCTGGCAATAGCTGTGCTTAAGGCATTTAAGGTCACGGACAAGACTTAACTTTACAACAGTTTCTAGAGCAGTGGTTCTCAACCTTTCTAATGCTGCAGCCCTTTAATACAGTTTCTTATGTTGTGGTGATCCCCAACCATAAAATTATTTTTGTTGCTACTTCATAACTGTCATTTTGCTACTGTTAATGAATTGTAATGTAAATATCTGTGTTTTTCGATGGTATTGGGCTCCCACAGGTTGAGAACCCCTGTTGTAGAGCCTAAGACCATCGGAAAACACAGATAATTACATAATGATTCATAACAATAGAAAAATTACAGTTATGATGTAGCAATGAAAATAATTTTATGGTTGGGGTCACCACAACATGAGGAACTGTATTAAAGGGTCAAGGCATTACAAAGGTTGAGAACCACTGTTCTAGAGGATGCCAAAGGGAGGTCTTTCTTCACCACCTGTGATTGTGATGTGGCTAATTCTACTTCTACCTGCAACATCATTAAACTGCAGCCACATAGTTTGGTCCCCAACCCCTGATTGCCCCAGAGCTGAGCTGGTAGGACTAAAGCCAACTTTCTGTCTCACCATCATGCTGTTTTATCAAAGTTCCTTAAGTACAGCAGGAGAGGGGCCATTACTTTTCCATACATCCTGAGGTAATTGGAAAATCCGAACAGCATCTCTTACAAGTCCAAAGTCCATGTGCTCCACATTTCAAAGGGCCAATATTTAAAATGTCAGAGTTTAGAGTAAGGAAAGGTTTATTAATCTAGACAGTGCCAGCTTCCAAGTTTATTAATTAAAGATGTTGTTGCTCAGTGGTTGAGTGTCAACCCATGAACCAGGAGGTCACAGTCCGATCCTTCTGGAGGCGTGCTGGAGGCAGCCGATTGGTGATTCTCTCTCATCATTTATGTTTCTATCACTCTCTTCCTCTTCTTTGAAAATCAATAAAAACATTCAAAAAGAAAAAAAAAGTGCCAGCTTGAGAAAATGGGGAACTTGGTGGTTCCTCAAGTCCATCTTGAAGAAGCCATTCAGGCTTGTTTTATGTAAAAGAAGGGAGAATGTGCAGGGCAAGAGATGATTAATGATTACAGATACCTGGGCACCAACAGGAATCCAAGGAAGATTGGGAAATCTCTAAATTTCTTTGTTATCCGTGGTTGACCCTTGCTGATCTCAGTCTGGTCTTAAGACTCCTATAACTCTTTAATAAACAATCATTATTTTTGTACATAGTTCCCCACTTTCTCGAGAGAGATATCCTCTGACAAGGGGACACTTCTTAAAGAAAAATCAAACTCAAGCTGCAAGCGGAATTTTTCTAATGATTATCAGATCTGTATTCAAGAGCACAGTTTGACCAACATAGGGTCAGAGAGGCCAAATATTTCATTCTGTTACACACACTCTGCCAAGGAATGAGTGAAGATCAACCTGGAAAGCATGGCTGTTGATTAGATGGCTGCTTTGACCCACTCACCAAGGGTTGCACCCATTGTCTTGTATCCCACTCATGATCTACAGTTACAAATCTAAACATTTTGTGTTGAGCATTTTATGCTGGCCATCTGCTGTGCACTCAACTGCCATAGGGTCATGGAAGTGTAATGTGTGGCAATGACGGTTACAGATTAAAACCAGGGAAGGTAACAGGTATACAAGGGGAAGTCCGAAAAGAAATGAGGTGCAAGCTTCCAGATATCTTCTTCCAGTTAAGTCACACAGGGACACGTTTAACTCTCTTAGCAGCAAAATGTTATATGACAGCACATTCAAAATCTTGCCACCAGGGAAGCTAAAGCCTTGATGTTTAAGGTTTTTATTGGGAGTCAGTCATATAGGTTTGCCTCCCAGGAAAGGAGTCTGTCCCCTAGTCAGACTCCAGAAGACAACAACAGCCCATAGCAAAAACAGGCATTTGCCAAAAAACATATTGTTAGGATAAACTTTTCTGGTCACTAGTGCAGCATGGCCTCAAGGCCTCAGGCACAAATACAGAACCACTTTTATTATGCAGAATATTCCCAGGAGCTGGCTGAGGACCAGGACTGAAAACAAGTTTTTACTTTCTTTCTTTCTTTTTCTTTTCTTTTTTCTCTTTTTTTTAAATTTGTAGTATTTGAGAAACCAAGGTCTGTGTTTCTGCCCAGAAAACAATACCTGAGTTTATGGGAGGTAAGAAGGGAATGAATACATTTTCTTGCACTAGAATTCTTCCAAGGTAACTGTTACCTGGATTACACTGAATTCAATATATAAATCTCTGACAGTCGGTGGCCTTCTCAGCTACTCTCTCATGATGCTGAGCTTGCTGTCCAGTACAGATGTGTCAAGCAGAAAGCTAGAGGTCATTCCAGAGTCTGCTAAGACTATTATACTCCTGGGACCTCCCACACTCCCGGTAAACACCATTGAATTAGAGCCCAGATAAACTATTAAGAGTGAATCTAAGGCCAGAAGCTGAGCAGGGCTTATGACTCTTCTTTCTCTGTTCTTTGGGGAGATTTGGGAGTGCGCCATTCCCAGCCTCCAGGTGCTGCTGTGGATGGCAGCGCTGTTGCACATTCTGGACTGGGCATCATACAGCTCTTGGGCTGTGCTTATTAAAGGGCCTCCTTTTGGCTTTGGAAGAACATGACTTGCTTCCTGGGGTTGTTCTCCTGGCTATTCCTAATTCTATCTTTTTTTGTTTGTTTTTGTTTTTGTTTTTGGCATCAGTTTCAGTGAATGTCTCACAGCTCTTAGGGGTTTAGAGGATGCAGATTTCTGGTAGAATGAAGTGTGATATTTGTCATTCATTAATTGGCATCAGGTAGGTGAATTTAGAGTCATCTATAGGTTGGACTCCCCCCCCCTCCCCCCCTCTCTCGCATGCACACACACACACACACACACACACACACACACACACACACAAATGGTCCCCTTTGAGTTTTAATTTTAACTATGGTCCAGTTTAAGGAAATCAAACCTGTTAGCTATAACAACCATGGCAAAATGAGGTTACTCATTTGCCAGTCATGAGTGCTAATTTTGTAAATCCTATTGCTAGCTTGCTATGTCATACAAGTAACCCCTTCCCCAAGAGATGGGTGTTGAACTGGCAATAACTGGTTGAAGCCATATTATCAACGCGTGATACTGCTATTGAATTCTGGTTTCTAATCCCAACAGGGAAGGATCATTGCTTCCCTAATCATGCACCTTAGAGATTCTCACAACCCAAGGGGACTTTGTCCTAGAGAATGGTGTCCAGCCCTGTCCAATTTTTGTGTGCTATGCCAGGATCCAATGGAGTTAGGAAGGACTCACACTCCTACTGTTGATCTTACCTGTATAAGTTTCTCCTCATGAATTCTGCTATAGAGCAACTGAGCAGATTTGACATGCTCAAGGACATGACCAAATGGCCTGCTATCTTGGCCATATTTTTGGTTTTTATAAGCATGACATAATTCTCAGCTCAAGTTTTGGACCATAATTGGAAAAGTATTTTTTGAATATATAACTCAATTATGTTTTTAAGTCTGGTCTATAGGTGGGGGGCAGTAGTTCATTATTTTTTTAATTAAATATGTTTTTATTGATTTCAGATAGAGGAAAAGAGAGGGAGAGAAACATCAGTGATGAGAATCATCAGTTGGTTGCCTCCTGCACTGCATGCTGCCTGCTGGGGATGGAGCCAGAAACCTGGGCATGTGCCCTGATTGGGAATCAAACCATGACCTTCTGGTTCACGGGTCGATGCTTAATCACTGAGCAATAACCAGACAGTAATTCATTATTCTTAAAGTAGATTTACTGTTTTCTCCCTTGTCTATGATGGAAGCAAGTTTTAATCTCGTTAAATAATTTTGAATGTTTGAAAAAGTGGTTAATAATACTTGGCTACTGGAGTCTTGGGACTATTAATTGGTTTTACATCATATTAGCAAAACACTTAAGTGAATAGGATACTGAAAGCATTAAACTCATTGTTCATAAAAATAAATGTTAGGAATCTGTATTCTTGCATTCTTTCAAGCATTGTGCAAGCACACTAACTTGCCATTTTGTGTGTGTGTGTATATGTGCACATACGTGCATTTATACTCTGCTTTCTATTTTGAGTTCTTCAAAAATAGAAAGCAGAGTATAAATCTCGTGTGTTATAGTCAGTTTTCTAGGTAGTTAAAAAGTCTGAGAACTCACCTACGACATAAAGGATTTTGCTATATGATTTATGTGCTGGGTTACTTTATTATGCACTGTTGTGGAAAGACTATGAGATATTATAGATCAGCAGCCATTTGCATTTGGGAGCCAAATAATTTGCATAGTGCTAGTGTGCTACTTTCTATGAAGGGGTTGGGGGGTAGGGGAGCCTCAGGACTCACTTGAGACAAAGAAACAGGTTTGATATTCTGCGGTTTGGGGGGTGAGACTTCAGGACCAGTTTTTATACAGTGCCATTTTTTGAGTCATATATCTGTTGCAAGAACTCACTCTATAAAACCTTATAAGCAATGAACTGTTTATTTCAAAACGAGGCTCTGGGGAATAATCCCATAAGAAACACATCTTGCATTTGTAGAGAAACCCAAGAGGATAGTATTCATGAAGCATTATCCCAGTGCAGACAAAAAATGAAGACCATTGCAAACTCATCAAACATTTGAAAAGGAAATGCTTGATTACTGAATAATTTCTTGCTCCTCTGCCTCCTCTCCCAAATGTGCAGATCCATCATTCTGTGTTATAGGCAGACTGATGGTTCTTTCTCTCTCATCCATTTCTTTCTTTGTTTCTATAAAATTGTTCTCTAGTTCCCACCTACTACCCAGCCAAGCAAAGCAAAAGCAAAATTTACTACAGACCTTGAAGGTTTTTTAAGTTATAAGTCAGGACTTTTATGTCATGCAATCTTTATCTCATGCTTTGTGAATAATAATTCCTGTTACAGGTTTAACTCATAAGGTTTTACTATGGTATAGGAGCAAGTGGAAATTAGTTGTAAGGTGTCAGGTGTTCAAGTGTTTGAAAGATTAGCTGTCTTATAAATTATAGTGGAATCAATGTTATCCCTATAATGGTGTCATGTTCACTATCTTGCTTTGTTTTTCAGAGTGAGAAAGTGCTGGAATTACAAGTAGGTGAGAGCATTGAGCTTATCTCCAACCTTATGCATGTCTGGAGAGGATCATATATATGACCTTTACCCATGAGATTGGTTAAAAAGGGGGAACCGTTGTCCTAGGTAGCCTCGTCTCTTATTTTGATGACACAGAGGCTTATTTTCCTTAATCTAAGTCCTATGGGTTTCCTCCCTGCCTTCTCTAGATATGTTTTTTAAATATATATATTTCGGATCCCACTCTAAATGGGTGGCATAAAGATAGTAGAAGCATGGTGTTCTTTTTCTTTCTTGTTATTATACTAACCAACCCAAGAGGCAGCTCAAGAAAGTCTTGGCAGTAACTATAGAAGCCAGTGCAGGTTTAAGATTTCAAGCAACTTTATGAAGAAGACAGTGAGGTTTGCAAAAATAGTTTTGGCAGAATTCAAATTGCAAGAGGTGTTTCTTACACACAATGGTGTATAAAGTAATGAAAACAATAATGAAAATGGTGAGCAGTAACTCTCAGAAAATAAATACATATTTCCTTTAATGGAAGAATGTAGACCTTCTTCAGTTTCAGAATAATGACGGAAAAGGTTAGAGGGACTATGGAGACACTGAAATAAAGCTACTGAATACCCAATATGATGTTGTTGTATTGGTAGCTCAGAAAGTTGGTCAGGGTGAGAAATGGTAATAGCCATATTATATGTCCACAGAAGGCATTGTATTGCATCACAGAGGTATATTTTTGGTGGTATTTTTACTATTAATAGTGGAGAGGTGAGATCATTTTTCTTGGCAATCTGAGAACTCAATTTTTTAAAGTAAATACACAGCAGGGCTTTGAGATTTCTATTCCTTTGGCATCTTGTAAGTATTGAACCACGGCAGAAGTAGACAGTGGTGATCAAAAGAGTCATAAGAATTACAAATGAAAAGAGAATTCAAACAAGCTATCAAGATGATTTACTGTGTTCAGAGGCCCTCAGGAAAATCCTTTTATTGAATTCTATGATTGGGGGATTTCCTGTGGTGTGTGAGATCTCCTATACACATTCCATTTTTCCATGAAAAGGGGAAGAAAGAAAGAGCAATACTATATCCATCACTTCTCAAATGTCCTCGATTAATTGCCCTGATGGGGTTTAATCTAGAAGCTGACCATGAAGCTGACATAGGTCAGAGAAATTTGAGTCTTTCATGTCCCTGCATGTGTACAGCAGAAAGACTGAGAGCCAATTAGGAGTTTGTTATCATGAGCTAGAAATTGTGGTGTGTGTTCTGTTGGTCTGTGCTACAGAAAATTGCACCCCCAAATCTGGCAGCTTCCATAATTAGAACTTTCCATTGCTCTCCTCTTTGCCTCCACTTTCCCTCACTCCTCTTTTCTGCTGCGTTTCCACCTCAATGTAAAGATCTTTTTCTGACTCAACTTGCTCACCACATCCCACCTTTTTGAAGTGATTTGTTTCAGAAGATGAGGGTTCTAGGCTTTCCCCAGGAATTTAAAGGTAATGAAAGAGAATTGTCCTGTAAGGGTCTAACTTTAAAATCAGCATTGAAAAGCAAAGCAATGTTGTTGCAGTATAGAGACCACAGGTCCTAGGATCTAAGATTTACTTGTACTCTGATTAAAGGTAGAATGTACATTACTGAAGGACTGCAATAGACAGCAGAGAGGTGCATCAGTCATAGACTCAGAGGAAGGGGCAAACACTAGCTAAAGACACCCATAAGAGCACACCATCTGTCTGGTCCAGGTGGCGGTTAATGACTTTAGGACAGAGGAAAAAGGTATAAACTTTCCTTATATGGTTCAAAGGCGTAATGGCATGGATCACATTGTCCACCTATTCTGATCTCATACTAGGCAGTCTTCCAATCGTAATTTAATTTTCCATGAAGTTTGCTTACTGAGCAAACTTGGACTTCAGAATTCCAACTGCCCAGTGCCTTTAGCAGGTATAGATTAAAGCTTTCATATTAAATTAACAAACTGATACCCAAATTCTAACTTGTTAGAACAGGTTAAAAAGAGGACCCTAGGGGCTTTCATCTCAGCAAGAATAACTCTGAAACATAAAAATTTGATCTTCTGGATTTAAATTAAAATCTCTTGAGTTCAGTTAATGTGAGTCTGTTTCTAGAGATGGATTCAGGTCAGGAGTAGATAGAATCAAGTTAGTTAGCCTTTGAGGCTAAGGTATCATGACTTCAGACAACAAAGTACTTCCAGTAACCTCATGTGACCTTGTCTACTTCATCGTTACCAATCAATATGCTCTCCCTGGGATTACTCATGCTGTTACTACTGTTACTCAGAAATACTGCTCAGAATTACTTAAAGTGAATCCATTTATTTTAATCATTCTAATTTTGCATTATTAAATTTTTCTATTACACTATATTTAATGATGCTATGAATAATGTTAATACTCAAGTTTTTGCTTTCCAGTGAATCCATAGAAGTATTTTAAATTCCCAAAACTCAATGAAAGGTGCAGAGAAGTATTCTGTAATTCTAAAATACTTGTTATCTGCAAGCTGCAAACCAGCCCTGTGAAAATATATAGATGATATTCTCAGCTAACTTTCGGAAACCTGAGGCTTTCCCAAGTTAGATGATGCATCTACGTGTTAGAGCTATGGCTTCTAATTTCAAAGCTTATGTTTATTTGTCTTTTTAAATTTTATTTATTTTAGGTCTAGATGGATTGATTCAGGTGTGTGTGTGTGTGTGTGTGTGTGTGTGTGTGTGTGTGTGTTTGATGGAGGTAGGTAAATTCAGGAGCTAAAGTTAACTAAACACAACTTTTGATAGTGCAGTATCTATTGGGTGAATGGCTCAAGAATGTGATCTTAGTTTAGCACCCCTTCATTTTCTTCTCTTTGTGGTAATCTTATCTCAGAGCAACATAGTAAACATGCAACATATTTGTTAGTGCTTAGTCAATATTAAGTTATATAGGAAAATGGGAGTGCACATTTAAACTGCAGATTTAATAGGTAATGTTTTTATTTAGCACAATGCTAGTAGTTGCCATATTTAAAAAACTACATATATTGACATTATAGACATCATTCTAAGGGGTCATACACATAGCATTAAGAGGACTCTATCTTCATCACTATAAAATATTTGGATTGAAAATCAGATTGAATTGCAGAGATCAGAGAAGTGGTTATCTCTACATTACTGCATTAGTTGAGTCTTAAATTATCTTAAGGCTGGTAGTTTGGGTGTCTCACTGGAAGGAACAAAGAGTTAGCTTTGATAGCATCTCTAAGAAAAGGGAGGTGAAGTTAAGTGCTACTTGGGGAGGTACGGATTCACAAAACTAAAGCATAAGATTTGAATTAAATGTCTTCAAAGGTCAGTGCGCAACAATGAGCTGGAAAAGGGTAACTGATAAAGCTAGGTAGGAGTGTTAATTATGAAATTCTTAAAAGTGAAACTCATATTCATAAATGTTAACCTGATGGTGATAATTTGTTTATTATATTTAGTTCCTTGGATTTAGTTTATCAGAAGAGATCTGCTTGACACTTAGCAAACCATCACCATTAATAAACCCACAGACATAACTTCAACATTGTCATCTTTTTCTATTTGTCTCTGTCATCTGAGGTAATTGATTAATCTGTATCTTGTCCTCCTTTAAAGGTAGAACTCTATGCCTATTTCTGTCATTAAAGTTGTAGGACCAATACACCAGCCTTCAGTTTAGGGGTCATCCACCACACTAAAAAGTCCTCCTTCATCCACAAGAAATATACTTTAAAAAAAAAATAAATTTAAATACAGTGCAATCATCTTTGCATTAAGACATTTTGCATTAAGTCATTTTGTGCATTAAAATATACTTTAGGAATTGATGATGGCAATAGATGAACTTTTTAAAAAAAATGCTTTTACTTGGAAAAAGTGAAAGTACCATTCTATCTGGTACCTTTTTATCACAATTTTTAAAAAAATGCTGGTTTGTAAATTCTAGGAATCTAGGGTTTTTATTTTACTTGGTTTTGTTTTGTTTTGGTCTTGAACCCTGAAAGTAAAGGAACCTTTTGAGAGAATATTTAGAATGTGGAGAGATGAGGAAGGAATGCACAACCAGCCCAGCCCTTCCTCATCTACATGCAGATCAGCTGCAATAGTTTGGCCAGGAAATGAGTTAAGGGGATCCCCGCTATTTTGGGGTCATATCCAATGTTTTTATTGCCTCTCTTTCCTGACATGGAGCCTGATCTAGCTTCCAGACCTTACTGCCATTGATGTGGTCCCTCTCTGATCAAGTATGCTTTTGCCACCTTCCATCCTTAATTAGAAGCTAGAAAGCTTTCCTTTCCCCAATAAAGACATGAGATTTTACTAGAAAAGGATGTGCAGGTTGACAAGATTAAGTAGATTTATGAGCTGAGATTATATTTATTCACAAAATTAAAAGGATGCATTTTCATTCAAGAAGTGCTTTTTTAAATAACAAAGCATTATCTTGCCTTTAGTGAAGTTTATGGTCTAAACGTGAAATTAAACAGACATGAAAGTAGACTAAGCATTTTGATGGTGTGTGTGGAGATTTATTTAGTAGTATTTATTCAATTAATAGTTATTTAATTATTGTTTAATAATTCTATGCTAACAGAATTGTAAATAAGTAATACTTCATGTATTATATTATATTCTGTTATTTTCCAAAAATCCTGTTAATCAGAATTTTTAACCAATAAGTATTTAATATTACATAGCCAGGTACAACTCATCCATCCATTCACTCACTCATTTAGCTATCCATCAAACATTAATTACATACCAATTATGTGCTGCAGATGCAAAGATAAATAGAACAAAGCGGGAGACTGCCAAGAGAACATCTAATTACCACAATGTAGGATGTGATAAAGCAGAGGGAGGAACATTTCATCAAGGGAACACAAGAAGGGGTCTCTTGGGGTTACCATGGCATGCTTCTGGAATAGGAATCATTTAAAAAAATATATATATTTTATTGATTTTTTACAGAGAGGAAGAGAGAGGGATAGAGAGTTAGAAACATCGATGAGAGAGAATCATAGATCAGCTGCCTCTTGCACACCCCCTACTGGGGATGTGCCCACAACCAAGGCACATGCCCTTGACCGGAAATGAACCTGGGACCTTTCAGTCCGCAGGCTGACGCTCCATCCGCTGAGCCAAACCAGTTTTGGCTGGAATAGGAATCATTTGAATTCTGTATTGAACAGAGAGTAAAGGTCCTTCATGAAACATAAGTGTGTTTTTGTGGGGATGCATTTACTGGTGAAGTGGGAAATGAGAGATAAGATAATCAAGGCAACAGAGAAGGGATAACTGAAGATGAGAGTAAGGAAAAAAAAGTGAAACATAAGAAAATGCAGAAAGGAGATTGTGCCTGGCATTCTTGGTGCACGTGGAGAGGTGGTAGCAGGAGAGGGAAGCTGGGAAAAAAAGTGCTTGAACTTGACTGTCTAGGTAATGGCATACCATTGGAGGATTTTAAGCTGAGAAGTTAAATAATAGTTCCTTCTTTTAGAAATTTTGCTCTGGATATATTGTGGATGGGTTGAATGTAGGGAGCTAGAGAAAGTGGAAAGATATTGAAACACTCCAGGAGAGAAATAAGGGCGCAGGCTCTGGCAGTAGGGTGGAAGTTGAAACGAGAACATTGGTTGAAAAGATTTCTAGTCATAATGCTCTCCAGGTCCATTCATGCTGCAGTAGTATCAAGAGCATACAGTTAATAATTGAAGATAAAAGGTGAAAGAGAAGAAAGTAGATAATTATTCTGAGGTTTTTTTTGTTTTTTTGTTTTTGTTTTAGCATGGTAGTACAGTGGGAAAATGTGCTGATAACTAGAATAGGAGAATATATGCAGACTTTTGGAAAAGTCTGTGAATAATGCAAATATATGTTCTTAAGACTAATTTTGAAATGGTAACGACACACACATAGTGTGTTCTGTTAACTAGTAATTCATTGACAGGCACCATTTCTGCCGTTTATGTTAGCCAGCTCTTGAAGGTAGAAACTGTGCAACTGGCTTTCTTTGTACAACACCCACGCACTTACAGACAGTTTGGATGATGAGAAAGCTGTAGCCAGGAAAATTGGATACACCCTTGGAGCAGAAAACACCCCCCATTAAGTTTTGAATGTTAACTTTAAAAGCTTTCAGTTTCTAAGCATAGTCAGTCCTGAAGATGAATGGCTGTGTTTCAACATTAACCAATTTCAAGCATTAGAGGGAAATAGATGTGTACATTCCTTGAAGATAACATTGGGAGAGCAGTGTAACCTAAACAGTTTCCACTCAGAGAGCACAGTGTGTTTAAGGCCTGGTTGGGTGTTTCATGTGGTTTTATCTCGGGTGCCAAGATGAGGCCCTGAGCCACTGGCCAGAACAATCTCATTTTTACCTTTCTAAAATGCAGAGACTAGGAAATGCTTTGTTAAGTGAATAACCGCCCAGGGGTTACTGCTCACTTTCACTGTTTATGTAGGGTGGGATTTCTTTCAGACAAAGGAAGGAATGTCTGCAGGCTGATTGTGGCTGATGAGACAGGCCTTTGATGATAGTGTCTTAACATCCCTCTCTAGTCAGTGGAACACATGTTGCCTTTTTATGTTTCCACTTTTCCATTAAGTTTGATTAGATCAGCTAGACAAGCATGGAACACTTGTTGCCAAATTGCTTATGTGGTATTTTCATACTAAAACCCATTCCCCCAACTTCTCCTTAATCCCTCTTCCCCCTGCCCAAGTATAGGCATGTCAACAAGGACATGGGATTTAAATTGAAATGATTACAGCCATAGTAATTTTTGAAAGGATTGGTATTTTAATATATGAAATCTCGTCAGGATTCCTGACATTGAAATCTATATGATGCCCATAAAGATGTGAACACAGTCTTAAAGCTAATTAATATGCTTACAAAAATACAACAACAAAAAAATCCCCACCATAACTTAAAACATGATTGGAGGAACAAGGCACTGGGGAATTTAAAGGTTAAATCTAAATCATAAGTTTAAAATTGTCATTTGGTTGAGTAATGATTTTTGTGACTGTTGAATAAGTAGGAATAAATTTTTCATTTTGTGTAATTCTATGGAAGAATGCCCAAAGCAAAACATAGGATGAAAGCCTAAAACATTATGTATTTGTCATCAAGAGTAATGCATTTCATGTTTCACCTGGTTAATAAGGACCTTAAAATCAATTTACGTCTCTTGGGGTTAATGCGTAACCTTAACTCTTGCTGAAGGTCTTGAGATTGAGAAGTTGAGTTTTCTTTTGCTGTTGAGTGAATATGAGTACTTGATAGGAGAAAGAGATGTGAACATTCACTGCAACAACTAAGTTTAAAGAACACATGCAAATGAAATTTATGTTATTACACAATAAAAATGCAGCGCAAAAGCTAATGTACCTGACAAAGCAGCTTGAAGCAAAGGGCTGAGTGTAATAATAATTATTATACAGAATTTGCTTCTTCTCTCCAGGCAGATACCTTGCAACTATTAGATTTTCTCACTTTGTGGAGTGAGAAACCTTTTAGGCTGTTAGCCACCATTTAATTCAATTTCTAGTTCTTTTGAACTAAAAGACAATTGAAAACATTCACAAACATCACCAAAGTACTGTATGAGTTATTTTCTCCTGCCTCACTAATTGGACTAATTCTCATGGTGGATGATAAAACATTGCCTTATTGTAGTGTTCAAATTATTTGATGTAATAAAAGTATTTTTTTAAAACCACCTTTATTATGCTTAAGAATTATGGGTCATAAATGGGAGCTGTTTCATAATCTCAGCTGTACTGAATCTTTTCTAGTTAGAATCCCACTGAATATACACAGCTCCTGGTCTGTAAATGAGGGGCTTGCATTGCACAATTTATGTTTTGTTTTCCACTACAAATTATTTGAAACAGTTTTTCATTTAAAAATGTAGGTATCAAAGAACAAAAAGCTTTGCCCTATTTGCTTCTACAAAAGGTCTTGACCTATGTAAATATACATGCTGGAAACTGTTTGATGATATCCTTTGTTTTATGTGTGTAGCCCTTATGTTGAGATAATGTCAGATGACATTTTGGATAGGACACTGAACATAATCAATTCTCCAAAGGATGTGGAGGTTGGAATAGATAAGAAAGGTAAAGCAGTCTGTTTTAGCAAAGATTTGTGGAAACATGGAGCACTCAACAGTAGGCTTTAGGATGCAGACCAGATTATTACTGGAAGCTGATGGATGAGTAAATGTTGACATTATCAAATAGAAATTGACCTGAAAATACAATATTTTTGAAGTATTTTGACATGTAAGTTCTTCTGTCCTTCTATAAAAATACTTAAAGGCCACAGTTGGTATGAATGTTTAAGAACTGTGATGGTGACCTTAATGTCCCGTCTCCTCTTCCTTCTCCTTCTCCTCTTTCTCCTCTATTTCCTCCTCTTCCTTCTTGCGCCTCCCCCCCCTTCTTTTTGCTTTTTCTACTATGAGCTAATATTACAAAACCCTGGAATCCAGTTTCCAATTTGTTTTGTAGCTATTAAGAATTTCAAAGAAAAGGGGATGCACATTTTCTAAGGTCTTTTCATTCCTCAAAGGAAAAGTTGTCTGAAAATGTCCCTTTCTTTCTTCTCCCTTTGCCAGTTAGCATTTTGTTTCACGAAAACCAGGACTCTAAGTAAACATGGGGAAAGAGATAAATCTTCTTACAGAACAATTTGATATCTAAATATCAAAATGTATTTAGATAATGTTTCTGCCCCTATTTAGATGTAAGCCACCCCCTGCCACCTTCAGTGTGGGCTGAAGTTGGTATCTCACTTCTAAGAAACAAAGTATGGAAATGAGGAGACCATTACAGTGGAGAAACTGGCAAACATGATGTTAACAAAGTGTCCGCGTTAACATGACCCCTGATAGCTCATGTTGAAACCATGCACCACTGATGCGATTGGTTAAGAAAGGCATTTTATCTCTATTATGTTCTTGCTCAGCAGCCATAATGCCAATCTAATCCTGAGGAAACACCACACAACCCCAGGTTGAGGGGCATTCTACAAAGTAATTGACTAGTATTCCTTAAAACTGTCAGTGTCGTAAAAAAGCAGAGACCAAGAAACTGTCTCAAATGAGATGAGGCTAAGGTGACATGTAGCATTCCGGATGGGATCTTTGATATTAAATATAATGTTAGAAAATAAAAAAGGACATTAGTGGAAAAATTAGTGAAATCCAAATTATATTTAAAGTTTAGTTTAAAGTAATTTGCCTATACTGGATTCTTGGTTATGGCAAATGCACTATGATAATTTAACATATTAACAATATTGAAAGTGGGTGAGGGGTATTTGGAAACTCTGGGCTAGCTTTGCATTTTCATATAAATATAAAACAATTATAAAATTAAATATTTATTTAAAAAATGGAAGCCCATTTTCTTAATTGATTTGATTAGTGTTACAAGTTTATAACTTATTTTATAATCAAACATGTTAAATAGCTTTCAATTTTTGCCATTAAAGAGTCAATGGTTTGAAAGTTAGGAGGAGCCATATAAAAAAAGATAGTGGAATTAGAAATGATAAATTGTTATTTTTTTATCCACAAAGACTAAGGAGGAAAGAATTTTTAAAAATGTATTTATAGGAATAACCATTTCACAATAAGGAAAAATGTTTGAGAAGTAAAGTTTTCTTTTTTTAAAAAATATGTTTTTATGGATATATATATTTTTTTTATAGGAAGAGAGACAGAGAGAAAAACATTTATCAGCTGCTTCCTGCAGCCTCCTATTAGAGATGAAGCCCACAACCTGGGGATGTGCTCTGACCAGGAAGCAAACCATCAACCTTTTGGTGCATGGGATGACCCGCAACCAACTAAACCACACAGGACAGGGTAAGAAATAAAGTTTTGAGGGGAAAGTACAATATCTTATTTGTATGACTTTTAAAAAATCCATTGGTTCAACTCTTTACAAAATGGAGTTTAGTAAGATTTGAAATATGAAAGAGAACACTTTGTAAAAAGTCATACTCTGACATCATGAAGCCATGGTATTGAGGTCACTGAGCATTGAGTATGGTGCAGTTTAATAATATCAGCAGATTAGAGTTAAGAATTGAATACTCAGAAATTATAAGAAAAATTTTTAATGCGGAGCTTCTTTAAAAGTGGAGTTAGAGAACTATTTCCAAGCAATTTTTTTTAGCTATTGTGAAATCAACTCAATAAATATATCTACTATACCTTAGGTACTAGTATAAGGCATTGTGTTAATCTATATTTAAGAGATGTCATAACAAGCGGATCAATTTTTAATTGAGTATCAGATTATTTAGCTCAGCTTAAATAATATTGGAATTCTTCATCTGTAGCATATTTTATGTAAAACCTATTATTCCCACATCTTTTTTTTTCTTATTGATTTATCTTGCTACTTAAGATAGCACATTGAATCTCACTAGAGAACAGATTATCTTTTTTAATGTATACATTTTAAAATTATTTTTAATATATATTATTATTTTTTTCCAGAGAGGAAAGGAGAGGGATAGAGAGTTAGAAACATCAATGAGAGAGCAACATCAATTCAGCTGCCTCTCACACACTCCCTACTAGGGATATGCCCGCAACCAAGGTACATGCCAATGACCGGAATCAGACCTGGGACCCTTCAGTCTGCAAGCCAATGCTCTATCCACTGAGCCAAACTGGTTAGGGCGAGAATAGAATATCTTTTATATCTTCTCAAATTTCAAGAATGTCTCCTATTGTGTTGTTGCTATAGACTAATTAACAAGTAGGTAATATTTACAGTTTCTATCATAGTCCAATACATTTATTTTTTTGAAACACCATTGTAAAACAACACTACCAAGAAATCAGATTATAAGATAAATTAACTTCCAAATCAGCAAAATAATATAATTGCTATAATATACACATAAAATCAACTCTGAAACTTATTATGCCCTTCCCCAAAATGAAGACGTAGTATTTATATTACTTTCTAAGTCATAATAGGATGCAATGAAGAATTGAACAAATGTTAAAATTTCCCATGGAAGCTCAGGCTTATATAAACATTCAAAAATAAGCCTAAAATAGGGCCAAGTTGTGAAGTTTGTATTATGAAAGGTATGACACAAAATTTATTTTGCATACTGATAAATTATACTAAACATGGCAGAGATAAAACAGGAAGCCTTAGGAAAAAATGATTAAAAATAGGAACAATAGCTAAAGCAAAGCAACATGTTTAGATTTAATTTTTCATGAGTCACTTATATTTTACTGGCCTTACAGGAAGAACCAAAATTCAAGAAAAATAGTCCCAGAAAAAGACTATCATTCTAAAAGTATATTATTGCAGAAAACTCGAATAGATGCCATAGAAAAAGTACGTGAGTTATTAGATGGCATTTGTTCATTATTGGAGTTAAAATCGAACCCACTGGTCTTTGATTTTGGCCGGTTGTAGTACAGTGCTAGGAATGAGCAGCAGTAAAGCATTCACAGTGCTTTGTTCGGGGTTTTCAAGGTGGCACGTTGTTCAATTTGTAAAAATATTATGTAGAGAGGCAAGATGAGACATGTGATTCAGAGAACAATCCTAAAAAGTGCTGAGGATTTATGGAACGCAAATCAAGGTTGTCTTTGTGTCTATGCAAAGGGGAAGGGGGACTTCTGGAAAGAGAAACAAAAAGAGTGTAAGTTTTAAATTATTCATAAAATTGAATCATGTTACAAAATCCATTCCCAGAGAACAGTGCATGTGCATCTATTTTGTAACTAGAAATTGTTGATCCTGGCTCTCCAGAAAACATTTTCAGGCCCTACCCCTCAATTCCAAAGCAACATCGCAGAGAATTGTGTAAAATGAATGCAAAAGCATAATTATTTAAAAACTTAATGAATAATATATTGGTCTACCACCTGCCATCCCATATCCCTGCAGCACATTCTGAAGATAACTTTATTTTGTCTAATGCTTTCAATCTCTGAGCGGGGAGGGAATACAGGAAATGATGTGGTAATGGGCAGGAACTGAACCCTAACTATCTTTAAATATAAATTACAGTTAAATGAAGCAAGGTTCTGGTAATATATAACCTGCACAACTAAAATGGGCTAATGCTATAAGGATTGCTTGTTCCTTACATTTTCTGTGTTGTGGATATTAGCATTTTAAAATTCCTATAAAAATGAGACAAACACATTGTTAATATCACTTATTTCAATATTTCAATATTTCAGTGGTTTTCTGTTGATCAGGCTCGGCCATGTATATTATGATTTTTTTTTCTTTTTTGCTAAAATGGAAACATTCTGAATTTAGTAATATTGGCACTGGTTTATCAGGGTACTGTTACTTTCCTTTGATATATATTTATGTTTGTAGTTACTTTTACATTTTTCCTAGTTTGCCAGAAAGAAAGCGGGAGACTTTGATATATTTAAAAGCAGAATAGATTAAAGCTGCTGGAGAATTGAAGATGGAGAGGATTCATTGCGTAGTCGTGGCTAAAAGAAGGGACTTTGGAGCTGACTTTCACATCTGACTCTTATGAGCTTTGTAAGCTGGCTTAGGGTAATAAACATCACTAAACTTCAGTTTTCTCTTTAAGATGAGACTTTTGACAACAATAGTAACAGTAAAAGGACTATCCTGACTGATAGGGTCATTGTAAGGAGTGAGGTAATGCAAAGAAATTGTTAGTAGGTCAGTGTTAAGGGTAGCAATGATTATTATGTGTGGATGGTTGGCTTCGAGAATCACAAAATGTATGTATATTTGCACCTTGGTATATTGAACTTTACTATAGAGAAACGATATTTATTGCACATTGCATTATGTTAGTGCACAATTTTATTCACAAAATATACTAATGTGAAATTAAAAAAAAATTTAAGGTATCCTAAGGGTAAATTATTCAATTACTCCCACATCCCCCAAATTCTTTAAAAATAGAATTTATAACCACAAATGATGAACATTAAATATATTACTATAGTATTGTCTAATATATGAAATAGATATAATAATGCATGTAACCTAATATTTACCACTGATTTATTTTTCTCCTTTCTTAAATGAAATTGGATTAGAACTTTTCTAGGATTTCTTCCTGTGCTGCTACTAGTCCCATGCTACATGTCCTTCAGAGCAGCCAGCACAATCATCACTTCGATGTCTGCAACACTTGGCAGTTATTAAATCTCATTAGATTCTCACAATGGCCTACTCAGGAAGCATCTGAGTCCTGTTCTTCAAATTATAATGGAATAAAATAAAACACTAGAGCATCGGGGAACATAGAGAAAGACACGGGACTCATAACAAGCAAAGCAGGAATGGAAACTGGCCTCCTACCCAGGGCTTTTCCTTGAAGGTGCCACTACTTGTGAGTCTGTGTATTTCTCTCAGTCCTATCTCTGAGGATCTAGAATAGGATCTTGAACAAAGTGGCTATTTAATCAATACTTGATCAATTTCTTAACCATAAAAAAGCCAAGAAATAAGTAATTTCATTTTTCTCATGCGGTTTAATCTTAATTTCCTTTATGAGCACTTCATAGCAGCAGAACACTCAAAACGTGCTTTCATGTAGATTTCAATATTCAATCAAGTTCAAGTATTTTTGTTTAATCACCAATCACAATTCCTTTCTTGATTATATTTCTCTTTTTACACATTGTTTCTTCCCCATGCCCTGGCCTCACTTCTGTTTTAACAGGGTTCTCTTGCACTATTACTCAGAAATGACAAGGAGGAAGGAATCATTAAGAAGGTTAAATGGAAATTCAATTTATCTTCAGCCTATTGATACATAATTTATGCACTATTCACAGCATTAATCATTTGGACATGCTATATCAATTTTATTTCATCAGATTTTTTAGATATATAAGCTATAAGCAATAATAGAGACAAAAAATAAATGTATAGAAATTCAGACCTAATTTCTCTATGAGCTCTGCTTATACTCTCCCTGTCCCCTTCTTTTCTTTCATTTAGTATTTACCTTTCTATGGAGAAAAAGTAGACTATGGGAAAAAACCTGAGAGAGCTTTAGCTTGCTTGCCCCTAGGTATTTGACACTACCTAGAAAGTGGAGGTAAATTGGTAAGCTAATATAATGCATTTCACTGATAGAGATTTGGATTGTGCTAGCCATACTAAATTGTGTGTGAGTACCTATAAACCTAGTAATTTATCCTATATAGAATATATCTCATTGTATGCTCTAGAAGGATGTAGATAGCATACAGATGAATATAAGGAAAATGCTTTAAATTATCAAGTTATACTTGGAGGAAAAAAGCCAGAACTATCCCTTCATCTTGCTGATATGGCAGAGAAATAAACCCTATCCAATATCATCTTAAATAAGAAGTCAATATTTCCAGCCAATGATCCTTTGTAAAAATGCTGATTAAGAGGTAAAGATCGGATGGCTAGTGAGGTCCATGGTTGAGTGTCAACCTATGAATCCGGAGTTCAGGGTTTGATTCCTAGTCAGGACACAAGGCCAGGTTTCGGGCTCCATCCCCAGTGAAGAGTGTGCAGGAGGCAGCTGATCAATTATTCTCTTTTATCATTGATATTTCTGTCTCCTTTCCTCTCCCTTCTCAGAAATAAATAAAAAATATTTTTAAAAATTATATAAAGGAAATATAGTCTGTAGTCATATAATAACACTATCATGTAAACTATTTTTATTTAACTATTGAATTGATAGATATAACTATTTCTTTTAATGAGTAACAAACAGGGTACAATATAATTAAGTTCCTTACAGTATTATAAACAATATGGCTGACATATCTCCTAAAATGTTTAGTTGTGGAGATTTAAATTACTAAATAGAACAAATGACTGTTAGTCATATTCTAGACCTGCTTGGAGAGGTAATTTTCAACAAAAAGAAATATTATAGTGCTAGGGTGGTGCCCTCTATTTCTCTGCATCCTTCACAATGTCTAATACAGTGCAGGCTGTTACAAGATGTTCACATCTGTTAATTGACTTGTCAAAGCACTGGCTTGAGGGGTCTACACAAAGTTATTCTGATTATATCTGAAAACGATTTTTTAGAATAGCCCTTTAGGAGAAACTATAGGATGCTGAGTCATGAATAGAGATAAGTTCAAAATGCTGCATTTTCTTTTTGAACTTCTTTCTTTTGTTTTTCTTCAGAACAAAAGAAAAACAGCAACCTTAAACACATTTCACTGAATGCTTGTTCATCTGCTGTTTTCATTAAAAGGTACCTGATACTGTGCTTTTAAAAAGACACTTTGTTATATTTTGCAAGAGAATTTTTTAGCTCAATGAAAGCAGTTCCAACTGAGGAAAGGTTAGAAGAGACGATGAAAAATGTTTGGGGATGTACTGTACTCAGATGTAATTTATTATGTATGATTCGAGGGCGCCAAAACATCAGGTTTAGCACCAGGCCTCCTGCTTTCAGAGAACTTGGAAAGGACATGGTATCCTTCACATTTGTTTCTCCTGCTATTAAAATGAATCTAGTTTAGCCTCTCAAATTTCTCGCCAGAATGTGTTATGGATGAGGGTGAAACACAGAGTGGCAAACAAGTTAGATAAATGGGTTAATATCCATAGCCAACTAAGCATTTTATCATTTGTCAATGAATTTGAATTAACATTTTGTATTTGAAGTATGCTCTTTTGTCTAAATGCAGAAGGAAAAAAACAACACCAACAGGCTTTATCTGCACCAGGTGACTTCCACCTCCCCTCGGGAGTAATCAAAACCCTAGTGAATACGTTTTTTTCTGAGTAGCTATTTTATTGAAGATGCCAATTAATTTCAAGTACACATATTATGTGTATAAACTAAATTGTTAAAAATCTATTTCAAAACCCATCCACACAACTATCTGTACTACAAAGCCTGAGCTACTAAAAGGAAACATTTTTCCTACAGCTGCCAGTAACACAACTTGCATTTATACAAGATTGGCATTGAACTTATACTGGAAAACATTAACAGTCTATTTTTGTTTGATGATTGAAGAGACATTGTTAAGTGTTAGCCTATTGTCAGAAATTGGTCAATAATTCCACTTATTTTTGAACTAGATAATGTTAAAAGAAAATAATGAATGTTTTAATAAAAGAAAGTCTTAGCATTCTACATTTGTCTTTTAATTTCAGGGCAGTCATTTATGGAACTAGATTGGTTATTGATTTTGAAAATTAGAAAGGGAATCATAAAACAATTCATTAAATTTGGTATGAATATCTATTTCTGAAATACAAATGAAATAATTGGTTATACTGTTGCATAATTGCCTAATATCTAACTGGAGAAACACTGAGGAAGTATTTTTAAGTTGATTTCATATGAAAAATGAACCTTCCCTTATATTGGGGAAATGCATTATAATTTTAAATCATAACATCAAAATCTAGAAAAAACTATGCAGAAAGTCTCATAAACATAAGAAAGCACTCATGTTTGAAAAACATGTCAAGCTTATAATTTGATTTTTCTGTCTATGAGTATATTTTGACATATTTTGAAAGCTAAATAATTGCAAACAATAAATAAATATAGCTGAGTTTTTACTGTTTACAAACTTCATTCCCTGGACTTCAAAGTAAAAGACTGATGTATTGTAGATAATAGTTCAGCACAGCTTTATTTTCTGTAAATTAACATTTAAAAGGTAACTTTGAAGAACATAAGCATTTTAGACATTGCTGAGTATTTAAAGCCACATGGCCACAATTTCTAAGGTAGAGAGGGTTTATTAAGTGAATGGGACATGGAAGAGGAGCTATAGTCCTGGACTCCATTGGCCTCCCTGGTCTGTAAACAAGCCTCACTGTGCCTTATTTACTGAATAAGTGAATGAACTGGAGCTTATCAGCAGATATAAAATACTGAGACCTTTGAACTGAAGTCGAATAGAAGGTTCCACAGGACAGAAAAGAATTATTATTTAGAGAAAATCTTATCTTTTTCACAGTGCCATTTATCTTTCCCTGCCTATCAATTGATAAGTAATAGAAAGAAGGGGAAATATTGCTTTCAGCATACTGATGATTTAATTTTGTTGGTGTTAAATTTCTCCTGGCTGTTGGTCCTCTTAATCTTTTTTTTATTTTATTTCCCTTTATCATCTTTCCCACAAAACAACCACAATGTAGGAAGCCACAGAGGACTACACTTATAATTTTAAAACTTTACAAAATTAGTTATAGTAATACATGTGTATGAGTGGGAAGAAAAAGTCAGATCTATCTAGGAATTTCTCATAATAGTGAATCTATAAAGATTGTTCTTGCTCTATAAATATAGTATTAACTATCTTTCTTTAATAGACCACCTGACACATTTATGGGCTTTGAAAATGTGCAATTCCTATGGGCTTCACTACAACTCCTGGGAATCTTTTCTAGCATACATATATTTACCGATATGCTGAAACAGACAAATTCAAATATATTCATTTCAGACAGGTAAACATCAGTGGAATATTAGAAACAAACAATACATATGCCCGCCAATAGAAAAATAAATCAACTTTTATTGATTTACTTTTCTATTGGCGGGCATATGTATTGTTTGTTTCTAATATTCCACATATATATATACACAAATATTTTGAAGATTTACATATTCACAAAAATTATTTTATAGCTATACAGATCACAGTGAAAACATTTGAAACACTGTAGAGTGAAAAAAGTGAAATTGCAGTAAAAGCATGTTATTTTTATGTAAAATAAAAATACTACACAAAACTGTCGATTTATTCTGGATATATATGTAAAGTTTTAAGAAAAGGAATAAATTGTAAACACCTTACAATTGAAAGTTTTAAACAGGAGTTAAGTAGATGGGAGTTGAAGTGAGCTTTACATTCTGTTGTCTGATCCTTTCTGTGGGCAATGTATTCATATTGTTCTTGCACAATTTTAATAGATATCATGTAGAGTTATATCCAGTTGTGTATGACATTAAAAACGCACACAACAGAAATGATTGTGGTTTGTAGAAAGTAGAAGTTAATTTGTCTAACACATGAAAGAGGTAGGTTACCAGGGCTGGCAAGGCGACATCATGGTGTCATGAGGCACCCAGCCACCTAAATTCTACTCTGCCATTCTCAGAATTGTGCCAAGTTATGATGCAAAGTGGTTGTTGGAGCTTTAGTTATAATTTTTGCATTATAAAATAATACCAAGAGGTGGGATTTATGAAGGCATATCTTCAACTCTTCAGGGACACAGGCTTACCTTATTTCTATCTCATTAGCCAGATTTACTTGTGCAATACCCTTGCATGCCAGGGATTACTGGGGCTTAGAGTAAGAAGCTGTCAGGGTGAATGCTGGCTGCTAAGCAGTTATGGATGGCCACCAACAACGTATGCCACCAATGTCTTCAATTCCAAAAGATATATCCAAATAAGTATGTCCCTGTGGGTATTTATTTGGTTTATACTTCCTTTGAAGACAAGGAGGTTGAGAAAGGTTATTGTTATTGGTGAGTAAATACTGGAAATTTAAGCTGTAATTAGAGTAGGTGTGATTTTACTCCAAATTAATTAACTCAAACTGGCCATACAGCATGCAGTAAAGGGAAAAACAAAAATTCCTAGGTCTGTTATTCAAGTGTTTTTCACAGGGGAGCATTACCAAGGATGTTCTTTTGCGTGTTAGTGCTGGGGCACTGAGGTGGCAATTAGAGCATCACTGTGGATCTCAAAAGACATATGAACAATATATTCTGTAATTATGGATTATGTGATTGTGAATATTAAGCATTATCTTTGTTTGCTTTTATGTTGACTCTCTTCCTCCTATATCTCTCAAATACAGTAGATATTACAGGTAGATTAAACCCATTTCCCATTATATAATTCCTCCCTCTTTTTTCTGGTTTAGCATCAGAGAAAGATGGATGGTAATTTTTGTACTTACATATTAATAACCTATCCTTATTCAAAAAGCCTATCCTTGCTTTTCCCCCACTTTGATGCTTTGGGAATGCACCTATGTTGATACATATTGATCTAGCTTAATTATTTGATCTAATACCTACTCTTTTAAAAAAGACATGTTTTATTATCCATATCTTTACTAAAGCTTGTATGTATAAAATGTAGATGTTATAAATGTTTATATATCTACTAGAGGCCCAGTGCACAGATTCATGCACTGCAGGGGTCAGGCTGAAGCCAGCTCTCCCACATGCACTGAGGGATCCCAGATTGCGAGAGGGTACAGGCCAGGCTAAGGGACCCCACCAGTGCACAATCGGGGCCAAGGTGGGACTGTGGGAGGGCTCCAGGGCATGTTTGGCCTGTCTCACCCAGTCCTGATTGGCCGGACCCCAGCAGCAAGCTAACCAGTTGGAGCATCTTCCCCCTGGTGGTCAATGCGTATCATGATGACCGGTGAAATGGTCAAATGGTCGAATGGTCAGACACTTAGTATATTAGGCTTCTATTATATAGAATTCTATAGCCTTTATTTAGTCAGTCTCCTGTTTAGCATAAGTTAGATTATGTCATTGAAAATTTGGCACTCTTGCAATAATAGATTTTGACAGCTTTTTAGAGAAAATATTTTGGGATATTGAGATGCATATTAAGTCCATAAATTGTTCAGGAAACTCACCACATTTTTGTATAATATTTCTGATTTTGATCGATGATATTTTTACACTTTAAAAATATGAATATTCCATTATTTCATGAATGTTGTCCATTTTTATAGATATAGCCTACTTTATTGATCTAATATTGTGTTTTCATTCTAAGTTATTTACTTCAATTACTTGAGTGAGAATATTTAAATGGATTTGAAGTGTGAAGGTTATGATATACTACTTTAAATGTTGAACTATAGAGCATGTTCTTCTAGCTAAGATTGTAATCCATTTTGTTAAAAAAGTATTTAATTCAGCCGGGACTGGTTTAGCTCAATGGATAGAGCGTCGGCTTGGGGACTGAAGGGACCCGGGTTCGATTCCAGTCAAGGGCATGTACCTTGGTTGCGAGCATATCCCCAGTAGGGGGTGTGCAAGAGGCAACTGATCAATGACTCTCTCTCATCGATGTTTCTAACTCTCTATCTCTCTCCCTTCCTCTCTGTACAAAATCAATAAAATATATTTTTAAAAAATAAATAAATAAATAAAAAGTGTTTAATTCAATACATTTACCTGAATAAAGACATCTTGTTGGTACACATAAACAAATAATACATTGAAAATGTAAAGTTTAATGCAATCAAATGAAACAATCAGGATAATTGTTAAGTAGCAATATGACATCTAACAATATCAGCAATTGGCTAATAGTCTCAAAAACTTACACTTAGATTTAGATATATGTATATTTTAAATTAAATATATTAAGTAACAAATAGACAGATTAATATAAACAAATCCTGGTTTAAAAAAATGGACCTCTGGAGATATTGAATCTAAATACTTTCCATGAAATATTGATTAAAAACATTTATTGAATTTCCAATGAATACATATGCAGCACTTTTACATTTAGTGAGAAAATACAAAAGAAATAGGAGATATATTCTGGGCCCATAAGGGATCTATGATTAAATATGACCATAAAATTAATTAACACAAATTTCAAACTTATCAATACACATTGATTTTGCAGAAACTCTGTGAATTATGTGTGTTATTCTGAATTATTGGTATAATCTCATTCACCTAAAATAATTTCTAGCTAATTGTAGTAGTGAAATGGCAATTATGTTTAATGTAATTATGTAGATGAAAAAACATATAAAATAGGACATACTTTCTAAATGTTCTGGGCTTATTTGCTGTGATGATATAATTTCCTGTCTCCTTTTGTGACATCAATGCATCCACTTTTATTCCTCTATTTCAAAGGGTGCTCAGGATAAAATGCTTATGTGTGTTCCCATATAGTGCCACACAGAGGGAAATATATTAAAATATATTTAATTGAAGGGTAGGGATTTTTAGAGAGAAAAATAGTTCAAAGAGAATGGGAGACAATATAATAAGTAAAACTAAATAGCTATACTTGTTTTAGAATCACTCACAGCCTATAAAATTTCAAGATGAGCATTTTGCTTGCAATATTTTGCCAGTTTTATTATGTCACAGAACTCATATTGACATTTTCAAGGCATGGTGTTCCACAAAAACAATACTGGAAATACCTGCTCTATATATTGTTCTCCATTTATACACAGGTGAACTTCACCAATAGGACACATATGTCTATAAACATCTTTAAATTTAGAAGTTACATTAAAAATAATTTAAAAATACAACTTGTTTAAGCTGTTCTTTGGATTTTCATGTGCACTTTCAAATCAGCTTGGCAATTTGCACAAAAATGCCTAGTGGAATCTTCATTGGTACTTCGATGTGTCTAAAGTTCAATTTGGAAAGAGCTAATTTCTTAATAATGTTGAATCTTCCCATTTATGAATGTGGTATAGTTATATATTTATGTAAATTGTCCTTAATTTCTCTCAGTAATATTTCATGGGTTTTAGAATCAAGATCTTGAATGTCTCTTATTAAATCTTTTCCTAGAAATGTCATAGTTTATGATGTTATAAGAGTATTATTTTAACATTTCAGTTTCTCATATAAAGAAATGCAATTAATTATTGTCTGTTGACTTTATATCATGTGATTATGCTAATTTTACTTATTGATTCTAGGATTGTGTTTTTTGTAGAATCTTTGAGACTTTCTGTGTGAGCAAGCGTGTTCTCTGTGAAGAAGACAGATATATTCTTTCTCTCCCAGTAGTATTGCTATATTTCACTGCCTAAAATCCTTAGTACAGTATCTGTAAGAATTGGAGTGGACAGCTTTGCATAACTCTTGATTTTAGAGAATAATCAATGTTTTACCACCAAGAATAGTATCAGCTGTAGGTTTTGTGTAGATGCCCTCTATCAAATTAAGGAAATTAACATCCTGGTGTGCTGAGAACTTTTTTTAATGCTGGTTGTTGTATTTTGTCAAAGTATCTCTGTATCTATTGAGCTGATCATGCGTTTCCCCTTTATTCTGTTAATGTGTTGAATTTACATTATTGATTTTCACTTATTGAACTAAGTTTGCATTCCTGAACTAATTCCTGGTTGATCACAGTGCATTTCCCTTTTATACAGCTCTGTATTCGATGTTCTAATATTTTGCTAAGGATTTTTGTGTCTGTGTTTATGAGGACCATTGGTCTGTCATTTTCTTATAATGCCTTGATCAGATTTTGGAGTCAGGACTGTGCTGGCATCATATAACAAGCTGGGAAACACTCTTCTTGCCTGTGTTCTAGGTGTTTTTTTTTTGTTGTTTGTTTGTTTGTTTTTATAAGATTGGAATATTTTCTTCCTTAAATGTCTGGCAAATTAACCAATGCAAATCTCTGCTTCTAGATCTGTTTTTGGGGTTGGATTTTTAATTATGAATTTGATTACTTTAATAGATAGAATGCTATTTTGACTCATTCTGAGTAGTTTTGATAACTTTTTTCAGGAATTGTCCTTTTCGAGTGTTTTAACATAATGCTATTAATAATATTTCCTTTTAATGATTGCAGTTCTGTAGTGACATCATTCTTCATTCTTGTTATTGGTATTTTGTGTTATTTATCTTATTTCCTAACTTGCTTTGCTAGTTGCGTATCAATTTTATTAATTTTTCCAGGGAACCAGATATTGACTTTGTTGATTCTACTATTTGCTTTGCATTTCACTTATTTCTCCTACTTACTAGGTTTAGTTTTCTTTATCTAGCTTTTTAGTTGTAAATTTTGATCATCTATTGTAAATATTTCTTTCATTTAATATAGACAGTGAAAGTTATAACTTTTTTCTGTTTTGACTGCATTCAACACATTTTTCTATTTGTGTTTTCATTATTATTTCTACAGAATATTGCCTGATTTCTGATGAATTTTTCTTTGGCCAGTAGATTATTTTTTTTTACTCTTTTAAAATCAATAATTTAGGTCAAAGTATCAGCATGTCACTGGCAGAAATTACTATTCTTGCTATAGGAGTAAATGCTTGTTTGTATAGAGTGTCCCCCCAAAATGTATACATACTTTAACATCTGATAGCTAAATTTTAAAAATGAAATGTATTTTTAATAAGCATTGCCTTTATAATTATTCAAAGTGTGTATATATATTTTTGAGCTACCCTATATTTTACCAAAATAACTGAAAGAACTGGTTAATAGGTATCAACAGAAATTGGGAAGTGCTAGCCTAGTGTGTGATATTAAGAGTTGCAGAATAGAGGCTGTAGAAAAGAAACTTTGTTGATATATGGAGTTCTACCTGACAAAGATCCTGTATCAAGTCCCAGAGTGTTGCAGTTGAGAAGAAGCCCAGGTTTGGGGACCATCCAGTGTGTCCATTCCTCCCCTTGATACTGCTCTGCTCATGGACCACTCACAGGCCTATCACCAACCTCAGGGATGGAGGGCTGAGGGAGAGACAGGTTGCTCTCCAAGGTCCCTCTTTCTCATTGCCCTGCATTTCCTTCCTCTGTGTTGGAAGGAGATGTCTCACGTGGGCACTAAGTAGTAAGATTTGCACACTTATGCCCACTCTCATAAATCCACCCATATGCTTAGTTCCAAAAACATTTTCTCTGGCTTTCCAATCTTACACCTCCCAGACCCCTTACCAACTAACCAAGTCATTTAATGTTGCTCACAATTCCATCCTATAATCCCGCTATACCGAGTCAACAGGCATAAAGCTCACATATCTGACTAATGGGAATACTGGTCTTAATTGTTTCATCTCAGGACTATTCCTGAATATAGCTGGAGTTCAATAGTATTTTTTATTCTCTCCAATGTCAGAAGGCAACCCATCCTGAATAAGACCTGAGTAACTTTATTCTTTGGTCAGCTGGGCGTAAGGAATTCCCCAACAGGCCTTAGGTGCGACCTGAAGGAGCTCTGTGGATACACGGTGCAACAGATATATGTCACTTTGATTTCATTTGCCACTCCATTGTTGAAACTTACTAGTTCATATTGTACCTGCTTGAGCCCAGTCCCAGATAATTGTTGTTATGCAATTTGAATTTAACCCCATTGAGAAAACTCTGTGAGCCAGTGTAGGACACATGTCTCAGAGATATGCCATCCAGTGGATACTCAAACTTATTAACAAATCAACACCTGTCAGTCACTGTTTAGGGGCTGTTACTATTGGGCACTAGTTTCAGGTTACCACACAGGCAGACAAAGCAGGCAGCAATATTCAGAGAAATTCTCAGGTAGTTTGAAGCTGGCATTTGGTCTCATGTGAATGAGAAACAAAGATGTTAGGTAATATTTTGTGTAATTGTATGATAGTGATAGGATTTCAATTAGATTGCAATTGGTCACTGAGTTTTAGAGTCCTCTTTAATTTTAAAGTATTCTATTTTTTAAAGAGGAATAGATTATCACAGTTCAAATGACAAGCAACACAAAAGGATTTGGAACTAAATATTTCCTAATAGTCATTCTACTCTCCTCTCTAGATACAATCATTATCAGTTTCTTAAATGTTTTTTGAGAGTTATTAATGATGTACAGGCATAAATGCATCTGTGTGCATTTAAAAATTATTTTTATTTGCTAATTTGGAAAGGAAAATATATTCTAATTTTTATTATTTTTTGGATATTTGCAAGCTACTTGATTTTATTTTTCTTTGGGTTAGTCTCATGTCCTCTGTATTTTTCTTGGTCTCTATTTTTTTTTTATTGTTAGGAATATTTTCTATACTAAATAAATTAGTCTGTGGTTATGTAATTACCAATAATTTATTTTTTTATGTGTATGTAGGGGGGTTTTGCAATGAGGAAGGCTCAATTTATATTTTTTTGGATTTACTGATCTTTCATTTCTAGTCTTAGAAAAGTTTTTTCATTTCATGATTTAAAGAAGTACTCCCATTTTTATTGTAATATATATATATTGATTGATTTCAGAGGGGAATGGAGAGGGAGAGAGAGACAAAAACATCAATGATGAGAGAGAATCACACCTCTTAACGGGGACCCTATCAGAAATCCTGGCAGGTGCCTTGACTAGGAGGCGAACGTGATTTCCTGCTTCATAGATCAGCCAGACTCCCATGTTTTCTTATGTTGTTTTTATTTTATATCTCCATATTTCTTTTTTTGTATAAAATATGGCTATTAAATTATCCTAGTACCATTTATTAAAATTAATTTTAAGCCATAAGTTTAAAATATAATCTTTATTATATTATCAGTTTCTGAATATAGTTTTTGCTATTTTTGAATTTAAGAATCTATTTCAATAATCTGTCTATAAAAAGCTTAAATTTTCATTCATTATAGATCAAGTAACCTTAAGCAACAAAGCAAAAGTTTAAAGCCCATATTAAAATAATAACAACAACAACTTTTTATTTGTCTCATCATCTGTAATTAAATTAGACTTTAAAATATGGGTGCAAGCTTTTTAATAAAAGAAAAGAACTGGAACAATATGCCAGATAACAGGCTTCCTAGTAAGTAAAGATTTTTATTTTCTAAAAAGAAATTTGCTTATTAACATCTCATGTTTAAAGTCTATAGTTTCATATACTTTATTTTGTGTTTTAATATATTTTTATCTAAAAATAAGTCAAGTTAACTCAGAAATTAAAGATAAAATGTATTGCCTAAAGTCCCAATTCATCTAATATCATCTGGATTCATTTATTTTTGCAGCTAATAATTTAATATGATAAAATAGAAGATCATAATAAATTAAAATACTAACATTTTCTTTGAATTTAAAATATGAAAGGAGGGAGAGACTTTCTGTTACTGAGAACTTTGGTTGTAAGTGTTATAGATTGTTCATTATATATCCAAAAACCTTTCCATTTATCTGCTAAGACCTGATTTTTCTATAGATGGAGATGCACTCCTATTTCTTTGAGTCTAATCATGATCAGTCTAAACCTGTCAGTGTCAACTCACTGGCTTTCTTGGGCCCGGGGAGAACCACCTTATATAATAAAAGGCTAATATGCAAATCAACCAATTGGGGGAACAACTGGTTGCTATAATGCACACTGACCAACAGGGGGCAGACGTTCAATGCAGGAGCTGCCACCTGGCGGTCAGTGTGCTCACACAGGGGGAGTGCCACTCAGCCAGAAGCCCTGAGTGAGCTCAAGACTGGTGAGTGCAGTGACTGTGGTGGGAGCCTCTCACCTGAGTGAGCTCAAGACTGGTGAGTGCAGTGACTGTGGTGGGAGCAGTGCTTAGGGATGTCCTTACTGACAGCTTAGGCCCTTCCCTGAGTGCCCCTCCCCCACCCACCGAGTGCACCAATATTGTGCACTGGGCCTCTAGTTGTAATATAAATAGTTTTAGCCAGAGAACTTCTGAGATTTCCTGCTCTCAAGAAAGAAGGTGCTTGCTTGTGCCATCTCTTCTTTCTTCCCACCTTGAACCAAGGCATGATGCCTGGCAGTCAAATTGCATTCTAAATAAGAAATCCTAAAGTTCTCAAAATGGTCATTATTGTCACAGAGATAGCATTACTGATTTACTGACTCAATCACTATGTGTCTAGGAAATTATAGCTTTGGGGGGGGAAATCATTATGGAACAGAAAATGACTTCTTCCTGATTTGATGCATTACCTTATTTAAGCATGTAATACTGGCAGGCCTATTACAGAAATATTTCAAATATTTCTGTGAATTCAATGATCTTCAAAAATTTGATGCTAAACCTTTCTGTGTGATTCTATCAGAGCACAGATCACAGACCACCCTGTTGTTTTCATTATTTAAGCGTCTGTGACCCCTGCCTCCTGATATTTATGCCCATGTATAATTCCTTCCCTTTGAGAGTGGACTGGATTTACCAACTTGCTTCTAAATGATGGAATGCAGTAGAGGTGATGGGCTATCATTTCTGAAATCAGGTGACTAAGACTGTGGCATGGGTCTTGGCTTATCTCTCTGACTCTATTTCCCACTCCCTGTGCTATGCTGTGAGCTGCTATGTAGGAGAACCACTCCCTGTGTGTTTCTTCTTAACTCTCACTCTACTACCTTATTTACACCATTTCTGATGTGTTGGGGGAGAGGAGTGTTTTTCTGACACCAACAATTCTCTGTGACACCAGTTGGGTGTAATCAACTCAATTCAATTCTGACACTAACTGAGGTTAATGCAGACCCTAAGGTTAAGGACTCAGTTCCACACTACTTCCCTCCCTCCCCCAACCCTTTGCCAACTTCACATACCAATCAAAAGTAATAGGCCCCAGGTTACCCACAACTTCTGTCTGACTTGGCTACAAATCAGAGGTTCCCATGATTCCCTATTTGGATTTGATCATTTGCTAGAACAGTTCATAAAACTCGGGGAAACATTTACATTTAACCGTTTATTATGTAACTAGTGACCCAGTGCACAAAATCGCGTGAGACCTGGGACCTTGCCCATGCTATGGGACAGCTCCAAGTCCCAGAGTCCTGGTGCACCATGGGACAGCCCAGAGTCCAGAATGCCACCCCAATGCACCATCTCTGGGCTGTGCAGAACCACCGTTCCCCGCCTCCTGGTGATGGATTGTGACAGCATGAGGGCATCACAGTGTGATGGCATGAGGATCACCTAGGCTTTTGTTAGTAAGATAAAGGTTAGGGTAAAGGATACAGATGAGCAGCCAGACCCAGAGATACATAGCACAAGTTCTGGAAGGGTCCCTAGTGCAGAACCTTTGCTTTTGTGGAGTTGGGGTGCATAAACTCCTGGTACCTGGATGGGTTTGCCAACCTGGAAGCTCCTAGAACCCATATCTTTAGGGTTATTATGAGGTATTATCATGTAGGCACAGCTAATCATTAAATCAGGATTCTTATTATTTTACTACTACACTAAATAATGCCCAAGTAGCCTGGAACTTGGGTCTCTGGCCAATGGCCACCAAGGATCTGAGCCCTCCCTAACACATGGCTAGGCTTGAAAAGAGATCCTTTCAGCAGCCTTAGGATGACCACACTGCAGACAACACCTTGACTGTTGTCAGGGATTTTCTGCTTTGTGTACAAAACTAGGAAAATCATGAAAAATGTTACACAGCTGCCGCTCATTAGTGTCATCATTCATCACTTAGTCTCCCCTACTTTTTCTCATTTGGTATGTAGTGGTTATTCATTAACACACATAGTCTCTAATTCCTTCTCATCTACATTATCTATCTGTTAAAATTTTGCTTGCACTAGACACAAATATAATGAAAGTAAAATATTTTCTTTCAGTGATAGACTTTAAATAGTGTTGATTATTATATTACATTCACTTAACTTTCAATATTTTTTTCTTTTTTTTTCCTGCTGAGTGATGCACATTTAGTAATAACAAAAGCTAAATGCAGTACAATAAAATTATGAGAAAGAGGATTTCAATTTCATAATAAAATGGTAAATTTATTATGAAATGTTTGCATATTTGTCCTCATTTTAAAACATAACTGTTGGTTATTAAGTTATTTTTTCTCAGCTACAGATTCACTGTCCACATTAAAATTTTTAAAAATATATTTTATTGATTTTTAGAGAGAGGGGAAGGAAGAAGCACAGAGAGATAGAAACATCAATGAGAGAGAAAAACAGTCAATTGGCTGCTCCTGCATGCCCCCGACTGGGGATCAGGCCCACAACTGGGCATGTGCTCTGACCTGGAACTGAAGCTATGATCTCTTGGTTCATGTGTCCACACTCAACCACTGAGCCACACTGGCTGGGCCATACTCAGTTGTTTTTTATGCCAGGGATGGTAGTCTGACCACTACATTTTTTCTTTGCCAGCTGGTTCCTCATTCGGTTCTGCCAGTAGAGACTTAGAACAAGTGCTAGAGAAGGAGGGAGAGAAAGGGATCTCCCTTACTGTTGTTTCCTGTTCTTGTTGGCGTTGCTCCAGCATTGGCCCTTCACCTTGGGCTGTAGCCATTGCGTCTAGTTTCTAGCTTCGTCCCCACCCTCAGAAGCAGCCTTGGCAGGAATGCCAGCACCAACCAGCTAGCATGGCTCCCTCAATGTCTAGGCCAGCTACCCAGGGATCCTCTTTCAGATTTCAAGATATTAACATTAGCCCTATAGTGTCTATTCCTCAGAGTCCTTGGTTCTAGATCTGTAGGGATCTTCCTCCACACTGTGAGCTCTGATAACCTAAAGTCTTGGTCCCTGAGTTTTATAATTATCTCTTGGCATCTCATATTGCTGTTTCCCCCTCCCCCTTGAATTTATAATCAACTTAACAAATTCCCTGTATATAATCTTTTTAAAAATAACTACTTTGGTTTCTATTTTCCTATCTTGACTGTGACTAGTACACAGTACAATAAAGGAGAATTTACATGGAGAGGATTACAAGTCCATAATAAAATATTACATCAGGCCAAAAGATAGGTTTGATGAACTTTTATTATTGGTTGATTGTTTTGAAATGTGTTTTGATATTGAATGCTGCTCTTAGAACACAAATTTCCTTAATGGAAACTTCTTTTAAAGGAGACAAATAAATAAGATGGCAATAATCTATTCTCTACAGTCCCCCCAATTCATAGAAGACTTCCAACCTTCACTAATAAGCCCTTTCTCTGAATTTATATTTGCTTTACATATTCTGCTCCCCAATTTGACAGAACTTATATACTGTACTATTTCTTATTTTTTATTTTTTTCTTCCCAAATAAGATTGGAGACGTCTTATGGATAATTAATCCTTTTCATTCTCTTTTTTCTGACACTATTCCTAATACCACTGTTGTAAAAAACGTATTATCCTATATAATAATCCTATATAATAAAACCCAAATATACAAATTGACTGAATTGCAGAATGACCAGCAGCTGTGACATGCACTGACCACCAGGGGGTAGATGCTCAGGGAAGGAGCTGCTCCCTGGTGGTGAGTGTGCTCCCACAGGGGGAGCACTACTCAGCCAGACGCTGGGCTCTTAGCTGGCGAGTGCAGCGGTGGTGGTGGTGGTGGTGGTGGTGGTGGTGGTGGTGGTGGCGGCAGCGGCGGCGGCGGCGAGAGCCTCTCTCACCTCCATGGTGGGCAGATATCGCCTAAGGGGATCCGGACTGTGAGAGGGCATAGGCAGGGCTGAGGGATCCTCCACCCCAGTGCACAAATGTCTGGTTTATAAATAATTGTTGAACAAATTTTCCACAATGATTTAGTTTTATTTCAATAAAAAATATTTATTTTAAAAGGTCAGGGGAAAGAAATGTGGTAATGTCAGAAGAAAAAAAAGGAGAGAAGGGGGTAATAAAGATTGATAGATTACAATTTGTTGCCCTAATTTAATAAAACTGTTTGCTGAATTTTTATTAAAATATGTACGGCTAAATTTTTTAAAGTGACCACTTTTAAAATGTAAATATACTAAAAATGAATAGTTTTAATTTACATATAATAAAATACACCACTAGTCAACAGCAAAGCTGGAAAGTCAACTCATGCATTTTAAAATGTTCATGAATGGGATATCTAATATACCCCAATATCTGGAAAAATGAAAAGCTTATGTCATAATTTTTACACTAAAAAAAAGTTTGAGGATTTAAAAATATATTTTTTATCTTTGGAAGTTACTGAATTTCTTGGGCATCATCCCAGGCACTGAAAGATTGCCAGTTCAAATCCTAGTCAGGGTACATGCCCAGGGTTGTGGGCTCCATCTCCTCTAGGGGGCATGTAGGAGGCAGCTGATTGATGCTTATCTCTCACATTGGTATTTCTCACTGCCTCACCCTCTCCTTTCCCTTCTCTAAAAATCAATGAAAAAAATATTTTTAAGGTAAAATGAAATATACAAAGTCAACTCAACAAAGACATGGAGATTATTGGATATATGTAGGCACACTGATGCAAAGCACCCTGCCAAGCACATAGTTGCCACTCAGAACTCTATGCATTTTTGTTGACGTGTATGTTTACTTTTAAAAAATTGAGTTATAATTGACATATAACATTATATTAGTGTCAGGAGTACAACATACTGATTCAATATTTACATATATACTAGAGGCATGGTGCATGAAATCCATGCACAGGTGGGGTCCCTAGCCTAGCCAGTGACCAGGGCCTATCAGGCCTGTCTCATCCAGGCCCAATTGGGGCTGGGCTTGCCAGGGCTGCCAGTCTGGGCCTGGGGGCCTATCGGCTGCTGGCTGGGGCCATGAGAGATTGCCAGCCAGGAGGAGGGACTGCGGGAGGTTAGCTGGCCATAGGAAATTGGCTGTGGCAGTTTACTGACCACCAGAGGGAAGGTCCTGTGATGAGCACCTTCCCCCTGGTGGTCACTGCACATCATAGCGACTGGTTGACCTGTCATTCTGATCATTCATGATGGTCACTTAGGCTTTTATAAATATAGATTGTGAAATCACCACAGTAAATCTAGTTAATATCTGTCACCATACATAGTCACAAACACTTTTTTCTTGTGAATAGGATATCTAAGATCAATCTTAGTAACTTTCAAACATGCAATACAGTGTCATTAACTATAGTTGTCATGCTGTATGTTACATCCCCATGACTTTAGCAAATACTTTTATAAGCCTAAGTTGCAGTCCATTATCTCTCTATTTAGAAGAAAACTTTTAAATCACTTTAAGGCGGAAATACATAAAAATTCTCTACTAATCTTAATGCTTTGTAGAATCTTTTATCCTTTTGGCAGTTTTATTGCATACACTCAATTTTTATGATATGCAAAATGGTAGCCTTTGTTTGAAACAGCAGTTTTCTCATTAAACATTTGAGTGCAATCTTGAATCAAGGAAGAACTGAAAGTAGAGAATAATGTAGTGTAGATGAAAGGATTTAGATAGTCCTGACATGCTGGCAATAGGGTGTTTGTGTGAGTGAGAGAGCGTTGGGATGTTTTATAGCACCAAAGTGATTGAAATCCTATGTAGACATCTCTGCATTAACTAGAAAGAGATCTATATCTTCACAGAGGTTTTAAATCCTTGAAAAATATTTTACACATCAATTGATGTAACAAAAAGGGGTGTAGATAGAAAAAAGGTGCATTTCCCTCTCATATAACGGCTGCCTGGTCCTGGCTAAGGGGGCAGCTCTGCTCCACAAATTTGTTCAAGTAACCAAGCTCCTTCCATCTAAGTTGTTATAATCTCTTCTAGGTGCTTGACATGTCTGCAGCATGAAAGCTAGTTAATGACTATCTGAAGTCTAGCTTACAGAACAAAAGAAAGCAAGCAAATTTAAGGCATAATTCAGACTTAAAACAAGTAATACAGAATTTGCATTCATCACTTACACTCCGTTTTATTGGCAAGAAGCAAGTCCCATAAATCAATAATAGCTTCAAGAAAATTACGTTTCAGTTGGGTCACAGAATCTTTAAAAATTCTTTGAGAACTATTACCTTATACAATTTTGTAAATGTTTCATGCTATTTATACTATTTTGGGCATAGGAATCTATCTTATATAATAAAAGGCTAATATGCAAATAGACCTGATGGCAGAACAACCAAACAACCGGTCGCTATGACTTGTGCTGACCACCAAGGGGGTCATCAGGTGTGAGTGGGGCTTGGTGCCATCAGCGTGTGGTAGTGGCAGGGGCAGGAGTGGGGCTGCTGACAGACAGGGAAGGGGGGTGCAGCAGGAGGGGCTGGACGGGGACGTGGATGATGGGCCAAGACCTGCCCCTGTGCCTATCGCAGTCTCTTGGCCCATAGTTCCTTTCAAGATGCACAAATTCATGCACGGGGCCCCTAGTAAATATATATAAGGGTAAACTGTCAATTCATGGTTGTTTGCATTTCTATTCATAATACTATGACAGTTTCTCAGTTCCCAATAAAAGTGTATTACATTTGTCCACTATGAGTATAGGTTTTTTTTTTTTTTTATTACTCCTTCAGTATAGGATATATCTCTTTCTAGAAAATGTATTAGTACATATAAATTCATAAATATTTTATCTTCTTTGTAGCATGATTTGGTTCTCTCTTTAGCTCTTCTAATATTTTGGCCAAAATAATACTGTTATCTTATTAATATTATCCAAACACTTAATTTTAATTGATGTTTATTTTCAGGATCTCTCTTTTAAATTGTAAATGTGGTCACCATATAAAGAGAGCAGAAGCAGGACTCTCTTGCCAAAAAAGATGCCTTTTCCTAGTTTTCACGGGTGGTTTTGTTGGCATGGTTATAGCTCATAATTTTTGTCTTTTGGCCTTTTCCAGTTAATATTAAGATCAAAGCTAGTTTCAAGAATGTTTTAGTGATTAATAGTAACATTTTATCTTTGAAGTTTGCTATAATTATGAGAATTTAATGAAAATAGAAGGATAGCTATAATGATATCTGGAATGGCAAATTCTACAGATCAAATGAATGTGCGCAAATATTAAAGATAAGACTTTTTATATGCTGAGAATATTTTGAAAGTCATTCACAAAGATAATGCCATCATCGATAAACAATTGCCCTCAATAGGATCTCCTATTCACCCTTATGATTTTAGCTATTATTCTCATCAGTTATTTTACAAATTTAATCTTTAACCATAGCTCCTCTCCAAATTATGTATTCTTGAACTCCAACCAAAGGCCCAACATTCCCACTGGCACTTGACACTCAAAATCTGTTCCTTTCTTCCCTTTATTTTATTACTCATTAAGGTTAATTCTTCCCTAGAAATGTAAACTTTTAAAAGGCATGTGTACTCCAAATAAATATACTCTTTTTATTATTAAAGACTAAATATTAATTGCAATGAAGTGTTTCTGAAAGGAAGATACTGTGACTTCTTCATTTTATTAAATAAAATCCTGGCTTTGATCATGGTTTAATAGGCATTTGACTCTTTGGCATGTAACACATAGACTAAAGTCATTGAGAATAGTACTCAAATTATCCACTTCCTTTTGTTAATTTTCCTCTATTAAGTTGCAGCTGTTCCCAATGTGATCCCTTATGATGTAACTATTAGAAGAGCAGAAGGTGACTGTGTCCTTAATGAACTGGCTATTAGTTTCGTAGAGCATATTTTAATCTACCTTTACAGCATCTGGCTGTAAATTTATAATTTATTTAGGACCATGGATATGTGTGCTGTGTCCCCTATTAAAAGGTGAGAACATATGCTTATGAGTTTCTCCCATTTGTTAGTGGTAGTTAACATATTAAAGCATCGTGCCATATTTGAGTAGTATTGTCAGGATGTCCAAAAGCTTTAAAAGTTGTTTAATATTTTTTGAGGCAGCTCTCCTCACCTACTACATTTTCCCATCCTGCCTATTAGATATACCAGCCATCTGGAATTCTATTGCTGTTGAAGGATTCATTTAAATAAAATCCCACAACTTAGTTGGTTAATAATGCATTAAGCATCATGATACTGAAAAAATAATTTCACCTACTAACTTTTTAGAGAAGTAGGCTGTATATAAAACTTATCTGTTGGCTATCTAGGCCCTAGATATTTCAGAAAACAATTTAAGTGTCTGCCCAAGTATGTAGATATATGCTTCTTATTAAAAGGGAATATACTCATAGACATAAAATGTGGCATGTCAGCACAGTTGGGAAAATCAGGAAAATAAAATATTGTAAAAATTAGTGGTGTAAATCAAGTATTCAAAGAACTTTAGAATGTTCAGTAATTATTCTGCCAAGATATTTAAATGAATGAAAGTCATAAATTGTATACTTTAAAATAAAATGTATAAATCTTCTGTCTTGCAAATTGGGGTTTAGGAAATTTGTAAATTATTTTAGAAGTGCTACAATATCCTTAGCTTTGAATATAAATCAAACAGAGATTGAATACATTAATAGAATTGGGTTGTAAGCTTAGCCGGGCAACTAAGAAACTGCATGCAGTTTTTATAGGTCTTAGTTTTTTTCCTCATTCAGAAATAAGAGGACTGGGCAAAGAAGAAGAGTTCACATAATGGCCTCTGTCTTTCCACTATATAGACCCAAATGCCTCTCCCTGCAGACACCACCACTCACTACTTACCTTAGCTGATTACATTGAAGACACTTGAGTTTGTCTCTTGTAAATAGCTCATTTCAGTGGTCTCTTTCTAGGCTAGAACTTTATTTTAAATGTCACACATATGTTAATGGGATTAAATTGAACACATCAAGAAATATACAAGAAAGAAACAAGATTCTGGTTGCCTGAAACTTGACACTTGCCCTATCTATATTACTAAGGATATGCATCAGCCCCCTTCTTCCCTACCCAGTTGTCATCATGAATGTAGTTTTTCCTGTAAATTTCTACATTGATAATTCTTACATAGGCTTCAGGCATTGCACAGGAAAAACTCTAGCTGATATAAATGTCCCTTTATCCTTGAATAAAGTAACTAATGGCAAGAAAATGTTAGTAGAACAGTGGAGGACTTTGGCAGATTACATACCACTTCCAAACATATGCTCTCTAGAATTCGGCAACCTGCAGATGTCTCAAGGGGAACCCATCAGCAGAGTTGTCTTTTTGATACACGGTAGTACTCGGACATCCTGCATGTATTATCACATGACTTTAATCAAAGTCTGCAAATATCAGGTGAAGAATAAATTTATCTATTATGACTTTGGTGTCACTTTGACAAATATTGCTGGCTATGACAATCATCCTACCTTGTGGGACTAAATATAAGTACTACAATTTAAGAATATATTGTTAATATCCATATTTTCAATCATTACAAGTCACCTATAACTTATAACTCACTGAATTTATTGAAGATACCCATCATAGTGTAAGCTTTGGAACAATTTTGATGTATTTACATTTTCTGACTCCTGAGTCATCTTTCTCAATACCTCATTGGTTTTACGCTATAATTATAATTTTCTAGAATATTCTTTTAATTTTTATATCAATAAAGATGGGAAATATATCTTAGTTATTGTAAAGATAGAATAAAACCTTTAGATTAAAGTTTCCTGTTTGCAAGGGGTAGTGTCATATTTTGCAAAGTGGTTTTTTTGAATTACCTATTTCCTTTGATATTCACATCAGACCTAAGAAGTGAGCTGAAATGTTACTTCCATTTTATAAATGAAGATACCAGTGTTCAGAAAGAACAACAGCTCAGCCATCACCAGGCTCTGACTGGCAGAGCAGCCTCTTCCTGACGTCCCGCCCAGCGTTCTGTCACACAACATCCTGTCACACAGCATTAACTCCTCCCGCAGAGCGTGCCAATAGCCCCTCACACAAAGCCAAGTGCAGAGTGACTGGCTCTCTCGCATAAGAGTTCATGGAAATCACCTGGAGGGATTATTAAAAATGCATCATATGTCCTCAGTCCCTATAGATAATGACTTGACTAGGAACTAGAATTGGCATTTTAAATCAACACTTCTGGGTATTATGTTTCAAGTAGGCAGAAAATCTCACTATGTGAAATTCTGATTTTAAAAAGTGTACCCCAAACTTTTAGTGGCTTATAAAATAACAGACCTGAATCTATGGTTTTTGAATATGATGGAGACACATATTAGGAAAATTTATGCTTATTCATCTAGTTTCTATGTAAAACACAAAAAGAGTTCATGCTGATTGTATTAGTTTATGCTCTAGGGTAGTGGAAGCAATATTCTTGTATGTAGCATATTCTTGAATGCATAAGAGTACAAATAATTTATTTAAGCCATAATTTCTGTTCTCTTTCCCTCCCCGTTCTACTATGAATAAACAAGTGGTATAAAGGAAGTTGTGGTGGGATTAAAACGAAAAGCAATTAGAAGAGTAATTAAAAATGGGAACTGACACCATGTCTTGATGTGCCTAATGTAAAAATATATATAAATATTTCAGGGAAATGTTATTTTGTTACTTAAAAAATTATGAAGCAAGGGGAAGTTCAGTGTTGGTTCTCACTGGTTTCCTAATCACTATTGCCTTATCAGCTGTGTCCCCCGCTAGAGCCAAGAAGGGAAATGCAAAGTGTATTTAGTTACAGAAAGAACTGCCGCTACCAGAAAATAACAACAACAAAATCTCTATTATGTTGAAAATATTGAATCTTTAACTCCTTTGCTTGTGGTAAGTGAAGAAATGATCTCCATAATGTACTCCCCCCCCCCCCATGCCTGAGTTAAAAGAATTCTTTGTTACATGGTAAAAATAAAGGGTATACAGAGTTTCACTACCAGCCTGACACTGAGGTGCTCCAAGGACCAGTTTCCCAGTGAGACTGGTCTAAAAAAGGAATAAAAAGCCAAACTATTTAAAATATCTGGAAATGACCTTAAGAGCACAAACCAACTGAGGATCTACTACAACACAGTAAGATTTGGGCGAATGGCAGCATATTCCTAAGAGTGGGATTACTGGGATGGCGAGTCCATGGTATTTGAACCAAGCCTTCTCTCTCCCCGCATAGCTATCACTCCAGACTGGTATAGTAAAAACATAGGGCTCACTCTTCCACCAGCTTTCACTCAGAGGGCATGTTCCCAGGAGGTGCAGAACATCAGTAGTTATCTTCCCACGTTACCTGTTGCAGAGGCTAAGTTCCAGGTGAGTGCAGCTGAGAGATGGAGCTCCTTTCTCCTACACTAAAAAGACAGAGGCTGTACCTCAGACCTGGCACCATTGGGAATACTGGGCGCCAATCACTGTAGCTCCAACTCTTGAGGATGCTCAGTGCTAAGAAAAACAAGATGAGGAAGCCTGGGGTTCCCCCATGCACCAGACATACAGTTTCTAAAGGAGGGATGCACTCAGAGAGAAGTATACCATTATCTCTTCCCCCAGCACAAAAGCCTTGACTCAGAGATTCGGCTTGGGAAGAGAAGCACACCGTCCAATTGAGAGCTCCAAATTCCTTCCTAAGGAAACAAACTGACTTCCTTTACAACTTAGTGTGGACAAGTTCAAGTTCAAAGACAGTCTCAAAAAATGGAAACTGTGGTGAAAGGCCATTGGAAGGACATTGATGTTGGAGCGATCAAATACTATGGAACAGGTAATTTCCCAGAAAGAGAAAGACAGTTGGGGAGAACTCTTCAGGGGTCAGAACAAAATCTCAGTCACTGATTTGGGGAACTATCCCATCAATGGAGTATGAATTTGGCTGGATAAATCTATAAAGCAAGTTATGCCCTAGGGCATTTTTGAAAACAACAGAATAATCAACGATTAATGGAGTTTAACAGTTGTGTGTGGTCAGGGACCTGAGACAGAGAGAGCCCCGCCATAGCTATTTTAATCCCAGGGTGATTGAGTATATTGAAGGCTGCATTACCTGAGAAGTATCATTAGGGGCTTCACACTATTTCCCACATCATGGGGAAAATAAACTATAGTAATCAAACTAGTCATTAAATAATTAAACAAGTAAATAACAATTAATAATAAGTTTCATGGTGGGGGGAACGAGGACTCAGACTTGCAAAAATATCTGATTTAACATACCAGTTTCAAAAACAGATTTAGAAAACATACAAACAGGAGGGTATGACCCATACACTGAGGAAAAAGCAAGCAACAAAAACTTCCTGTGAGAACAAACAGATGTTAAATTAACCAAAAAAAGACCCAAATACTTTAAAGAACTAAAGGAAACCATAATTAAGAAATAAAGTATGATGACAATACCATGTAAAGTAGAAAATATCAATAAGAATATAGAAACTATAAAAAAGAACAAGAAATAAATGAAAATACTGGTTAAAAAGTTCAACAAGTTAAATGAAAAAATCACTAGAGAACCCCAATCATAGATTTGAGTAAACAAAAGAAAGATTTAGCAAACTTTGAAAACTTGAGAGCCAGTCTGGTGTGGCTCACTCAGTAATTCAGTGTCATCTCATGCTTGAAGAGGTCACTGTTTCGAGTCCTGATCAAGGCACATGCCAGGCGTTCCTTGCTTGTTCCCCAGTAGGGGGCCTGAAGGAGGCAGTTGATTCATGATTCTCTCTTATCAATGTTTTTCTCTTTTTCTCTAAAAAAGTAAAAAAAACAACAAACCATATATACAAAAAGATAAAGAAAACTAAAAGAATGGCAGAGCTGATGTATGGTGAAGAAAAGAAAAAGAATGAAGAAAAATGAAAATATCTAGAGAGAAAGGCGAAACACTATTAAACGTACGATGTCATTTGTGTATGTATAATGCAAGTGTCAGGAAGAGAGAATGAAAGAACAGAAAAATATAGTTGAAAAAATAAGAGCTGAAACCTTACCAAGTATACTGAAAAACAATGGTCTACATATTCAGGAAACTCAGTGACTCAAAGCACAATAAATTCAAAGAGTTAAAAAAAAAAAAAAAAAAAAAAAAGACACACTATAGTCAAACTGCTGAAAGTGAAAGGAAGAACTTGAAAGCAGCAGGAGAAAAACAACTTACCACTTAAAAGGCAGCTCTATACATTAGCAGCTGATGTCTATACAGACACTATGGAAGCCAGAATGTAGTGGGTTAAAGATCTCAAAGATCTCAAAGGAAAAAACTAACAACAAAGTACCTTAGTCCATCAAAGATATCCTTCAAATTGAAGGTGAACTAAAGATATTTATCGATAAACAAAAACTGAAATAATTTATTGGTTGGAGACTCATCATATAAAAAAGTTCTTCAGGCTAAAAGCAAGTGACCTCCTGAGAGTAATTGGCATGAAGATTAAAAAGAAAAAAGAAAAAAAAGAATACCAGTAATATGCAGTATAAATACACATATCGTCTTCTCCTTCCTCTCTTGTTTTAAAAAGCAATATAAAACTATATATAGTTGGGTCTATAACATAGGAAAGTAATATATTTGCCTATAAATAGCACAAAGGAGGTGGCTGGGAGCAGTGGTGTCTTTGGCTGAGGAAATGACTCTAAACTCCATAGCAACAAATGAAGAGCAATAGAATAATGCATAATAAAGTTAGTATAATGGTCAGCTTGTTTTAGCTTTTTAAAAGACACAAAACTTTAATCATAACACTGGGTTGTTAGTTTTATAGCAGTTATAGATTTATATGTAATAATAATAACTTCAAAAATGGGGGTGGGGGAGAGAATAACATATATTACTGAAATTAAATTAGTATATATGAAGCTGTTCCTAATAAGTTAAGGTGTATATGGTAAGTCTTAGAATATCAATTAAGGAAATAATTGAAAAAGACATAGTATAAAATCATTAAATAAATTAAAATGCTACAATAGAAAATACTGCAAAAGAAAAAATGGTAAGAGAGGAATAGAGGGAAAAATACATGAGAAATACGGAAAAAGGGAAACAAAATGGCACACAAATCCATCTACTAGTATATCAATAATATTAAAAATGAATGGATTTAATAAAGCTATCCCAAAGTAGAGATTGTCAAAATGGAGAAAATCAATGTCTAACTGTATGCTATCTTCAGGAAACACACTGTTTTTGATTCAAAGACACCACAGTTTCAAAGCAAAATTATGGAAAAGATATGCAAACATCATTTTGTTCAACATCGTACTAGAGGTTTTAGGCAATTAGGCAAGAAAAAGAAATAAAAATCATTCAGATTGGAAAAGAAGTAAAGCTATTTCTATTCAGAATTGACATGATCTTGTAGATTAAAAATTCTATAGACTACACTAAAAACTATTCAAATGAATACATTTATTCATCAAGGCTTCAGGGATCATGATCAAGATATAAAAAATTACTTGTATTTCAATAGACAGGCAACAAATAATTTGAAAATGAAATTGTAAAATAATTTTTTTATGATAGCATAAGAAAGAATATTTAGGAATAAATTAACAAAATAAGTGTAAATCTTATACTTTGAAAACTAAAAATTTGCTGAAACTAAAGAAGATCCACATAAAAAAGATTTTATGTTTATAGACCAGAAAATTTACTATTGTTTTGATGGCAGTCCCCCGCAACGTGATTTATGGATTCAACATAATCTCTGTCAGGCTTCTATGCAAAAATTGACAAGCTGAGTCTAAAAATCTTATGAAATTGTAGGGGACCCAGAATAGTCAAAACAATTTGGAAAAAAGGACTAACTTCACCTTTGTCCACCTAAAAACAGGCTACTATGCAAATCTACCAAACAGTGAAACAACCAGTTGCAATGACATGCACTGACCACCAGGGGGCAGAGGGGACAGGGGGGCTGCCATCTTGTGACTGTGGGCGCTGACATCTTTGAGGGCATGGCAGTCAATTAGCATATTCCCCCCTTTTTGGCAGTGGGTATTGCCATCTTTGAGGGTGTGGCAGTCAATTAGCATATTCCCTCCTTATTGGCTGTGGGTGCCACCATCTTTGTGACAATGTGAGGATCAATTAGTATATTCACTCTTTATTAGATAGGATACTCTTTGAAATTTCTGGGTAAATTGTAACTTCCCTTTTTCTGGACCCTTTGGGGCACAACCTAATGTGCTGGGCACCAGGAAGATACCAAAAATTCCTTCATTATCATGTCAAAGTATTCCTGTACCCACTTAAATATGTGTCTATCATTTTACCTTTTTATCGAATCCCAGGGGTTTCCCTGCTTTGCTTTCTCCTGCCTCTCTAGTCTATCACCAATGGATTTCACATAACCCACCTACCTCTTTTTCCTTTTATTGCAATATATAAATACAGATGTAACCCACCATTCTCTGGAGCATTATCTGAAATCATTCCGGCATATGTCAACAGTTTGGCTCAAACTCATAAAAATTCTTTACAGGTTTCAATGGTTTTTTTTTGTATGTGTGTTTTTTTTTTTTTGTTTGTTTTTTTTTTTTAATGTTAACATTTGTTAACATTCCAAACTGAACTGCCTGGGATGCAAGTGTACTCATCTGAACTGGCTCCTTCTAAATGACTGCTATCTATATCTATCTATAAAGTTCCTCTCAAATCAATAGGGAAGTAGTACTTATTTATCCAAAAGATAGCATCAGAAAGTTATTACTATTTAAAACTACTGATTCTACCCTGCAATGTTAAAGAAAAATATTGTTTGAGCAAAATCTTTCTATGCTGGGCATCTATGAAAAGGGTATTTTATTTTTTTTGCGAGTTTAAGTAAAATTAACCACTTTGAGTTATTAGAAGGTCCCTCAAATAAATTTTTTATCTAGAGAAAAGGAATGTGTTCAAATATATTCTAGCTTATGTCACAAGTAAAACCAGAAAGACATGTTACTCTTTAAAGTGTGAGTTATTTGCATGTATTGTAAGTAACAGCAATGCAGGCAAAAATAAATGTATGTCTAACAGAGCTGAATTGGCTCAACCCTTCCAGGGGTCCTCAAACTTTTTAAAGTAGGGGCCAGATCACGGTCCCTCAGAGAGCTGGAGGGCCGGACTATATGAACTACTAATTCCTACTGTAACACCTCGGCTGCGCTCACTGCCCAAAAAACCTGGCGGGCCGGATCAGACTCCTCTGCGGGCCGCATGTGGCCCGAGGGCTGTAGTTTGAAGACCCCTGCTTTAGGCTCATTTCTTTTCTTTGTGAACATATTCAAAACAGTTTATGTTATTTTTGACACTCATCAACTTGGCACAGTTTCATATATTGTAATCACCTCTACTTGGCTGTTGGATAATTTTAAATGATCAGCATTATCTAGAACACATTAATTATTTTTAAATGTTTAATTATGTTTTTAAAAGTAGTCTTTGATGTAAGAAGAAAAAGCTGATTCATATAGGTTTTACAAACAAATTATGATATCTTCGATTTAAAAACAACAACTACAAGTCACAGAAGAGCAGATTATTGAACATACACATAGTTGATTGTTCAATGAGGTATCATTGCTGGTAAAGGAACTTTACTGATTACTTTTGTCATTACTTTCCTTTTTCAGGACTAGTACATTTTTCTCTTCAAGTGCAACTTTGGGCATCTCAGTAACGACAACTGCCCATTTTTTATGTAGAAATCATTCAATCTTGTGGTATTTCAAAATGCTTTTAATCCTCTTCCTCTATCTCATCGATGACAAATACAAAGTCTGCCAAACAAGTGACATCTGAAGACAAGAGTGATGCTGAATGTATGTAATAGAATAACTCACCATGGTCAATTATGCCAACCAATAAGTAGAGGCAGGAGAATCACTTCCTTATTTATATTTGTTCAACTAGAATGACAGGATATGTAGATAGCATTATTTTTATTCTAATCCCTTCTAATTGAGACAAGGAATTTAAATGTCTACAGGTCTGTCTTTATTTTATAATGAAAACTGGGGGAAAATAATTCATACTTCCGAATAGTTTTTGCTGTTCTTGCATGTAAGTCCAACTGAAACTTATAAATAATTCACATCATTCATTTCAATTTTTACATTTTTAACTCTTCTCCTTGAGTTTGACTTTAATGAAATATGTCCCAATCTCTGGCTACTAATCAGTCCCATAAATGTATCTCTTGCTCTGACCTCAAATATTCCCATTGCCCAATATGGCAGAGGAAGAAGATGAAAGGGATATTTGAAAGCTCGGTAATAGTTATGCACTGAATATGCACCCCAATGCCTTTGCGCATTGTGTGGTCTGCAGATGACATACAGTATATAAATAGAATAGTCAGGGAGTTGAAGCCTTTTGTAGACCAGAATAGAAGAAATCAATGGACAATTTCTTGAATTCTCTGGCCAGTGGGGAAGACCTATCTTTAACTGTCAGACCTTTTGTTACCAGTTGAAAGGTAGCAGTAAATTGTGGCTTTCGACTGCTATGCAAGTTATTAGAAAAGCTGTTTTAAAGAAATATAGATTGGATTTCTTTTAAAGGATGACAGCTTATTACTACTAATTCCTGTCAAACAGAGTATTTCCCCGTCCTTCTCACTCTGAAACTCTCCACGAACTTCATACACATTAAGAGAGAGCAAATGAGAATCATTCCTTCCTGCTGAAGTCTGGAAGTCGCATTTCTGTGAGTCGCAGACATGTGGCAAATGTTCCCAGAAATGGAAGAATTAATTCCAAGATGAGAAATACTCTAAACTAGAGCATTTCAGAATTCTCACAACTAAGATCATTTTCAAATTTTACTGGAAATTAACTTAAAATGATTTCCACCGACACTTTAAATGTGCAACATGTGACCTTTAAAATCTGCATATTTTTGTTGTGTAAATGTTAGTATCTAACTTTACATGAAAATTTTAGTTATAAAAGCAATATATAAACATCCCAACAAAATAGAATAGTGCAGAAGAATATAAAATTGAAAATTTATCTTTCTATACCTGTGATTACTAGAGTTTGGAATTTAAATTTTTTGTATCTTTACTGAAATATATTTATGTATATTAAACATGTGTTTGTATAAAATTTTTAGATTAATACAGCCATGCTATATGGACTCTTGTTAGGCATGCTCTAAGAACAAATTGTGTCTGTGGGTATGCTCAAATGAATTCCTCTCTTCTCACTCTCATGGTCTGAAATGGACATCATGCTATATCCAGACTTTTGTTAACTCTGTGTGTCATATTTTTCAACTAGAGGGATAATAACTTAAAAAATATTCAAAACAATGGTTTGTTAAGTATTTCTAAGCATACTGAAAGTTATAGTGAGAAGTTCACAGCATGCAGCTTAATATTTTTCCTTAGAAAGCCTATGATTTTATGTGCAGGATTTAAACAAAATTCTTCATACATTACCGTCTGGCCGGTGTTGAAGCTCAAAGCAAATGCCACCAGTATGGTTCATCTTACACTACAGCATGGGCTTGAAAGATAGTCTTCTTTCTCTTAAGTTCCCTCAATATAAGGTATTTCTTGTTTTAATGCTGAATAATGTAATTGTCTAAGTAGTTTTTTGTTTTTGTTTTTTCCTCCCTCCTAGCATCTGGAAGTTTTCTGGTAATCTTTGCAGTTTCTTTTGCTTCTTTTTAAAATTTATCTTTATTGTTGGAAGTATTACAGATGTCCCCTTCTTTATTCCCCGTTGACACCTTCCACCCCTCGCCCCTACCCAGGCCTTCACCACATTATTGTCTATGTCCATGGGTTATGCATATACACATATAAGTTAATTGGTTAATCTCTCCCCACCCACAGAGAAATCAATACAGTCCTTAGCAATAGTCATTCTTTTTAATATGATAGATGTGTGTGATTATGATATATGTGATAATTGTGCCTATACCTACCCATATCATGAATTTATTAGGAAGATAAGATGAGATAAATTTAAAATACTTTGAGCAATAATTGGTAAAAGCTTATTATGCACTGACTTAGGGTGATTATGATGACGATGATGATGATGCTTTGAGATATAATTTTTAGTTGATTTGTAGCATAATTTGCTTTTCTTTTTCAAGATCAAATTCTACTCTATTAAACTGTGCAAGAAGCCAAATTAATGGTCATTGGTTCATTATGTAAGAATATATTTAATCACTTTACATATATAGTTCAGCCCTACTGCTACCCTTCCCCAGTTTAGAGAATCTTTATTTGATATAGGGTTGTCATGTTGTTATTTTCCACCAGAAGCTGTTTTGCATGTTCTGGAGGAGAACTTCTAGGATTCTTAGGGAATTTCTAGGATTCTTGCTTCCTAATCCAGAAGGCTTGATGTTTCCAAGGTCAGTTAGTTATCTCAAAGGCTCTGTTTTGGTGTTGTGAAGATCAGGGTTTAAAGCAGATGTGTCATTGTGTTTTCTTTGTGTTTGTTTGTTGATCGGAGACAAAAATGAAGAACATCTATAAAAGACCTCTTATATTTGGAAAGTAATGGCAAAAGTAAAAATGGCATGACTTATAAGAAGTTCTGCCAGAAATTGATAGCTGCTTCCCTGCAAGTAAGAAAAATACTGCCCCTCTGCTCAAGTCCAAGTGCTTCTGGTGTTCAGTAGCAGTTCTGGTATTCAACCAGCAGGAACTGCACTGTACATATAAGTATCCTTTCTGTCTAGCTTTTTCCTCCACATCTTTTTGAAACCTGTAGCAGCTTAACCTTTAGAATGACACTGGGTGACAGGAAGCTGACTCAAATTCAGTAGGCATAGGCTTTGAAAACATCTTTACTGATCATGTTTGATTCAGAAGCAGCACAGTGTAGGTCTGAAAATGTTCCACAAGTGGGAAAAGAAATATGAAGTTTACAAAAGCAGCTAAAGGAATATTATTTGCATAGGAAAGAATTATTGATTGACAAATGTCCTTTCCTGATAGAGATTGGTGTTATTATTACCTAGAAAATGGTTGGATGTAGAACAGGAAAACTTCAATTCACTTGAGTCTTAAAACTGAGATTAAAAAAAATAAATAAACGAGAAAATTTCTATGTAGTTATTTTCCTAAGCAGAGTGATAATTGATGGTATTGTTGCTGCAATTTTGATTGTTTTTGTTGTAACTATTCATTAGTTTAATTTTTAATTTCTTTAAGGATAGGAATCAAGTGATCATGGAAGCAAGGTTTCACAACCACCATGTACATCTGAATAGCAGATGAAACCGGTGCCCCTCAGTGGACTGTTACTGTCCACATAACTGTAGAGATTGAGAGTAAGCTTTTACAAATGTTTACTGGTATAGTGATTGGACATTGCCACAACATTTAAGTTTGTAATCAGTGAATGTATCATGTTCTATTACCAAATAACAAACTTGGCTGCTTTAAATGCCACATACTTATATCCTGTGGTTATGGGTCAGGAGTCCTAGCATGGCTTAGTGAGATCCTCTGAAAGGCTGAAATTAAGGTGCTGGCCAGGGCTGGGTTCTCATCTGGAGGCTCAAACGGGGTCAGATCTGCTCCCAAACTCTCTCAAGTTGTTGACAGATTTCATTTCCTTGCAGCCATATGATGTTTCTTCCAAGCTAGTAATAAAGAGAAAAACACTGATGAGACATATACAACACTGTTGTGTAATCACACACACACTTCATCATGCATACCCTATTTACCTTTCTGGGTCCATTTGATTAGAAGCAAGTCACAGGTATTGCTCAGACACACAGGGAGGGAATTACACCAAGTGTGGTCACAAGGAGTTGGGAACCATTTAAAGTCTGTGTGTCACAAAAGATATTGTTAAAAAAGGTTTATTGTGGTTTTTTTTTGTTTTTGTTTTTTTGTTGTTGTTGTTGCTAACTTATTTTAAAATGAAAGATTTTTGTTTTTTTATTATGAGATTTAAGTTGATGTCTTGTAAAAACAATGGAAGGGAAATTTTCTCAATTCTATTTCCTGCTCTTTAGGGCTCAGCAGTTGGATTATGTACCTCTGAATAAACCCAGTGTTCTCTTTAGAGATGGCTCCCTTGTTCCACAAGAAAATACTGCTTGTGTGCCCTATGGGTATGACATATATGTCTTCCTGACTTAAGTCTTCGAAAACGTTTTTTAATTTCTGCTAAACTTGGTCAACGATCAAGTTGTTCACTAAGCTGAAAATTTAAAGCTGCTTGGCAGGTCCATTGATTACCATACATTTTTGTTTCACCTCAGTAGTTTTATTTTTCTCACATTTCTTTCGTTGTTTCCAAAGACCTGGTAATAGGCTATCAGGCTCCTATGTTTATCAAAAGGGAAGAATTTCAAATCTGCTTCTGTCAGGGGTACACATTTTCTTCGTTTTGCACAACTAAACGTCTTCCATATTTGTAGATATAGTGTAAGTTCTCTTAAAACCTACTTTACTATCCCTTCAAAAATTAATTAGAATCATACCTACTCATTTCTTTTGTAGAATGATAGATATTAGGATAAAGAAAGTAGAATGGATAATAGTTTTGGTTATTATATTTAGGAAAATAAATTCTTATTTCACTTTTTAGTAATATGTGGTATTTTTATTCAAACTGCTTGTATCTTTCTAGGGCTTACTTTTTTATATTTATGTATACTTACATGTATGTGTATATGCTTTAAATATTTCCTCCTTCCCTAACTTATACTGGTTTCTCAAGTAATGGTTTGAATAGGATCTGTGGTTGTTGTTATCAAGGTCATCATCAAATAAAACAAATATATGTGTTATTTTTACTAGATACCCATAGAAGGTAAAACTTAAAAAAATTAAAAATTAATGTTACCAATAAAATTCCATGCCTCTGTACCCTAACCACAGAAAATTCAACTGGGAGGAATAATTTTAACATCAGAATATTAATAAAATAGTATTTAAAGGCTGCTTGGTGATGAGGCAGGAAATATACAAGTTGACTCAGAGCATTGTATAGTACTAGAAATTAAGGGAATGCCATAAAAAAGGAAACAAAACAAAAACTTCCACAAATAGCAAAATAGGTAAGGCAGTATTGGATTATTATCCAAAGTGTAAAATAAATATCCATGATCATATACTAATGTAAATAAATAACTGACTAATAACTAAATGGGGGAGAAGACAAATATTCCATTCAGAAAATTTAAAAAATGTATGTATTGATAGATACTCTACCTTGAAGGAATGGGAGTATAACTCCCACTCTTTATGTGTGGACTATAAATTGTGACTTCTTTCCTCAGAGAACAGTGTGGAAAAAGAGGATAAAGAGTAACTTTACAGTGGAAAAATTGTGACAAACACTACCTTAGCCAAGGTCAATATCAACAGTCCAATTTTATTGATAGTATGTAGCCTTGATATAATGTCATGAGAATGCTACTTTGCTACTGTGATTTTCATCTCTTAAACCTATACCCCATCTTATGAAAAGAAATGTATCTAACAAATTCCAGTATAGAAGCATTCTATTACATACCTGACCAGAACTCTTCAAAACTGTCAAGGTCATCAAAATTATGAAAAACATCTGAGAAATGTCACAACCAAAGGAGACACTATATTTTCAAGAATTGCTTATGACTTTTATCTTTCCTTAAAATTAGCACATCAATAGCATGGCCATCTATTTTGGTTAAATAACCCTGTGTATTGGTCAGGTTTCTCCAGAGAAACAAAATCAGTAGAATCTACACTAATAAAAGAGAAAGATACAAATTGACCATTCCTTTGTCATGCCCACCACCCAATCAGGAGTGAGTATGCAAATTAACCTAACAAAGATGACAGGTTAATTTGCATATGCAGGTGCCCAGTGGCCAGGGTAGGACACTTGCATCATTGCCATGGCGACAATGCAGGTGTTTCACATTGCACCAGCCACGCCAAGTCTCTGGGCAGTGTGGGAAGGCAGAAAGGCAGCTCTGGGCTGGAAGAAAGGCTGTGCTGGCAGCCAGGGTAAGGAAGGCCCATTCTGCACGAAAGAGATTTATATATAAAGAGAAAGAGGATGACAAGTCCCAAGATCTGCAATTGGTTTGCTGGAGATTCAGGAGTATAGATGGTGTAGTTCTAACTCAAAGGCCAACAGGCTCGATACCCAGAAAGAGCCAACATTTTGTTTGAATGTGAAGGCAGAAAGGAACCATGTCTTATCTTGAAGGCAGCTAGGCATGAGGAATTCTCTCTTATGTGAGGGAAGGTCAGCCTTTTTGTCCTATTCAGGCTGTTAACTTATTGGATGGGGCCACCTACATTATGGAGAGTAATCTTCCTTTATTCAGTCTATCAATTTAAATGCTAAGCTAATCAAAAACACTCTCATAGAAACACCCAGAATAATGCTTGATCAAATATCTGGGAACCCTGTGGCCCAGTCAAATTGGCACATAAATTTAACCATCACACTGTGATTTCTACAAAGCCTTTGTATATGCCCTTAAGAGGGTACTGATTTTCAATAAATTTAGTACCTACCACTCTACTACCGTGTTTCCCCAAGAAATGATGAGAATAATTAGGAAATTAACCATAAAAGAGAAACTACTAGGCCAGGAAAAACTACAGATGTTAATATATAATTGCCACTAGAGGACATTTTACAAGTCAGCCAGAAAAAATGAGCTTTTTGTTTCTTGTCCTTCCTCCCACCCCCCAATAAAACAAAGAAACTTCCTTTGGAAGGCAATGCACTCTATATTGTCTTGGATTATTAATTCTTCCTTATCATTAGACTTCAAGTACACAAAGAAGTCTAAGAAACAATAATTTACAGTGCTTGGTATCTCTAAGGCAACATTCAAGATATGCAAATAGCTAAAGACTCAGAAACACGGTTGAGTTTCACATGGCTGGAATCATACCAACTGGTAGGATGAAGAAGATTGAAATTATATATCTGCCAGTTCTTATCAAACCCCCACACACATGGAAAGGAGGGACCCAATTCGTTCACTTTGTCGAGACATTATCTAGTCTGTTCCACTAGTTTCTGGAGAGGTTGTGTCTGAGACATTCTAGAAGGAGTTTTCTATTCTTCAGCTGTGTCTTCTGATACTACTAAAATTGCTTCTCGGCCTTCTGGCTAAGATCAAGTGTAGTACCTGATACTACTAGAAACTCATAGGTTCCAAATTGCTGACTTAATAAAAGGCTCCTTAGTTTCTACTGATAAAATGAATCATGTTGCCTATATATGTGGCCTTGAGTTCAGTGCACTTTTCTTCATAAGAGACCTATATATGTCTTCCTGGAAAGTAGGCATATTTGTTCCCTGTCAACTGCAGATATAGAGAAAAGTTGTCTGCATTGCATTATATGATTCTAGTGGCCCGGTGTACGAAATTTGTGCACAAGGGGAGGGGGGTTTCCTCAGCCCAGTCTGCACCCTCTCCAATCAGGGACATCCCTCTTGCAACCTGAGATTGCTGGCTACTAACTGTTCACATGCCTGCCTGCCTAATCTCCCCTAACTGCCTTTGCCTGCCTGTCTGATTGCCCCTATAACCCCTCTTCTGGCCTGCCTGATGGCACCTAACCTCTCTGCCTGCCTACCTAATCACCCCGAACTATTTCTGCCTGTCTGCCTGATTGCTCCTAACTGCCTTCCCCTGCTGGCCTGATCTCACCACACCTTTCCTCCCCTGCTGACCTGATCTTGCCCCCAATGGCCCTCCCCTGTAAGCTTGATCTTACCCCTAACTGCTCTCCTTTGCTGGCCTGATCTCACCCTCATCTGCCCTCCTCTGCCAGCCTGATTGCTCCTAACTGCATCTGTCTTGGCTCCCACCACATAGCTTTGTCTGTAAGGAAGTTGGACATCCGGAAGATGGCTGGTCAACCTAGTCTAATTAGCATATTACCCTTTGAGTAGTATAGATAGATTATATAGGATAGGATTGCTTAAATGAGGGTGGGTGGAGTCTTTTTCAGCAGGAGGAGATGCTCTTGGCAGACAAAAATACATATTCTCTATAACTGCACTGATAGCCAGACATATGCACTATACTGTCAAAGTGGTCATTAAAAAATTAAACTGTTTTCCTACACCTTACAGCACCAAACAGCTATTGCCCTTAAAACCCCTCCTCCGCCCCCACCTTAAGTTCTGACTTCACAGTTCACCTAGATTAAGTTCTGATTGGTCAGTTTCTATGTCAGTCAGTGTCAGAAGCTATGCCTCCTCAGAAGCCATTGGTTCCTCACAGTTTACCCACATTTGGTTCAGATTGGTCAGTTTCTATGACAGTCAACATCTCTGGGCATATCTCCAGGCCTGATAAGAGAAAGAGGCAAGGGCTGATCAACAACTGCCATAAGACCGTGGATCAGACCCTGCCTCTCTCTCCGGGCTTCTCTCTGGGCCTGATCCGCAGCCCCCTTGGCAATCAGTGCTGGGTCACTATACCTACAGTGATGGCAACCCAGCACTGACTGCAGGACTGACTTCTGGTGTTCTGTCGATCATTCAGTCATTACCAACCCTGGGTTTTTATATATATTAGGAAGCCCCTATGAATTTGGATGAATTCTAATATTTTCCTGTCATTTGTTTATGCTGATATAATCATGTGTGTGTATGTATGTATGTATGTGTGTGTGTGTGGTGTCTGTTTTAATACTACACAGATGTTGCTATAATATTTGCTATAAATTCTAAATTAGAAGGGACATATGTAAAAATAACTGTTAAATGTAGAATAAGTAATATAGGCCTATGAAATGTTAGAAGTGATGCTAGACATTTTCAAACAGTCCTTTGTCCATCTTATCATAAGTGAATAAAGGGTGAAGTGGCTTGCCCAAGGTCAAACACTAATTAGGAAGAAGTAGAATTCTGGCCCCTTGGCTCCTATCACATACACTTTCTAGGACACTGTACTGCCTCAAGCATTTATTCTTCAGAAAGAAAAAAAAAGTTGTTAGAAAAAGAGAGAAGCTTCTTAATAAATTAAGTATGAAACAAATTTATTGAATGAGCTCTTTTTGTCAACATTTTATTCCATTTCTTCAAATGAACTAATTAGTCTGATCATAGGATTACATTTTCATTAATAGCTAATAACAGAATTATCTAGATTGGCTTCCTATTTAATGGTCACATTGTTTGAGCTAAATAGACAAAACAATGTTGTTTGGTCTCCCTGACCCACTACAACAACCCTTCCTTTACATCTTGCCACCTGAGCCCAAGTTTGTTTTTTTCTTTTCTCTGGGGTCTGCTATATTTAAAGTGTTATATTATAAGTAATCCATTATCCAAAAATACTAAAAGGAGTGTCTAAGGGGGAATGTATTAATAGTGGTCTATGTGGCTATATTCAACTAAGTAGACATAACATCATTTCCTTTTCTGTAAGTAGAATTAATTCATTTTTGCCCTTTAAAATAATTAGAATAGATACTTATTCTCTGACCTCCATTTGTCACCAAAACTAGTAGGGGGTATAAATATATTTATTTTTCTTTCTTAGTAAGGGAACATTGATATCAGATATATAAAATCAAATGTTGCTATAGGAGAAGTTGATCAGTCATCACTGAGAAAAAAGAACATATAAATGATGATAAGAGATGGCATTTACATGTACATTATTTAAATTATTTATGCTAATTTAATATAACTTTAAAAATATATACATTTTGTGCAATGGTAACTATGAAGGATATTTTTTGTTTATATTTTAATTTTATTTTTTACTGTTCTCTCCCTGTGCATTTCCCCTATATATCCAAAATAGTTTGATACTTCAATTTTAAATGGCTCACCAGAGAATTTCAGAGCCTAGAAATCTTCCATTTTTCATCTTAAATCGAATAAGACTCTATTGATTGACACTTAATTACATATTCATAATTTCTTAACATAGACAATGTTCATGTTTTATATATAAATTAATGTTTTAGTCATCGAACTATTCAGAACATAAATCCTCTTTTCATGAGGTTTCAGTAAATCAGAACAATTTTTTGAAACTTGTAATAAAGATAACTATTTCATTATTATACATCTAATATAGTATAGGGATCAAATTTATAATCACATGGGACTCATAACTATGGGAATACAGTACTGTTAAATAAAGTTATCCCCCTCATAAATTGCGTATTTCCTAGCTGAATGCAACTCATTTGGTGTTTATGATCTTATAGGTTTGAAGTTTAGATGGGCATTAAAGTTTTAAGGGAGCAAAACAAAGTAAGGTTTCTAGGTAGTGTAGTTTCATGTTAACAAAATAACACATGAAAAATAAATGGGTTCTAATTCAGTGTTAACAGAACAATAAGAAGCTGCACATAAGGAAATAATTTAGGCACTTCAATAGATATTCAAGAATAAAGGCCAACCCCCAACCCTCACATTCAATAAAGAAATGTACAGATCACTGGGAGAATTTGAACTTTTAATTCCGGCATCCAGCAGAGAAAACTTTCTTCTTGCAACAAACAGCCAGCAGGCTACACAACCCATTAGGTGACTTGGAAAAACAGAGTTCTAATTTTAACTTCCTCTGGCATACATTATTTTTATAACCTTGTTTATAGAATATAGAAAGAAAATTCTAGAGGGAGTTTATAGAGAGGTTTTCAGAGAAATTTTAATACAATTCATAATAGTCTATTTTGCTAAAATGATGGCTTCCTTGCAGAAGTTCAAAGCATTTTGCCAATGTAGTTAAGAACGTGACTACTACCAAATAAAATAGTAATAACATTAATGAAGCTTTGGATATCATATAGATATTAATATGTCTTTTTTAATCTATCAAGAGCAATAGCATTGCAAAGCAATTTCTAACCAACGAGGGTAAATAGAGTTATTTAATCATTTATTTATTTTGTGTGCATTCATTTACACAACAAAAATGTGTTGAGTGTTTACTCTGCTCCAAGCACCATGGTAGATTTTCATGATTACAATTAAAACATGTTCAATGGTCTGTGCTACCCTGATCAGACACAAATTACTTCTTGGATTGTAGAAGTGTCCACAGCCACAGAAGCTGGTATAGTCACATTCTGTCTCTTAGGTTCAAACATCTACTTAGAATTTTTATTCCAGAAAAAGCACTTGGTTCTTATTTGCTGCTCAGTGGTACTTCAAAGTAAATGCAGGCCTAGGTGAGAAGTAGCATGAATAATAATTTAGAATTAATTTATTTTACATAGCCTTCATTTTCTAAAACATGGCTTCCCCTGTATCCCAAATGGTACATAATAAATAATTTACAGTTAAATAGAACATCGACTCGCATAAAATGAAGATAAATTTGGCACTCTTGAGTAAATAGCTAAGAGATATCATCTGCTATTGATTGCTTCTAAAATATTAAAATAAAATATTAAGGAACCCTATTCCAAGAATAAATAAATGGAACCAAGTGAGACAAAGGATACAATCTTTTCTTTTTTCTGGCAAAGATGATAACTTTCTCCTAAACACTTGCATGCACTGAGGGAAAGACCTAAACCTTTCATGTGAATGACATCATTTTTCAGTTGGTTCTTATTCTTGGGCATATCTTCCCATCTGTGAAGAAAACTGCAATTGAAACAATGCATGAATGAGGAATACCATGGGAGAATTATTACTAAGGGGTCATTTCTTTTTCTGTTCATTGATTACGTTGTCAGATGAATAAAAAAAAAATTGATCATAGAATACTAGTGCTATAAGAAACATAAAATCACCTAGCCAGTTGGCAAACTCATTAGTCAGGAGAACCAAATATCAACAGTACAATGATTGAAATTTATTTTGAGAGCCAAATTTTTTAAACAAATTTATTCTAATGCTACTTCTTCAAAATAGACTTGCCGAAGTCGTGGTATTTTGTGAAAAAGCCACACTCAAGGGGCCACATACAAAGAGTATGTGACTCGCAAGTCGCAGTTTGCTAATCACGGACTTAGACCAATTCTCTGATAACAGGATCAAGTACACCAGAACTGAGGCTATTAAGATAAAATTACACTTAGTTACTGACTATGGACAACCAGGTAAATATTAACAAGGTCAGAACTGGTCCACATATTTCAAAATTCAATCAGAATTAGTAAAATATAACATAATATAGTCAAGTGTATTTTGGGGCATGGTTTAAAAGATAATTCAATTTGAAATTCATGTTCATATATATTTTTTCAATAAAAATGTACTTAATTAATAGATGGTAAATGGATGGATATATATACAGACATATACATACATATATATTTATCCATATACATATATACACAGAATTAAGTTAACACTAATACCATGGATTTTATTTCTATTTAGAAAAGAAATACCTTGAAAATGAAATAAGTCTTTTGCTAGAAGTAAGTAACTTACAACATTTAAAGTGGCATTTAGAAAATATCACCTGAAAATAAAATATTAATTATAAATTATTTAAATTAAAAATAAAACTTTATTTTAGTGTCCTTTTTATAAGCTCAAAAGAAGAAAATTGACACATCTCTGTTGAAATTCTTTTTTTGTAACTCATCTTTCTCATTTGATTTAAGTTTTAATGAATAGATTTAGCATGTAAAAGGCATAAAAGGCCAGATTCATACACTGAATTTATTACAAACATGAATAATTTTACATAAATATGAAGAAAGAATTACATAGAATACTATTCACCTTTTTTTATAGTAAAGTTGAAAATATTTGTTGCCCCAGTGTTGTGAGTCAGTGGTAAGTCCTCTTAGAAATTGTTTTTTTTATTTCTGTTCTCCAAGTAGGAAATCTCTTTGGAGAAAACCTATAGTCTGTCACCACAGAGGAAATTTCTGTAGCTCACGTCTGGGAACAGAAAGTTCTGTTCTAATTTGGCAGTTAAATAGAACATTGACTCTGCACAAAATAAAGATAAAGGTGGGTTCCCCCAAACTCCCCCCCCCCAAAAAAAAACCAAAAAAACCAAAAAACCACACATACACATACACACAATTAGATTTGGCTTAGTGAGATATTTTTTCAGCTTCTCTCTTATCTCCTAAAAGAAATATTTCTCTTTCTTAAAATCTTTCTGAGGAGGGGCAACTTTACAAAATCCAAAAATTCATTTTTCAGGCAAAATTATTCTGTAATACCTAGCAGAAGAAATAAGATTAAAAATTGGTGATTTGTTTCAATTGAAAAAAATGCCCAAGGGCTTGAGCTCAGATAAGAGGCTCTTAGACATTTCCACACATTCTATTTATGAACTCTCTGGGGCCTAGTAGTGAAGGGAGAGTTTGAGTGCCTAAAGTCAACAAAGGTTTATTATCAAGACAAAACAAATAGAGTAAATCACTGATCACTGTGGAATCACTATTTACTTACTTGTTTGTTTGTTTGTTTGTTTTTAGAGAAAGAGAGAAGGAGAGAGGGAGGAATGGAGGGAGGGAGGGAGGGAGAGAGAGTAAGAGAAAGTAAATGTGAGAGAAACATCTATTAGTTGCCTCTTGAACACACCTGGTCTGGGGTCAAACATAAAACCTTTTAGCCAACCCAGTCACCATGCCAGGGCACAACATTACTTTGATACATATAACACACAGCTTCCATACAAAATATGGTCGCAGGTATCATCTCTCTACTTAGAAAATACAAGAGAAATTATTCCATTGGGATAAAACCACTAATGATTGTTGTTGATAATATACTTGTGTTGTTTTACAAATATCTTTGTGGCAGAACAAAATACACTTGTCCCCTAATTTCAAGTAGGCCTCTGGGATCTACTGGCCCCCAGACCTTGGCTTCTAATACCATTATCCCAGAAAAGGGACCAGACCTTCTTGGAGAATAGGCTGACTCCAAAAATGGGAAAGGAAAATTATACAGTGAACTTGTAGAATCTTACAAATCAACATGAGGTGAGGATGTGACAAAGAAAAAACAAAAACAAAACTCAATTCTGGAAGTGTGTCAGAGAGGCACAAGAGCCAACAGAAAATGTTGTCAATGGCCAGATCTGAATCAGTGTGAGCAACAAAATAATGTTGAATTATAGTTCAAGGCGTAGAATGAATGTCCATGAGTCCATACTTAATAAATTATTGAATAAATTAACAGATGGAAAAGAAAATTTATTCATGAAGAATTTCAACAAATTTATGTAGAATTTGCCCTAAAAGAAGGGGAGCATAACTCTCTACTTCTTAAGTATGGGCTGGGCATGTGACTTCCTTCCCAAAAGGATAGTAATAGAAAGGGAGAGGGTAATTAATAATTTTACAAGTGGAGAATAAGGACAAGCACTACCTTAGCCAAGTAAGGGTCAACACAAATAATCATAAATCATACTGATATCAGGTACTCTTGATAAAATGTGATGAAAATGTCATTTTACCTTTCTGATCTCTCACCTCAAAACTCATAACTCCAGTGTAATATTGGGAAAATCATTAGATGAATTTCAGTTGAGGGACATTCTAAAATACCTGACCAGTATGCCTAAAAAATGTCAAGGTCACCCATAACAATATAGTGTGAGAAACTGTCACAGCCAATAAGATCCCAAGGGTCATGAATTTAATGTGGTGTCATGGATTGAACCCTGGACTAGAAAAAGGAGATTGGTAAAAAACAAAAAACAAAACAAACAAACAAACAAACAAAAAAACTAAGAAGATCTGAATAAACTATGGATTTTTGTTAAAAATGTATCAATATTGCTTCATTAATTATAAGAAATGTAGTATACTAATATAACATGTCTATAATAGGAAAATTATTTGGCAAATGTAAAGCTGATCTTAAAAAAATATCTCATTTAAAAAAAGTCTTCTAGAGTAGTCTACAATAAAAAAGAGATAATTGTGAGGCTAAGGATAAGTAAAAAGCAAAAAAGGAAAAAAAATCACTTAAGCATGGAAAAAGAAACATGTTTATATTCAGAATAATACATGTTGGGAAGATTTTATATATTTATTTTATGTTTACTCCTCACTTCTAATATACTTAAATATAAATTGTGATGGAAAATCTGGCATTGAATTAATTCAAGTTTTCAGTCATGGTCTAGATCTAGAATAAACTTTTATGGATTGTTTAATTCATCTATTCCTCTGTTTTATGAGAGAATGAAATAGTTCACTTATGAAACAATCCAAAATGCTAATATTTTATATTCTAAACTAGAGGCCTGGTGCACGAATTTGTGCACGTGTAGGTTCTCTCTGGGTGGCCTGTGGGGATCCAGATAAAACCTTCAGTCCAACGCAGCCTGCAGCATCTACCTGCTGCTCCCACACATCCTGGCCTCGCTGCAGTGAGGCTTGTACCCAATCAGACCAGATCAGGAGAGGTTCATGCTACCCCAGCAGTGCTCATCAGCTATGAGCCCCTGCATCTGGCACCCTCCCTAGGGGAATGGCCTATAGGATGGGGCCAAAACTGACTCTTGGACATCCCCTGAAGTGTTCCGGATTGCAAGGGAGCACAGGTCAGACCAAGGCACCCCATTGTGCGTGATCAGGACAAGGGAGGAACTGTAGAAGCGCATGTCCAGCCCTGTCTTGCCCAGTCTTGATCAGGGGCCAATTGGGGCTGGCTGGTTGGGAAGGGACTTGGGAGGTTGGCTAGTCCTGATTGGCTAGATCCCAGCAGAAAACTAACCTACTGGTCAGAGCATTTGTTCCCAGGTGGTCAGTGCACATCATAGAGATTGGTCAACCAGTTGACTGTCTGCCCCCTTGTGGTCAATGCACATCATAAAGAGTAGTTGAGTGGCCTTAACATATTATTAGCATATTACGCTTTGATTGGTTGAACAGTTGACCAGTCATAGGATGATCAGACACTTAGTATATTTGGTTTTTACAATATTATGGAGGATTGCTTGAGAGATATTATTAATAGTCTGAGAAAAATTACCTTCTATCTGAATCTGCTAATGTAATTTGGGCACATCATATATAAGCATGCCTTTTAATTCCTTTTGACTCTCTCTTGTTATTATAATTTCATAGGATACAATATTCCAACATAAAAATAAACAGTGTAAAACATAATTCACAAAGTAGTAAAACTTAATGAGATTCTTTAGTAGAAAGTAACTTTGTTTAATGAAGAAATGAAGAAAACAATATATATTTTATAGGTATGTCAGTGAGAATTAAAAGGGACTGAATACAGAATCCATTTACATGTACTCGATCTCAAGTTATGGGAACAAAAAGCAATGTTTGTCTAAATTTTTTCACTGCAATAAGACTCAATGCCAAAGTATAACAGACCACCCATTATATTCAAAATATGCTGTGGTCTTCATGAATTTCTAAATCATTGAAATTTTAACATACTTTTTCCATAAAATTCAATAAAATATGCTTGACAATTTTAAGTGATATTTTTCTGCCTTCTATTTTTATGCATAGTAATAAATGCATTTATGAAGCTATTAAAATAATTTTTACTAAAGTTTCACACTATGTGACAATCATTTTTTTCTTTATTAACATTAACTCTGAGCTTAGCTGAATCTGTCAAATTAAAGTGGTGATGATAACAAATGAAGCTACACTCTTTGGGCAATAAGATATATTCAGTGTATGACAATGAGTGGTGTATGTATGAATATAGAACGTTGAGGACATTTTCTTTTTAGTAGGATGAAATCAGTTTACAACAATTGATAAAGTTCCTTCTATGATTTTTATGGACCCTCAGTAAAAACCTTACCAAATTCAGATGTTTAACAAGGGTACATTTGTCAATGACAGGCTTGCTCTTAAGCAACAGAATGAGTTCAGTTCTTACAGGGTCATCTGTATTTCTGAATCTTTTTACTTATCCTTCTTTCCTCAACCTACTAGATGCTTGTTCTGGATATATATTTGCTGCTGCTGCTTCTTCTTCTTCTTCTTCTTCTTCTTCTTCTTCTTCTTCTTCTTCTTCTTCTTCTTTTAATATATTTTGTTGATTTTTCACAGAGAGGAAGAGAGAGGGATAGAGAGTTAGAAACATCGATGAGAGAGAATCATAGATCAGCTGCCTCTTGCACACCCCCTACTGTAGATGTGTCCACAACCAAAGTACATGCCCTTGACCGGAATTGAACCTGGGACCTTTCAGTCCGCAGGCTGATGCTCTATCCACTGAGCCAAATCGGTTTCGGCTAGATTTGCTTCTTATTCCCATAATGCTTCTACTGGCACCATATTTATGGACTTCCTGAATGCCTGTCCATCATCATGTTGAATCACACCAGCTCCAATATTGCTTGTGGTCAAGAACCACTTTTTAAAAATTAACTATATTGAGTTTCACTTTGTATACAATAAACTATACATTTAGGTGCACAATTTAATGAGTTTAGATAAATGCATATGTCTTTGTAATCATAGTAAAAATTAACATAAGCACCACTCCATCACCCCAAAATGCCCCTTCCCCATCTCTACCCTCTGCCTTGGCCTCAGGCAAACACAGCTCTGCTTTCTGTGACTATATATTAGTTTTGCCTTTCCTATAGTTTCATATAAATAGAATTACACACTGGTCTTTTGCTTCATGCTTTTTATATTTAGCATAATGGGTTTTTGGAGATTTATCCATATTGTAAAATGTCAGTAGTTCACTATTGATTGATTTATCAATTGATTGATTTGCTGAGTAGATATTCCTCCATTTGTTTAATTATTCTCCAACTGGTGAATATTTTGGTTTTTTTCAGTGTTTGGTTCATCTGAGTAAAACTGAAATGAACATTTTTCTGCATTTTGTAGATATATGTTTTGATTTCTCTTGTGTTATGAATAGGCTTGGTATCGCTGGGTCAAAGATAAGAATACTTAAAAAAAATTGATTTAAGAGAGGAAGGGAGAGGGAGAGAGAGAGAGAGATTTAAAAAAAACACCAATGATGAGAGAGAATCATTGATTGGCTGCCTCCTGCATGCCCCCTCATGGGAATTGAGCCTGCTGTCCAGGCATGTACCCTGACAATATCAAAACTTGACCTTCTGGTTCATAGTTCCATGACCAACCACTGAACCACACCCACCTGGGTTGATAACCTTCTGTTTTTAAATCTGGGTCCTGTTGATAACTTTATGTTTTTAAATCTGGGTCCTGCAACTTGTTTGTGCTTACACTAAGAAATTCATTGAGCTATACAATTATATGTGTATTTTATAGACACATATTATACTTCAATTAAACTTTTTAGTAACATTTTCTCCTCAAAAGATGTTGAATAGCTTCTGTTATTCTGGCTGATCCTGTCGGAGAGACAAATATAAATCAGTAATTGAGAGTTCTGTTATTGTTGCAAATCTCGTCAATCAATTTATATGTGTTTGCCAACTGTTGTCTATGAAACATGATAAGCTTCACTTTGTTTGCTGTGGAAATAAGTCATTTAAAGAAGATATATACTTTTTCTTTAGTGCTCTTATGGAAGTATTTCTCCCCACCCTTATCCTCATATTTGTGCTCATACAGTCATCAAGGTTTTATGCTCTCCAGCATGAGCTGACATCAGTATTGAAGTCTATATCCTGATTTTTCTGGTGGTGGTAAACATACAATAAATCTCATATACTATGAAGTAGTTTATAACACCATTACTGAAAAGATTAGGACTACAACAATCTTTGAGGAAGGTATCCTATCTAATAAGGAGAGAATATGCTAATTGACCATCATACCTCCACAAAGATGATGGCACCCACAGCCAATAAAGAGGGAATATGCTAATTGATTACCATGCCATCAAGATGGTGGCACCCCCAGCCGCAAGATGGAGGTGCCCAGTCCTTTCAGCCCCTCAACCACCCAGCTTCCCAGGGCAGGCCCGAGGCACAGGCAAGCCCCGGGTGGCAGCTGCCCAGCCACCCAGGGCCACCCGAGGCTTAGGTAACCAGGGCCAGCCAAGGCTTGTGCTGCCAGCAGTGGCAGGACCAGAGGTGGAAGGGTGGTGTCACCCTCCCCTGATAGCTGGGTCGCCTCCTGCTCCTGAAGATTTCTGGACTGTGAGAGGGGATAGGCTGGGCTGAAGGACCCCCTCTCCAGTGCATGAATTTTCATGCACTAGGCCTCTAATATAACATAAATATTTAGATACATAAAAAGCAGACTTTATGCAAGGTCTAGGATGTTACTCATGATGATTCAAGTTTCTGGGAAAGAAGATATGTATTCTTTCAAAGAAATTCTTCAACTCCATAAAGCAGGGGTGGGGAACATCCAGCCCACGGGCTATATAAAACCCATGGAATCATTTGATCTGGCACTGTGAAGACATTAGGGGTGAGTTAATTAAATGTTTGACCGAATATAGCAGGCTAATTTTTAAGTGGATAATTTTGTATGTTCCTCATATAATGTTATAGATATCCAAATGGCCCATAGCAGATAAAAAGAAGAGTTAACGGTTAAAGCCAGGCTATTGAAGTTCATATCCCAGCTCCGTCCCTTATTAGTTGTGTGATCTTGAGCAATTTGCTCAAAAAACTGCTCACTTGCCTCATCGACAAGTGAAATGAATATGATGAAACACCTTACCTCAAGAGGTTGAAGAGTGGTTAAATGAGTTAAGATCTTCAAGTTTTAGAAAATGTATGCCATGTAGTAAAAATTATATAGATGTTAGCTTGATAGAAGGAAATGCCATACTCATACAAACACATCCTACATAATAAAAGAGTAATATGCAAATTAACCATCACTCTGCCACAAGCTGTGCCCACTAGCCACGCCCATCAGCCAATCAGAGCAAGTATGCAAATTAACCCCAACCAAGAAGACTGCAGCCACAGAGAGCAGTTGAGCGGCTTGGGTTTTCCCAGCAATAGAGGAAGTTAAGCTTTCCACACATCCTGGCCAGTCTAGGACTCTACTCAAGGATACAAAATTTCAATTATAGAAGATAAATCCCAAGAAAAATGAAGGCAGCCACTGAGCTGGAGAGAACAGGCTAGGGTTGCCCCCAGCAACAGAGGAAGCCAAATTTTCCACCTGCCCTGGCTGGCCTAGGCCTCCACTCAAGGATACAAAGTTTCAATTATAGAAGGTAAACAAATACAAACAGAAATGGTGGGAGCCACAGAGCAAGAAGGGGCTTGGCTTTGCTCCAGGCTACAAAGTTTCAATTGTAGAAGGTAAATAAATTCCAGATACCAGGGCCTCCACTTGGGTTACTGGGGGGCATGAATAACCTGCAAACCACCACAGGCCCCACATCCAGGCCACCCCACATCCCAAGGGAACCCCCAACCTGATTCAGGACACCCTTCAGGGAAAACCAGCTGGCCCCCACCCATGCAGCAGGCCTCTTTTCTATCTAATAAAAGAGTAATATGCAGATTGACTATCATTCCAACACAAAATATGGCTGCCCCCATATGGTCTTAAGATCCTTCCCCCATGTGGACACAAGATGGCCACCACAAGATGGCCAACATCTTGGGAGTTGGGAGGGACCAGGTCTGCAAGGGAGGGCAGTTGGAGGCAATCAACCCTGCAGGGGAGGGCAGTTAGAGGTGACCAGGCTGGCAGAGGAGGGAAGTTGGGGGCAAACAGGCTGGCAGGGGAGCAGTTGGACATCAATCAAGCTGGCATGGGAGTGGTTAGGGGGTAATCAGGCTGGCAGGCAGAAGCGGTTAGGGGCTATCAGAAAGGCAGGCAGGTGGGCAGTTGGGAGCCAGCAGCCCTGGATTGTGAGGGGGATGTCTAAATGGGCCGATGAACATCCCTCGAGGGGTTCCAGATTGGAGAGTGTGCAGGCTGGGCTGAGGGACACCCCTTCTCCCCCCATGCACAAATTTCATGCACCGGGCCTCTAATATATACATAAACACACACACACGCACACACACACACACACACACACACACACACACACACACACACACGTATACACAAATATACAGAACAGATTAATCAAACAATTCATTGCTACTGGTAGATTCTCTGCTCCCTGTGATTGGCCTATACTTCCATTCTGGTCAGCATTCAGTCTTTTATTTTAACAGTACCTGGCATGGAGTTAATGTACAAGAAAAATTAAATAGATTGAATACATTGAAAGCCACAACTTTAATATTATAATCTTCCTTCAAATTTTTATTTTCTGATTCAGAGCAAATACTACATTAGGGCTCCTTGCTTTCTCTTTATTTCCACAGTAGCCCCCTAGCCAATTTATCTTAGGGACTATTTCTCATGGGGAGACTCAGACTTATTACTTCAAAAGAGTTCACTGGATATGCAACGTCTAATATAGAGCAACAAAGTCCTGTTGAAATAGATATGCTATGAGGCCTGTTAGTGTCAGTTACCAGCTGAGACCTTTTGCTCCCTGGCCTCAGTATATCCAATTCAAATGCATGCTTCAAGCAATTGACCTGTTCATGTATATCATCTTCAGAATCAGGAGTTTGTTGCTATAAACATAGTTAAAGTAATTTATTTTAAGTGTCTACTGTAATTCTAGATTTTAAAGCTAGTTCTGATTTTTAAACTTTCTGAAAGGAATTTATGTGCATGAAGATATTAACATAGTTTTAAAAACAAAACAGAAAGCAACAGAAGGAAGAGTAAAATATTGGAAATTATTCCAAAAAATTTGGTAAATTATATTTTAATGTTATGTGTATAATATGTATTGTGTATAATAAGCAATATAAGGAATAAGCAATATAAGGAAATAGGAAGAATGGACTTTTTATGAGATGATAGCTTCTTGAGAAAATACACAGACACCAAAGAAAGCTATAAAAGGTTATCTAGTTAAGCATCTAAAGAAAGAAATAATTTAATGAAAGAGATGTAGACTATAATATAATATACAATTAAAAAAATATTTAACATAGGTGGGATTATTGTCAATGAATCTATATTTCCAAATTATATTTCTCTCTTGATGTGCCAGGTATCTGGACAAGTGAGTCACCTTGATCCTCTATAACAGATGGTTCTCAGTATTCATTTAAATTAAAATATAACATTTCCTACCTTGAAGTCAATTCAAAATAAAGGACTCGGTGATTTTTAAGCAAGATGAGTGCTTTTTCTGGTTTTGTGGCTAACTCAAATCTGGATTACACGGCCTATTCGAGGTATTATATATGTCATTGATTTTAAAAATAAAAGCTCTCTTCAGGGGGTAGGGGTCATGGATTTTCATTATGTTAAGGATGCATAGCCTATCTTATTTGCTAGATTTAATCATTACTAATTTTTGTCATGAAGACTGGGTAAATTGTAGATTTTCACATTTTGTTCTTTTTTTTAATTTCTTTTAAAAAAATATATTTTATTGATTCTTCTCATTAGTGTTCTGTGTAGAAATTCCAGTAGGCTATTTGGATATTCAAATTGAATCACTGACAGAAACTGTTTTAAATATGATGGAGTAATCGTCGCTTCAGAATGGCATGGCTACTATACTTTTTAGAGGTGGAAAGCCTGTGTAGGAAGCTTCTTTATCTTTGAAAACATCATGATATTACACACACAAAATGTTCAAAATTTTAAAAAAATATATTTTTATTAATTTCAGAGAGAAAGGGAAAGGGAGAGAGTGATAGAAACATCAATGATGAGAGAGAATCATTGATCAGCTGCCTCTTGCAGGCCCCACATGGGGAACTGAGCTAGCATCCTGGGCATGAGTCCAGATGGGGAATTAAACTGTAACTTCCTGGTTCATAGGTCCACACTCAACCACTAAGTCAAGCTAGCTGGGCTAAAATTTTTGTTGTTGTTGTTGTTTTACTTCTACATTATTAAGGCATACATAAAAGGATTGAAAAATATAAGGGATAGTTGTGGGGGAGGGAGGAAGACCTTGGTAATTAGTATGATACCATATACTCAAAATATAGCCTGGTTACAAAAGTTGGTATTGAGTAGGAATGTCTGGCTCTGGATCTTGGTTAGAAAAAGGGAAAGGCAGTTATGAAAAATTCAATAGGCCATGAACTCAAAAGGGTGGTTAATGTGACAGCCTAGTCTCAACTAGGTTTGAAGATCCAAAGTAATAAGCTAAGAAGGTATGTCCTTTGGAACTGGGTTCAAGACACAAACCACGGTGGGAAATAGGGAGTGAATAGTGCATGTTATTTTAAGATGAAAGTCACTTTTTTGGATGAGGACCAGACAGAATTCCCAAAAACAGCTTGATAAATAGCACTAAAATAAACACTCTCTTTAGGGGCTAGTGAAGCATAGCTATTTCATCTATCTATTAATTTGCTCATCATTTGCTAATTTTGGTAACATGCCACACCTTTCTGTGTACAGATCCCTAAAATACAGAGAGGAATAAAAACACATATGAGTTTACAGAAATAAACCATTAGAATCATGTAAATAATGATCAATTATTGTATGTAATAGGAAAGAAAATAACTGTGTGATCTGAGATACTATAAAAGGGGGAGGGAATTTCGGTTAAGGTATCAGGGAGAATTTCTTGGAGGAATTGTTGTGGAGATGGAATTATCCAGGCAATGAGTGGGGAGAAGCACTCCCAGGTAAAGAGAATAACAGGTTCAAAGGCCCCTGATTCAGGAAAAGGCTCGCAAGGTTGTCAGAACGAAGGGGAATGCAGCAAGGCTTCAGTTCTGTGAAGAAGAGAGAGTAATACAAGGTGAGGATGGTGAGGCAGGTCGGTCCTGAAGGGCTTTCTAGATCACAGTAAAATGATATTACATGTTGTCCTCACTGAAAGTAAAAATTATTTGATGTTTTGAGAGAGAAGGAATGCATATTTCATTGATATCCTTCTGGTTGCTGTAAGGAAATGGATGGGAAAAGTATTAAAAGGTGGAGAGTAGAAATTCAATAGCATCTGTCTACACCAGTGGTAAGGCTGAAGATAATGCCAATGAAAAATGTTGGCTAGTAGACAGATCCTGTGATTTATCATTATGCTAAAAGCATGAGGGAAGCCCTCGGACCTGTGTGACATAGGCCTGCTTGGCAGGCTGGACAGCTACAGCTTTTGTGACTATAAGAAGACATGTCTAATTAATTTTAAATCCTGCTAAGAACTGAGAAATAATTGCTAAATCTACATGTGCCAAAAGAACAGCTGGGAACTGTCTAGGCCTTCAATTTATGAGTTCTAACCACAGTAAAGAGTTGAAATACAATTAGAAATCCTGTTAAGTCACGGAATCACTGGTAAATTTAGCTTTCTAAGCCAGTCTGGGAACCTATTCACATTTATGAAGTTGTTTGTTAGGGAGAAAATCATCATACATTGGAAGAAATAGGGAGCATATAAAGTAGAAAGTTGTCAAGGAGAATCCATTCTATAGTTCCATAAATAGAAGGTCCAAATAGAACTATTTTATCAAAAATAAGAAAGAATGACTTAGAGTTCTACAAAATTCTGTTAAAAAGTTTTTTTAAAGATGATACATAAGATGTACTTTTGATTTTCCAACAAAGAAACAAGAAATATTCTTGCAAACCCTAACTAGATAGAAAACTCTGGTGTTTTTCTATTTTCTTTTTATCTCTCATGTCTAACCTTACATATTTCGAAGCTAAAATATTATGATCAAACTTGATATTCTTAGAGACTTTTAAAATGGAAAGATCAACAGATTAAAATTTAAAACTACTGTTTGGGATGGTCAGCGCTGCAGTGAAAATTTTATAAATCATTCCTCACAGATGGTAGAGTATGCATGTAGTTAGTAACTCATGAAAAGCCCATCTCTCTTGAAAAGCAGTGGGGAGAGGAGGTTAAAGATACCCTAATGTTGATGTAAAAAAGGAGTGAAAAAAATATGCTTGGAGAAGGGACAAGTAGGAACAATAAAACAAGAAAGGACCCAGGAAAACAAAGGTCTGTCTGACTTGGTCAGTGCAGCCTGAATGGAGTAGAGGGAGGAGTAAGGTCAGGGAGGAGGAGAAGGCATAGAGGAGAGCATCAGGTAACTCTTAGAAACCTGAACTCTAGTGGGAGAGCAGGCATATTTAAGGTAGTCCGAGGACCATTAAAAAAAAGAGGAATTGGATATCAGAAAACATTTTGTGATGTTGTAATGAGATCTCTGCATTGGTGGAATCATGCCCTAGGAATACAATGCAAGCCCAGTCATTTGAAACCTGTTGAAGTAGAGAGGGAAATCTACTCGAAGACTCTGTGAGGAATCATTCTGATAACATCGCTTCACTTCTATTAGGGTTGAAAATTGCAAATTCTGTTTTGTTTTGTAACTCAGTAGCCCGCTAAGTAAAGATATCAGAAGTTAATCAGTGAGAGGCATTATAATGTTTCTGTATGGAACTGTCATTTGTTTGTTTTAAGATCTGATGACTCCACATTTCCTTTCTTTATCTCAACCTAGCCAACTGTGAACTCAGAATCCCTCAGATAACTGAACCATCCAATGTGGGCAGCTGTGTAGCCACACAAAGCACTTGAGTCATTGGCCCTTCACATTGGACCATGTAAGGGAATGGAGAAGAAATCGGAAATAGACACCCTTGGTTGCTTCTCATAGTCAACTTGTCATTTTTGCAGTTCTCCGTGGGGCCGGCTGTTACTTTGTGTTAGCTGTCACACTAACTCAGGGAAGGTTTGTCACTCACCACAGTGAAATATTTCCTCTTCCTAGAGATGCATATTTGTGCAGTTTTGTATTAACAAAAAGAAACAGTATTCACAAATAGCCTAATATTTTTCAACCAGGGGATAGAATAAAGCACCTAAGCAGCACTCAATTTTTCTTAGTGAACTGAAGCAACCTGTTTTATTTTGATAAATGATGCTAACGAAGCTTGGGGACTTGTACAGGTGTGTAAGTCTTCTTTTCACTACACTTTTGTTTTCCGTTATTTTCTGCTAAGGTACCTACATGCTTTTAAACACAATCTGTTAGACAGCCAACTTTCCCAAAGCATAGTTTAGGGCACAATATATTTAGGAAACGAATAAACCAAGATGAATCTACTCCAAAGTTTCTTTCATCCCATAGTGGTTCTCACCCACAATTTTTCTCTTACAGATAGGTCACTGAAGCAGGAGCATTGTCCTTCCCCCAAATTGCCCAAAGGACAATCGTGGACTCATTCCTTTTAGTATTAGAATCCACATTTATGGGGTCAGATCAGGTTTACTGACTTACTGTAAAAAAAAGGAAGGTTGAAAAAAACATATGTCACAGGTAGGCGCAGCCTACCAGTGCATTGTGGTCATGGAGAATGCTACTTCTGGAAACTGTGGGGTTTACTGGTTTATAACAGAAACATTTCATGAGGCCCTACAATAAATCAATCTGTGGAGGTAGAATACAGAGCACCTGAGAGTATTGTCAACATGGTCTTGACCTTGAAAGTTAGTTGCTTTATGGACGCACAGCTTCCCTAAAACATTTTCCTCTGAATCTTAAAGGGATGGGGAACTTGTATTAGAAATATCCAGCTTAAACAAGCACTCTATACTTAGTGATTGTTCTAAAAAGTAACCAAGAATATGAGGTGCGAGTGAAATAGGGGCCCCATCTTTTTTAGTGTTTGCATCTAATAGACCCCAAGAATGAGTGTGCCTGGTAAGGACTCCTCCTGGCTAACAGGGATCAAATTTATAAACAAAGTATAGTTGTCATTTCTCAAAAGGGGCCTCTCATACTCTCTGTACTCCAGGGAAGTGCTACACTGAGCTGTAAACCACCTGCCTTGTGCTCCTGCTCACTGAGCTGATCCTTATAAAAGAGTTCCTGGAATCATATTTGAACCAATAGGACTAAGACCTTTCCTGTTTAATTAGTGCAGCACAGCTATATGCTCATTTGCATATTCACTGAGCAATCAGAGGTGCTTGGTCAGGACAGTGCTTTTTGGAGCAATCAAACTATGAGGATTTGGAGTCCTTGTTTGCATGAGTTTGACCAATCAGGAACCTGGAGTGGAAACTCCTCTCTATATAAGCCAGTTTTACTTCTTTCTAAGCGGAGCACACTTTCTCTTCCCCTGATAACTGTGTTTCCCTGACAGGAGCTGAAACACCAAAGATGTCCTGGTGGAGCAGTGCAAAGAAGGGCAGTCTGGGCAGAGGAGACGAAAACAGAGCTACAACACTAAGCCACGTTGCTTTGCCCAATAGCCACCTCCCAGCCATGCTGCTTTAGTTTCATAATGGAGCTACAGCACTATTCAGCTGTTCCACAGCTGTGCTGTATCTCAGTGGTGGTGTATCACAGTTGAGGTTTTTGCACTGAACAGTGTCTTCCCCTTTACTGTGCCCCAAATTGAGGATTCCTGTTGGCATTGAATTGATACCAACAGGCATCAGTTGGTAATCTCAAGCATATTCATTTCAAATACTGATAAGTTATGGCTACATATAAGGGCCACAGCTCTCTTCTTAAATATATTGGGTTGGCAGCTAAGTAATTGCGGATTTTTTAAAGAAAATCAAAGACAATTTTTTCATGGAACTAAATAACTTTATTCTTTAATGTATTGCCCATTTTGATCAATGACCTTTTGCCATCTTTCAGGCAGCATCATAATCCCACGTTCAAAAAACTTCTGGTTTTTATTAGCAAAAAACTGAATCAGGTACGATTTGACATCATCATCATTATTGAAATTTTTACCATTCAAGGAGTTTTGTAAAGATCGAAACAAAAAGTAATCAGATGGTGCAAGGTCAGGACTATATGGTGGATGTGGCAAAACATCCCAACCAAGCTCCATTAATTTTTGCCAAGTGACCAAAGATGTTTGTGGCCTTGCATTGTCATGATGGAATACAACACCTTTTCGATTTGTCAATTCGGGCCGCTTTTCTTCAACTGCATTGTTTAATTTCGTTAGTTGTTCAATGTAGACATCAGAATTGATCGTTCGGTTGGGTGGTAAGAGTTCAAAGTAAACAATTCCTTTGTAATCCCACCAAACTGATAACAAAACCTTCTTTTGATGAATATCAGCTTTTGATATTGTTTGAGTTGGTTCACCTGGCCTGCTCCACGATCTTTTCCGCTTGATATTGTTGTAAACAACCCATTTTTCATCGCCAGTTATCAGTCGTTTTAAAAATGGATCATTTTCATTATGTTTCTTTAGCAAATCGCAGCTGCTAATGCGTTGCGTTAACTGTGATTCTTTCAGTTCGTGAGGAACCCATGTATCGAGTTTTTGAACATAGCCAAGTTGTTTTAAGTGATTTTCAATGCATGTATGTGATACATGAAGCTTCTCTGCAATCTCACGTGTTGTACTGTGACAGTCCGAATTGATTATTGCTTTGATTAGGGCGTCATCAACTTCAACTGGACGACCAGAGCGTTTTTCATCTTTGAGTGAAAAATCACCAGAACGAAATTTGGCAAACCAATTTTGACACTGCCGTTCTTTTAAGGCTTCGTCACCATAAACAGCACATAACTTTTTATGAGCTTGCGATGCGTTTTTCCTTTTGAGGAAATAAAAAAGCAAAATATGACGAAAATGTTCCTTTTGATTTTCCATTTTTTAACGAACGCCAAACGAAAACTACAAAACAGATCAAAAAACTTTTTTTACTGATTAACAGCTGAATAGCCAACTATCAAATAACAAAATGTGTTTTACATTTGTACTACGTCTGCAAACCTAAAAATTCAACTGAAGCCATATATGTGTGAAACCCGCAATTACTTAGCTGCCGACCCAATATATCTTTATGCTGTTTATGTGGAACTCTAGGAATATTACCTACTAATTTTAAAAATTCAAATAGTTAAAATATGTGAACATCACCCATATTCTCTGTCTTGCTCTCTATTCCCGAAGGAAATTGTTTGGGATAGATCTTTTCAGAAATGTTTTAAGGTATACATTAGCATTATATTAGAAAGAGCATCCTTGTGGCCATACTCGAGTGATAACGTACTCAGCCTTTCCTTGACTTTCTAATAGATTTATGATTCTGTGAAATTTTCTCATTCAAAATGGAAATAAGATGACCTTGTCAACCAATACGCAGCCCATGTTGGCAGCTGAACACTGAGTATCAACCCTGTTATTATTCAATTACATCCTACTTTAGATTATATGCAATCTCAGGGGTGAGTCTGAAAAAGTATGGTGATAGGATGTTGTCTCTATTATATTATCTCAACCATGGCTTATCTGGTTTATATACACAAAGTTAGAAGCAGTTTGAAATCCTGAAGCTTCTTATTGAATCCCTTAGCATTTCACTGAATCAGAGAGCAAGAAAGAAGTGCAGCAATCATATAAAGTATTCCCCTTCCCCCCCACGAATGCAGGGACAGAACAGTTAGTAGATTTGTCTGCAGTTATATGGCTTATTAATGCAGATATAGATCAAAACAGTTCCGTTTTTTGTCCAATTATACATTATTTTCTGGATGAATTGATACTTTCAACTCTAAGATTCCAAGCTATAGTTTGCCTGTATTACTTTTTAAAAATCTGCATTTTATCTTTTTTTCCATCCTAAAGGAAAACTCCATAAATGTACTCTGCTTCCACAGTAGCTCTCACAACTATATGAAATACCAAGTTCCTCCCACAGTAGATGTTTGATTGCTGATGGTAAAGGTTTTCTGCAAATCCTATGAAATTGCATTTCTTCAGAGCTAATTCCCTGTTGGCAAACTGGTATTGGCTCATTTTAATCCTACTCTTGTCTCCTAGTGCTGTTATTCCAAGAACTCCCCTTTGTTTCATTGCCAACATGGTTTATAAATTTAGCCCACAGATTAGATAAAATTCATTTATTCACAAATTAAAAGGATTTAACTTGCTTTAAAAGCTCAATTATCTAATATTTACCAAGTCCCAAAACTGTTTTTATAGGAAATGTAACCCTACTTGATGTCAGTTTACTTCATGTATTTCTGGGTCCAAACACTGGACAAAGTGGTTTTCTTTATATAAACAGTCATCAATGCTTACCTGGCAATGCTTGGTGTCTTTCTATGCAGGGTCCACAAGAAGGAAAACTTTCTAAGACCTCCTAAAAAGTTCCATAATACTTTTAGAGGATTTAAAAATTATTAAAGGTCTCCTCTCCAACAGTGGGACCTGGATGACATTATTGGGTAGAGGTCATTTTGAATAGCAACTATAAGAATGAACTTGGTGGGCATTGTCAGGGTAACGGCGAGCATGTGCAGTGGATAAAGATGAGGAAACCGAAATCCGAAGAGATTAAGTGACCTTTGCCCACAGTCACAGGACTAGGAAGTAGTGAGGCTGATTCCATTCCTGGCACTCTGGCTTTACAGTTCCTAATCTTAGCCAATTGTAGGTTCATAATGGACCCTTATTAGGTAATTGCTGCTGTCATTTTTATTTATCAATTTACCTTAAAAATTGGAAAAATGACTGCTGGGCGGTGTGGCTCAGTGGTTGAGCATTGACCTATGAACCAGGAGGTCACCGTTTGATTCCAATTACACTTAAAAAAATGGCAGAAGCCTTTTTCCATGCCCCGAAGAGGAAAAGAAGAGTGTAGGAGAATTATGAGTCTCCATTTCCAATCCCTTTTGGTTAGAAAGACTTCAAAATATTCCATGCTGAAATGATAAACAACAATGTAATTGTGAGGAATGCAGAAGATATTGAACCGCTGTATGGGAAAGGTTATTTTGGAAAAGGAATCCTGTCTAGAAGCTGTCCAAACCACCACTTCTGGTCCCAAGCTGGTTGCTAAATGGAAAGAGATGAAGACAAATATGCCTATAATCACATCACAGAAGCATCATCGTAGTGTAGAATGGGCCACAAAGCTCATGCGAAGACAGGGGAAGGATGAGAGTACACAGAATCCTTGAAGATTACACAAAACCACAAAACTGCTTGAGCATCCTTGCATAGAACAAAATGAAGACATTCCATTGCATGATGAGCTGAACTCTGAAATGGTTTCCAAAATAGAAGCCACAGCAGATAGAAAGAAACTTTTTTCCCAGCAAGCCATCAGACTGCCTGTAGGACGGCTCTGGGCATGACCCACTCACTGCAAATGGCTTGGATAAACACTAATTAGAGGTCACTGTACCTCTGTCCCACGTTCAAAATGCATGTTCTTCCCCAGTGTGGTGCTCAGGACAGCAGCCAACGAGTGGGTCTCCCTGTGCCAGAGAGGGAGGACCTGCTTTTGAGTACCTGCTGAGGGGAGGGAGAGGGGGAAGTCGTGTGTGATGTGAATGAGAAGGAAGATGCTCCAAGTGAGAAAGCCTTCTTCCTTGTCTATGCTCTGGGATGTCTAAGTATTTACTATGAAAAAAAGCCTTTAACGATTGTGAAACTCTGGAAAGTTTTCACGGTTTGTCAGCCCACATTCAGGACTACCGATATGGCATACCATGACTTCCGAAGCAAGGGCTGGGTGCCCAAAGTGGGACTTCAGTACGAAACAGATATACTGCTGCATCAAAAGGGACCTCCATTTTACCATGCAAGACACTCTGTCATTATTTAATTAGTCGATGGCTATTTCTAGGACCCTCTTCAAAGACCTTTCATTTGGAAGTCACTGGCTACCTTGTGCAGAGTCTCAGTGAATGTCTTCAAGGAACTCATGCTGTTCTCTCACTAAACCCTCTACCATGACTGACAAAGAAATGGAATCACCAGAAGGCATGAAGAGAATGAACGTTCAGGAAGTGATTCTGAGCTGCTGGGTTTCTTCACAAGAGAGGAGTGACTGAGATGAACTTTAACAATTTGACTTCAGAATTCAAATTTGGCAAAAAAAATAAAAGGTGAAGAGTCCTTTTATTATAATTGGCCATTAATCAGAAAGTTTTAAAGGGCATGGTGCTCCCCAAGCCAGAGAACTATTAGTGTTTTAAGAAAGAAATTACACAGGGGAGAAGAAGAGAGCCCTGTGTCCAAACATCAGCTTCTGTCCTCAGTGGGCACTGATCATGACTGGCCCAACTCCTCGCCTCCAGACCCCACTCTGCATCCTCATCTGCTCAAGTGAGGAGCATGGATAAATGAGTCCAGCAACAGGGAACCTCTGTGTTACTCTAATCTAACCCCTGAATGGTGATAGTCACATGATGTGACACTCAACAGTTCCCAAAGCACTTTATGCACAGGCATCTCATTACCCACATCCAATCTGTTCCTGAAAGAATGCGGGAAAGCAGATCTGGGGGTTGCAGGATACCATGTTCCATTACTCTAAATGGAAAAAATCACATGCTTCTGCTTGTCCAAAAACTTCAACCAATTACTGAAGCACATAACAGTCCATTTCATATTTAACAAGGATTTTCATATTATAGAAAGCATTTAAAACATCAATTACCTAATTATTTGTCAGTGAACTAATTGGTAGGCACACTTGTGTAGAATACACAACATTATGCATTATTGATAAAAATTGCACCTTGCTTCAGTTAACTTCTTTCAAATAAAAATAGGTGGTGAAATAATGTGTGAAGGAAGATACATAATGTGCAACTGACATTTAGAAAACACAGTAAACAAAGCCTTTTTAAAATTGGTTACATACCAATGAAGAGCTGCCTGAGGAGTGGCATATGGAGGCGAGAGGAGGGAAGTGGACAAAGGGCATAGGGGTGGGAAGACTGATCAGGAGGGAGCCAGTGTAGGAGTGAGGGAACAATGGTCTGAGACCCATCCACTATCCAAATTTGAGACACTGGCAGACAGTCCCTCATTGGCACTAAATGCTCCAGAGTAGATGGTTAAGAAGCAGAGACAAAAAACAAAAAACAAAAACAAAAAAAACCTTTGTTTGCATCCCCTTGATGCATGATCTTAGAGACCCTGACAGCCTAAGATTCTGCCTATAGTTGTATTTTTAAGGTTTGGCATTCAAATAATGGAGCTCCCCTGCCTCAGACCCATAAGGACCATCAGTTTGAAAGAGCTTTTTAGTAAGTTCATTGCTCTTCATCAGTGATGCTAATAGTTCTTCCACATTTTTACTGTTCACTTTGCTTACTCCAGGCTCCTTAGGAAAATGAAAGACTTTGCTTTGAATCATCACCTTCTCAAAACCTTTAATGCTGGCAAAAAATTTCAGGAAGTATTTCTTCCTTATTTCATTTATCATTTGTAGTGACACTTCTTTCCAAGTCTGATCAGTGCACCAGATGCCTTTATTGTAAAAATTCTTCCATGAATCCTTCAACCAGTCCTCCTGTCAGCACTCCACCTCAGATGCTTTGTCATCAGCTGATGTGCATTGAAGCTTGTGGCGACTCCTTGGTATAATGGCTACAATAAGGGTGTAGAGAAACCAAAAGACCACACAGATATTTGTAACTGAACGCTCCAGAAGAATGTCCAAAGCATCATCTTTAGTCAAAGAAGCCTGTATGGAGGATTCGCCTTCTTTATATATAGACTAGGTGCCCATTGCAGGAAGATTCCTGCAAGCTGCCATGCGCTGCCTGCCGCCCACCCCACCCCTCCTGCACTTTCCCTCTGGCAGTCACCTTGCTTTCTGCTTTTCCTCTCTCTTTCTTCTATGCTGTCTTCAGTCTTCACTCCTCCCTCCCTCAGTGTATGAAAATTAACCGCCAACTCTATTGAGTTAATTTGCATACTCTGGCTGTGTCCTTAGTGAAGATACAGTCAATTAGCATTTTCTCTTTTACTAGTGTAGATTTGAACATCATGTAGCATGGCATGCACTCCTCAACATTACCTGAGGGCCCAGGGCATTCTGGAATGGTATACCAGCAAAGTTTTTAGTTTAAATCACCCTCACAGTTTCCAGGTAAAAGTATTAGCTACCCCTGGCCAGTTTAGCGAAATGATTAGAGCATTAACCCACAGACTGACAGGTCTCAGGGTTGATTCCTGGTAAAGAGTATGTAACTTGGTTGCAGGATCGATCCCTGCCCTCATCCCCAGGTCAGGGTGCTTGTGGGAGGCAACCTATCAATGTTTCTCTCTCACATCAATGTTTCTCTCCTCCCCTTTCCCTTCCACTCTATCTAAAAATCAACTTAAAAAATATCCTTAGGTGAGGATTAACAATGACAAATAAATAAAAGTAAAATAAAAAAAAAAGAATGAACTATCCTGGCATTTTGTTTCTCAGAGCTACTCTAAAGAGCCTGGGCAGGAAGGCATCTGTATTTTATTATGGCCAAACAGAGACTTATCCTCCCAGGCCTGGCTATATTTTTGCACTATGTGCTAACAATGACCCAGGCCTAAAGAGAAATGAAGAATTAGATATTGCAAATCCCTGTTTATCGTATCTCTGGCTTTTAAGTGTGAATGTTTTATGCACATATAATATCACAACTGACATGCTCTTGGTACCTGTAGACACAAACTATTTACAGGCAATTATCCTAAATTAAGTTGTTCTTGATCTTGTTCCTCCTGATTTTAATATTTCTGCTTTGTATCCTGGTTCTCTGTAACTGTTTGAGGCTTTCGATTTTGGCAGTTAGTTTGAATTCACCTTTTTATTAATAAAAAGTATTACCATTCAGCTCTCCTTTTTTAAATAATTCTGATTTTGAACCTTAAAAACTTATGAGAGAAATTTCATTTTTAAGTAGCAAGATTGGTTGATTTAGTGGCTCCTTAAGAAGAGGTTTGGTGATTTTCTCAGAAACTACTACACCTCTGTCATCTCAGCTTCACCAGCACCAGTCATCCCCAACATCAAGATGCTCATAGTCAGGCCTAGAATGATCTGGATGGAGGTTTGAAAAACTCAACAATTTTCTAAATATCCTTCAAGTTACATATTTTCTAGTTTGTTGTACATTCAAGTAGTACATACATTACAGAGACATAACATGTTTACGGGAGTCATTTACACAAAGATTATAATCCTTTTGGAATCAAGTTTATGAACCCAAATTTACAACTTCCATTTCCTGGAAAGTTATCTATTTTAGAATAAAGCAATATCAGTAAATACTGCAGAAAAAGACATATGGGGATTCATAAACGAATAGAAGAGTTTATAGGTAGTGGTGAAGTGCTCAGAAAAGTAAAAGGAGACACCCAAGAGACCACATGAAATGAATATGGCTCCAGAAGGAGAGACACAAAGCAGGATAACGAACCTGAGAGAGAAAATACCAACACTGTCACTGTTCTCTCATGGGCTTAATTTCTTCATAGGAATGGAAAGAACACCATATGAGAGGGCCAAGAAAGTTTCTGTCCATTCACATTATTTTTTTGTCTTTTCTTTGTTTTTTTTTTCTTCTTGAAATAGATAACAGGTTTGTTTTGAAGGTAATTTCCCCCAAAATCTGTTTGGGATAATCATGAACATTGAATCATATAAAACTGGGAAGGGGTAGAAACTTATACTTAATGATTGGGAACAAAACCAGGAAACAAAAGGTAGGTGTGTGGGGGGTGGGGATAAAACCCATACGTATTCATCCATTCAATAATTTTATTGAGGTCCCAATTGTGCTAGACTTTGCCTAGAGCCCTGAGCATCCCTAGGTAAATAATACATTGTGTGTTGTTCCAGGGAAAGGTAGACTGAAAGGAAAGAAGACTCATATAATCAAGGTCTGTAAAAAGAGATGCACTTATTACAGTGATGGGAATGAGGAGAGATGAAATTTTCTTAGGTGGATCAGGGAGAGACAGTCTTATTAGAGGTCTCATGGTAGATATTAAAGGGGAATGTGAAGGTAGAGGAGAAAGGAAAAAGAAATTACAGAATGTCTTATTACCAAAACACCTGCAAAAGGAACTAAGTCATGGACAACTCATAACATCTTGAGTATTTTGGACTTCTGGAGAATCAGATTAAGGTGTGAAGTAAGAAAAGAGTAAAGTATTGTCAGGGCCAAGTAATAAGGGACCTTGTTAGTATACCAAAAATTGAGTAAATGGGATGAATTGATAATTTTAAACAAGCTGGACATCATTTTATTAGAATACTCTCTGATTGTATTATGGAACATAGGTTGGCAGATATGCAATTAGATCTTATTGGTATATAAAATATTACTCTTAAGATGATATAGCAATTTCAAAATGAAGGGGCATGGGACTTTTAACTAGAGTAAAACTTTGAAGTTTTATGGTATATGGAACCAACACATAATTAGGAGTTAATATTGATAGGACTACTATTCATTGGCCAAAAGTAGGAGGTTAAGGAGAGGCAATCAAATATGCTACATGTTTTTATTACAATATAATAATAATAATAATAATAATAATAATAATAATAAACAGGAGCAAATTTTTGGAGGTAGGTAATGGATGTTTATGGCATAGAGTATTGATGGTATTGGTATACTTATCTCCAAGTTCATCAAATTGTATACATTACATATGTACAGCATTTTGTATGTCAATCAGACCTCAATAAAGTATTGTTTTTAAAAGCAAAGAAAGAGAAATTGTCCTTAACCAAGATAACAGAGCAGGATTTCTGCAGAGAAGCACTTTTGTGGGTAGCAACAGGCACTGCAGGATGGCGAGCACCAAGCACTGCAGGATGGCGAGCACCATTCCTCACATCTACAACCATCACCCCTCCCTGTACTTGTCAGCAGCACACCTGTGCATTTTTTATTGGAACTATGCCCAAGCTGGGATTTGCCCAAATCAGGATTGGCCTCAATCAGTCATCTTCTTTGTTAGCAAGTATTCTAATAATGTGACTACATGATCCAGTTCTAGTCCTTGTAATGCAAAGAGAACTCTGCTTGGATTTATGCAAAAAAATTATCTTTAATAATATAAGGAGAAGTTCCTTATTGTTCGAGTGTCTCCTGCCTTTCCTTACCACTTAGAATGTGGTACTATGAGATGTTCTGGCAGCCATTCTGTAACTATGAGAAGCAATATTTTCAACAGATTGACTTGGGCAGAGCAGAAAATAATAAATAAAATGAAAGAGAGCATTGAGCTAGTGCACCAATTCTGCAATAACTCACTTTCAAATTTCTTGTTATATCAGATATAGCAACGCCTTTATTGTTACAGTCATTATGAGCCAAGTATTCTACTACTTTCAGTCAAAGCATTACTAACTGATACATGGTAGCAGAAATGAGCACCTTGAAGTGGCTTCATAGCCAGTCAGTAACCTAGACAACAGATGTTTCAAGTAGGTGTTTCAGGAAGCAAAGCTAGAGTACCGGGGGATATAAAATGAAGATGCTACATGGTAAAGTAGAGGACTCTATTTATAAAACCAATGAAGGCACCCCCTCTCCTGATACTTTCGCTTTGGTGTAGGGATTTTCAAAAGAGAGATTTGGAAGTCTACCCAATAATCTGGGCATAACAACAACAAAAGTCTATTTGCTGCTGTGATGTGATTTCTCTTATGACTGTTGAAACCTAGAGAAACAAAGATTATAAATTGAATGTTTAAAAATTATAGAAGTTAATGAAATTCAACTATAAGAAGAAAGTAACGTGCTGATAGATCTAGTAAAATATCTGCCATATATTATAGTAATAACCACTCATTAAATGTCTGTTGAATCTAATTAAAGTTTAGGTTCTGTGATAAAGAAGTTTAGGTTCTGTGATCCCTAATAAATAGATATTATCAAGAAAAATTTATTATAGGTTACCTTTAGGTAACCTATTATTATCTCCACATATTAGCAATACAATCATTTCTTCCTTGTTCACTATCTGACTTCTGTTCTAGGAACAGAATTGAAGACATGTATTTGAATGAACAATAAGCTAATTGGAGACATGTATTTGAGTGAACAATAAACTAATTAGGAGGGAGGTATGGCAGTGGTCCTGAGAAGGGAAGGCAGTCCATAAAAATACTCTATTGGGCCACCTGAGCTTAAGCCTACAGTGGGTTACCTGAGCTTAAGTCCATGGGAAAATCCTGGGAAATATGCTAAACACTTGCCTCAAAATTATCCCATCCAAGGAGCCAGGAAGTCATTGGTTGTAAAGTGTTAGGGAGTAGAGAGAGGAGTATTAATTCCTTGATATTTGCAGTTTCAGGATGAAAAAACAAAACAACACTCTGGGACAAATTAAGATTCTTACAGTTGTCAATCAACTTGAAAGATCTGAGGATTATGGGCAAGGCATGGTCAATCTTTGCTATCAATACCTTTTAATTATAGCCTATTCTATCAGCTCTTCATACTTTTTCTTATTTTTCTGGAAATATGTGATGCATATGGAAAGAGAAATTGTTGGGTGGAAAAGAGATGAGTAATAAAATCACATGCATTGGAAGATTGTTGACAAATGTTCCCATCTTACCTTTTTTGTCTTCCTTCTTGGCAAATTAAAACTGCATCTAATATGAGTCATACACCTGGGACAGAATCTCTGCAGTCTCCTAACAGATGCAGGGTGTGGTTTACTGCTTTGTCATCTTCCTTTAGGCTTTCTTCTGCTGCTGGAGACCCTATTTACCTTATTCTTGCATACCTAACATCTTCCCACTGTGTTCAGGTTTCCATGAAGACATTTCTAGCAATCTGAGCATCTTAAACATTCCCAGTGTAATAAAAGTATGCTATTTCATGCTTTCTTCCCTCTTCTCCATTCTCCTCTTCTATCGGTGTCTTCAGCTAAGAAACAATGGCACTAACAATGGTACTAAAGTGCACATAAAGAAGCACCTTACTCTAAACATCTGCAAGTTAACTCCAAGCAATTCAGCTCTCAGATTGTATGAGAACAGTGTGACAAGCCAAGGAAGGAGATAATTAGAGGAACAGACGTTGTTCCAGCATCTCTCACAACATCCTATGAAGCCATAACTAACACACTCAAATCTGATTCTATTTGGTCCCATATCCTACTCTGAAAACTACCTGTGCTAGCATTTTAGAGAGTAAATAGCAGGCAGCGGAATAAATAAAGACCATTTTAATTAATTTATGTTTTTGTAAAATATTAGTATATTTCAGCAGTACACTCTGATGAAAATAGCCTTTTAAAATGTTGATTGTTCATTTAAAAATCTTTTCTGTGTCTCAGTATAGCCCTTAGAAGGAGTAACAAATTGTTTGCTTGAGTCTGACCTAGTCAGTATAGTGTGCATGATGTTCAGAAATTTGACCCTTACTTTTCTATTCTCTTATGAAAAGGGAAAAAGAGACGTTAATAGTTTGTTTGTTTTTTCAATTTGCATTTCTCTCAGTGAAGAACAACGGTAACTGGAAATACTTTGATTCCGTTTCTCTGACCTCTGCCAGTTTCCTGTTTACCTCTTGTTTCTCCTCCAGGGAGAGGATACCATATATTTTTATCTGTAATATTTCTCTATAAATTTTTCTTTTAAGAATGCATTAAAAAGAGATGGAAAGGTAGAGAACAGAGAATTTTTTAGGGCAGTGAAAATATTATAATGGTGGATGTGTATTATACATTTGTCAAAACCCATAGAATGTATTGTACAATACAATGAGTGACCAATAATGTAAACCATGGTCATTAATTAACAATAATCCATTAATATTGACTCATTAATTACAATACATGTACTACGCTAACACCAGATGCTAAAAATTGGGAAATTGGAGAAGCTGAATAATGAATCCATCACATCACCGCTATGTTTAAAGTTCTGTGGAGAAAAAGAATCCATCACTCAAGGGAAAGTTCAAAAGGAAGCTACATTTTAAAAATAAGGAGCTTTTCTTGCAGCACTATTTCTCAGTGTAATTCCTCATTGTATATCACTAAGATGCCAGCAATACTCTCTGATCCTTTAGAGGTCAGAGAACATAAAATGTGTAATTTACTCATTGCAATAATTCACATTACCTTGTAGAGAAAGACAGCATAAGCCCAGTCTCTTTCTGTATGCTAAGGGGAAAATTTTACTCTTCTCACTTTATTTTATTACTATTATTTTTCTCTTTTGAAGCAATCCATTTCTTTCAACATTGCCCTTGAGAAATAATTTGCAGAATCGAACGCACTATGGAATGTTATGCTAGTTGATAATGGTACAGTGTTAGCGAGGAGCCTTCCCTAGAGGCAGGCTGCCTGCATTTAAAGAACAGCCTGCCAGTCACCATCACTTTCATATCCTCTGAAAGCTATAGTGTCTTTATCTGAAAAATGGAGGAAATAATAAAACATATCATAAAAGTCTGGCATTTGCTGGATTAAGTGAGATATGTTGAGCAAAGTTTCAGACACACCAGAGGCATAACATACATTTAGGTAATGTAATTATTACATCATCATAATGGCACATAACATTTGGCTATTCATGTTTGAATTACATAAAGAACTATTTCCTGTGATAATGTGCTGATTAAAGGCATTCATCTCAGTTCTACAAACACTAAGCAGTAAATAACAACTGTCATCATCTCCCAAGAAGTTCAGATGAAATGTTAGTGACAACAAAACAGTGCAATCATACACTGAGGGTTTATTGTGATCACACACATGCTTCTTTGCAAGATTCAGTTTGTACAATTGTAATCTAGCATTATTTGAACTGTGAAAAGTGTGCTACATCACAGGATACCTTCCCACTTATTAGAAACTTGCTGCATAATTATTCAATGTTTTAATTTAACAAATATATTGAGAACTTACAGTATGCCACACACTTTTCTGCAAGCTGAAATACAGCAGCAGCAAAATATACACAGTTCTGCTCTCATGAAATGTATAGTACAGTGAGAAAGGGAGACAATGACAAGCAATGTATTACTACTGTGATGAGGCATTGAAGAAGTGCAGAGTTATAAGAGGATCCATAATAAGGAATTGCAACCTGGTCTGTGAGGGTGATGTGGTTAGGAAAAATTTGCCCCACAAAATGTGCCTTGGAAACCTCATTAAATCATGTGTAAGATAACACTTCTTGAACTTGGCACTTTTTAGCATTGTGATTTTAGCTAAGTTACTTAAATACTCTAGACTTTAATTTCTTTTTTATAAGACAGATAATAACACTTATCTTAAAGGGATAATTTGATGATTCTGAGAAAAAGTACAGTTTGGCCAATATTAATTATTGTCTTGTTATCTGTCAAAAGGGTAACTATTGCCTATACTTAGAATCAGAGAAAAATTTAAATTTTAAGCTATTGTAGGTTATGATAATTTACCTAAATTTTATATAAATAAATATTTAGTAGATGGTTGTAATTTATACTTTTCAGAATGACTAGAGTAAGGCACACCATTTGTGTGTGTATGTATGTGTGTGTGTGTTTGTGTGTATGTGTGTTAACATGGATTCTGCTTCACTTAGTGTAGAAAAGAATTTTAAATGGGCCCTGGCCAGTGTTGCTCAGTGACTAGAGCACTGGGCCAAGGACTGAAGAGCTGTGGTTTTGATTCCTGGTCAAAGGCATGTACCTGGGTTGCAGGTTTGATCCCAGTCCTGGACAGTGCATGTAGGAGAGGCAACCAATTTATTGTTTCTCTCTGTGTCTGTCCCCTCTCCCCTGACTCCCTCTTTCTCTTCTACTCTCTCTAGAAATCAATGGGAAAATATCCTCTGATGAGGATTAACAAAAACAAAACAAACCAAAGAATTCTAAATGAAATCTTACACAAGATACAAATTATATTTTAACTAAAAACATGATGCTGTTAGGGATTTTCTAGGAGGGCTGAATGATATATTGTTGACATGTTATTTATAAATCTTTTTAAAATGCTTACTGCAAAATTATACACAGGAAAGACTTATCACAATATTGTCAAACTTCAATTTGTTTAAATAGTGTACTTGAGGACCATTAGCCATTTCTTTGGAAGCTAGACACAATGAAATCACTAGATGAGCTTTAAATGTTCTCATCACCAGCCTGTCTAGACAGCTTATCTTGTAATTATTTGAAACTACCACAATAACTTTATTTACTGCTTTATGTAATTAATTAGGACATTTGAGCACATATATGAATGAGTCCAATTAATATGGAATAAATTGCCATTTAAACATGTGCTAAATCTTAATTTAATTTCTAGCAGAAATTATTAGTATCAATATCGATCATGGCAACCATTTATAAATTACTTCACACTTGCTACTTTATTTAGTGATCTTAACAACTTGATGGGATAATTCCTTTTATCTCCACTAACCTGATGTGAAAATGGCAATCATTCAGGTTAAAGGACTTTTCTAAGACAATGGGATGGTATCAAGTATCAAAGTCAAGATTCAAAATCAGGTCCAGCTGGCATGACTCAGTGGCTGAGCATAGACCTATGAACAAGGAGGTGATGGTTTAACTCCTGGTCATGGCACATGCCTGGGTTGCAGGCTTGATCCTCAGTGGGGGCATGCAGGAGGCAGCCAGTCAATGTCTCTCTTTCATCATTGATGTTTCTATCTCTCCCTCCCCTTTCCCGTCTCTGAAATCAACATATATATATAAATAAATATATAAATCAACATATATATATATGTATAAAGATTTAAAATAAAATCTTCTGTTTCCAAGGTTACTGCTCCATCCAATACACCAGATCTGAATGGTGGATGAAAACAAGGTGATTTCTTGACAAATTTATAAAAGAAGAGAAATGAGAAAATCTTGGCTGCTTTAGGGTTGAGATGGTTGCCATGTCTTACATTTTAGACTAATAAAATATATATATTTTTAAATTTAGGATGGTTTTAACAAAATGTCTATACAAAATAAAAGTGTTTGAACATCTGCTGTAGAGAATGGTTGTATTAGACAGGGAGTAATTATGCCAAAGGATGTGTGATGTGTACTACAAGTATCACCTGCAGAGCTATGAGCTGCTTTCACTTTGTTCCACTTCCAACCTCTACATCATAACCTTCCTTTCACTGGCATACATCTTTAAGATAGATTCTAAGATAATGAAAGTAGCAGGTACTTTGTTGTGTCCCAGGATTTATGATTCACAGAAGTCAGCACATGTGCCAAAGTGATGGTAGAGTAGAATATATCAAACAATGATTAAAGTGGTTGTAAAATATGGACATGGAAACTGTTGAAAGGAAAGTTCTGGTTAAGAACCTCACCAAAATTTAGATGCAGCTTTTGTGGGGATATGGGAATGTGTGCAAAAATTGGAAATTATTTGATCCATGGACAATAACAACAACAACAAAAAAAAAAAACTAGCATCTTTTTATTTCAGTTTAAAACCTTGAATACTTCATTGACATGGACTCTTTTTGGCTTCCTGCAGAGTTAGAGTATTTACACCGTCCTTCTCAGTATCGTTTGCCAACTAACCATTTCAAAATTACAGCTAAATTAGAGCCACTGCCTGTCATTTGCTATGTGCTGGAACTCAGATCTCCCCATGGAGAGCTCTGAACTCATTCAATGAGGCATAGCATTTAATTTCATTTGCAGAGTTTCTGCTATCCAACTTTCCACAAATTAAATAAGTGTTCATTGCTTCTCCTATAGGCTAATGGAACTTATAATGTTTGTCCACATTTAATATCCTAATATCTAAGTTTCATGGTTTAATGTTTAATAACAAATCAGTAATAGAATTGAATGTACTGTAAAAAAAATCCTTCAGCTTATTACTCTCCTATGGCTCTAAGAAACTTTAGACTTCTTCTAGGTCAGAATTGCAAACATTTACAGTGCTATAAATGTGTGAACTAAACTTGAGGTAAGAGAACAGAGTATGTTGGGTACTATAATAACCTAAAGAAAAACATTTCCCTTTTTAAGCAGTAAATTCTCACTGAGAACAAATATACAAGGAACACAAACATATCAAATGTCTGCGGGTAGAATTTGCCCTAAACCTTCACCAGTTTTTCAACCCGAGATTGCCTGTCTCTCCCATTTTAAAAGTTAGAAAATATCTAATGGGCAAAACAACTTAAGTAAATAACTACAAAATTGACCATGATTCCTAGTACAGTGCCTGGAAAACTATACCAACAATTTCTATACTTGAGAGGAATTGCCAAAATTGTCATAATTTTGACCTGGAAGAGGAAGAGGACATGCATGTTAGAGGAAGAGAAAGACTGACGTTGGATTAATATAAAGAAACAAATAGCAGGAATCAGAATGTGTAGTATATTAACAAACAAACTAAACAGAAATCAAATACACATATAAGGTTGAGATGGATAGCAGTTGTGATATAGATGATTCAACTATTTAAAGTAGAAGCATCAACCATAAAAAGAGACCACACAAGCTAATAGGAACATTGGACTGACAAATTGGGGTCTTTGTTTTTCTCTATCTTGGTTTTAAGCCTAGTGTTAGGTTTAATAGTGACATTTTCAAGCCACCAAACTATACATAAAACTGGCAGACAGGATATGTCTATATTCTGCATGTGGTTTCAGTAAATAATAGCAGTATGTTTTTTTTTTATGAATTTAGGATTTGGAGAAGAATCACAGGAAGCTCATGTCAATTATTATAAACTGTGAAGATTACTTGGGGATACATTGGCAATTGCGTCATTTATATCAATTTTCTATTTCCTAGCAAGAAAGAGAGGTTATAAACGCAAGCATGCTAGCTCATGCAAGAGCTAGTGAAAAAAAAAAAAGGAGCAGTGATCCTTATAATCAATATATATTTATAGTCACAGTTTTATACATGTTAGCTCTTCTTTTGTGAAGTTATACCAATTTCTGGTATTTTCTTTGCTGCTCTAGAAATAATTCACTCTTTTGGCCAGCAACTAAAATTGTGTCAGACATGTTGGACAGGTGACATTTGGCTGGAGTTTTCAAATTTGTGATTTTTAACTTTAGGAGATGTCCTGAATAATGTGTTTTTAGTTGTCCTATAAAAATAACTTTATTCACTAAAAAAGGAAGTAAAAACACTTCAATATGATGATGTAAAAAGAAGACTTCTGGGGGAAGTTTCATTATGCTCGAATTTTCAAGTTGTTTATTTTAAAATATAGAAGACATTATGAAAAAAAATGTGTTTCTAGTTGTCCTGTAAAGATAATTTCGTTGACTGAAAAAGATAGGCAGGAAAAAGAGCTAGTGGAGATGGAGGGGGGAGGGAGGGGGGAGGGAGGGGGAAAGAAAGAGGAAGCAACACTAATGTATTTGTTATCTATCTTTTAATATTTGAATATAATCAGAAAACAAACAGTTTTTTAAAAATGTTAAAAGTGACCTCAAGCAATGCAAAACTGGGAGAAAATTATGTCTATAGAGAAATTCTGATGTGAGTTATGTCATTTGAAATCAGGCTTATGAGCGGTTTTGATTTCTGGTAAACTTGCATACTCAAGCTGATTTTCAAGGGCAACTCTTTTCTGTTAATATGATGAATCAATTCCTTAATCTGACAATTCAAGTTCTCTCTCTTGCTCTTTAGTTGAACAAAATTACCTGATGAGGTAGCACCCTGAAAAATGTCTCATCCGGTCTCACACACGCCCAAAGCACTTTTCCACACAGCTTCTCTTTGCACATTTTCCTTAGTAAAAGTAATATTTCCACTTCTGAGAAATAATCACATTCTTAATTATAAAATTAATTAGCAATGAACTTCAACTTTATATAACATATATTTTAAAATATTATTTTTGTGTCAATTATCTTCTTAGTTATTAATATAAATGCAAAAAAAAAGCCCCAAGAAAAATGCATTTGTAGGGCAGAGTAGACATTTTTGTTTGTTCTGACATACCATAGTCCATCATAAAATGGACTGATAAAATAGGGTCAGAGACTTGACCCAAGTAACTAAAATACTCACCAATAGATTGCTTTATGTTTGTATTTTAAATTTATTATAAATGTATGTGTACATTCACAGTAAATCATAAGCTCCTTGAAATCAGATTTTGTGTCTTGTCTTTCATAGTAAACCTGTTTCTACACAGTACCTAGTAACTTCCTAAATGAAATAATAATTGTATTTTATAGGAAAAAATAAATTTTGGATCAGTACATGTATGACTTTAAATGACCAATTTCCAGATTCTATTATCTTATTATAATTAGACATGAAAATGTATAGACATGGTACATAAAGTAATTTACTGTCTTTTCTAGGGCATTTCCTAAAATTTCATTATAGTTCAAGTGACAGATACATCATACTTGGTAGAGAAAATCGCCTTAATTTTGTATAACCCCTGAGGAAAGGGTAAGATAAAAAATGAATATTCTTGGCCTCTTCAGTGCCCCTCATAATAATTTGAAATACCATATTCATAATTCAAGCACATGCTTCCTTGAGTGATAACTGCTTATAATGATGGTGCTTGCTTTATGTTCTGAGAGACTTGGCTTCTTCCACATTTAATGGAACATTTTTTTCTCTATGAAAGTAATCCAAATAATTAAAACATTAACAAGTATTAATTGAAGCCATAGTGTAGGTGATCTGGGCTATAGAAGAACTCTTTAGGATTCTGCAATATGACATACAAATATACAACTAAGACATACTGATTTACATAGTTAATGGGAATACTTGGATATACATAAATAAACAAAAGACCCATAAAAGAACAAATCAGCCAAAACCGGTTTGGCTCAGTGGTAGAGCATCAGTCTGTGGACTGAAGGGTCCCGGGTTTGATTCCGGTCAAGGGCATGTACATTGGTTGCAGGCACATCCCTGGTGGGGGGGGGGGGGTGCAAGAGGCAGCTGGTCGGTGTTTCTCTCATCGACGTATCTAGCTCTCTATCTCTCTCCCTTCCTCTCTGTAAAAAACCAATAAAATATATTTAAAAAAAAGAACAAATCAGGTATAGCAAATATGGTACCTTAATCTAGGTAACTTTTCTATTTTAAAACCCAAGTAGAAACAACTCCCATAATACTGGAATGGAATCTAAGATATGTTCCTTGATTTTCAATAGACATCAATAGTCCTCAAAATATTTGAAGCAGGAAATATCATTAGGAGGTCATAAAAACCTACTTAACTCAGCTCAAGATGAAGAGAGTTATTATAAAAATGCTTACTTTAAAAATTAGAAGGGAAACAGAAGAACTAAATTTCAGTAAAGCTGAAAAACATGAAGCTCCAGGGAACTCAGCTGTAGGAGTTCATAGACCTTTACACTAATGATCTGCCATTACTTCAGCTAGCAACTTATTAGATTTCCACATATCTTAGTTCAAATTCTCAAAAGGGAATCTGATTAATTCAGATTAATTTATGGAGTTGTTCCTCTGGAGTTGCCACTCTTGGCTCAATCAGCCATGTCAGGGGAATGACATTACTAATTAAGGATAAACAAGAAGAAGCAAGATCTTTCTGTAACAGATATTTACAATGCCTATAAAATGTATTTATATGTAAATGCATAATAGAAAACCGACTATATGAATATTAATAAAATGCGAGTGTCTTATTTTAGAAAAGTATATCTATGGACAAATTATTGACAGTTCTTGTGCCAGTGTACTCAACATCAATGCATGGCACACATGCTGCACAATTGCTTAAGTCAAAACTCAGGTGTCCTTCCTCACTGGCCCCCTTAATTTGCACCATCCAGCCAATGACCAGATAGATCCTAGCTCTTTTATATCCTGAATAACATAATGAAATAATTGATCCATAAATGAACTTTCCCATTGTATTTTATATTATACAATCAATTTTTATATTTCTATCTCTAGTAACTAGCAAAAGACTTGGTACCAGCAGCCCTGATTAATACATTTATTGTCACCTTGTGGTACCCAAGAGCAGTGAACTCAGCTAATCTACAACCACAGAAACTGAGAGATCATATATGCGTGTTGTTTAAAATTGCTAAGTTTGTAGTTATATTGTTATGCAGTAATAGATAATATATTAGCTTTTTTCTGCATTAAAGTTTTAAAAATAAGTAATGACAGACTCTCTTGTTAAATTCTAAATCTGTAGTTTTATTTTCTACAACAATAACAATTCAGTATTAATGTGTCATGTAACTCAAACAGTGGGATGAATCGGCAAGATGAAGACCAGATGTGGGTAAATTACTGATATTAAACTTTAGGTTCCTCCTCTTTGTCTGGGACTGACATTTTTAGGCCATGGCCCCAAAAGAGTTAAGTTCAAAAGTAGTTGTTTTAGTTAGCAATGATCACTGAATCTTTGTTTAGCTTCTCTGCAATTCCTCTTTCCTATAAGATGTCCTGCAAATAGAAGGTGCCTTGTTTTTATCTCAAGTTTAGATTGATCTAACATAAGTATTTCCCTGTTCCAACAGCAAAAGGAACATTCTACTCCCTATTCAGAAAATAGTAGATAGTTTTGGTTCTCAGTCTGTAAAAGTTTTTAACTAAGATGATTTCCAATTATCATTTCCTCTTGCTGGTTCAGGGAACATGATATGCTGAGACATTTAAGAAATCCTGAGACCTGAGAGAAACCTATGCTAACCAATTGGCTTAGTGGCATACGTAGGAAAATAATTACCACTCAAAGACATTACAAACTATATAAAAAATGTTGAAATAAAATTAGATGACTGGCACTTTATATTTGTGTAAGAAGCCCTCCTGATCATTCATTACTGCTATATCTGAGTATGAGTTTCTAAAGTGATGTGTCCGCCTCTCCTCCTATCAGAGTATAATAATATCCTAAATGGATGAGTCCCTCCTCTTTCTCTGCTCCTGGACTTAACTAATTCCATATTTGTATCAGATTTTTGCATGCTTCTCGATTTCCTGCTTCTAGAAGTTTCAGGAACCCTTTAGATTGCCCTAGAATAAGATAACCATTGTCATACCATTGCCGAGGGCCTTGAGCTTTTTGATAGACTGCCTCTAAAAATAAAGGACATAGAACACCAGGAGAACATTTAGCTGTTCATAACATGTTTGAGAAATGGAAAATTGATAAAAATGAAATAATTATATATTCAGAGTAAACCTAGACTGTACAAGACAAGAAAGCAGAGACATAGTTTAAATTAGGAACTCTAGTCTAGCAAGATGTATTGGGTAGACACTAAAATTTCTAGATGTGTACCTATAAACAATTCTGTTTTTACATGTTAGAGAAGTACTATCTTGGAGATAAAAAAATATGTTCCCTTGAAAAGAGCTCTTGGTACTATGATTCATAAAACCACATTATACACAATCTTATTGAACCTTGAAATATATTCAGATGTCTTAGCATCTCAAAAAATGATTATTTAGGATGGGACTTGCAAACAAATAAAGCATAAAATACTTAATTGCAAGCACTGATTTTATTATAAAGAGGTAAGAAAAAAACACTTTTCTTGAATAATTTACTGCAGTGTATATTCCCAGGTACAACAACAGAACAATACCGAAAACATTTATATCTAACTAGTAATACTGATAATTACATACTTGTAAACCAATAATTATTTCTTTTTAGATAATGTCAAGTTCATAAAGGAAATAACCTTGTATTTATGGTAAAACATAGATAAGAAACAAGAGTCTTAGTAACTAAGGCTAGATGTTGGGGGGAAAATTAGTAATATTAATATTTGTCAATATTTTTTCTAAAAGTGTGGAGTTTTTTAAAAAAAGATTTAAAGAGGAAAATTCAGAATTTTGAGATGTGAGAGAATCTTAGATAATGTTTTCACAACATTTTTGTATGTGTACTAACTTAGCAATAATATCGCATTCCAAAATACCAGATCTCTTCCTTAAAATGCCCCTGGGACAAGATAAATAATCATATAGTTCTAAGTGATAATACTAACTGGGAATGGAATGTATGCAAGCCTTGAAGTGATAGTGCATAGAAAATATATTAAGGTTGTAAGGGAACATTATTTTTATAAAAAGAAAGTGACTAAGCTTATTCAAGTGAGGAAGATAAATAATATATAAGAACAGGATTTTATAAAGTTAAAATTTAATTGAATATGCAACCATGTCGATTTCAATATTTTTTGAAACTGAACATAGAAGACAGAATTGCTTGGCCCAGTCTGTAGCCATGCATATGAATTTATACATATAACCATGCATTTATCCATGGAAGATAACCAGATGGTGAAAAATGAAAAAGTATACAGGGATTTGGAAATTAAATTGCTGAAAATTCCACCCATATCTCATAAAGTAGACTGATAGTGCTGATTTCCACTGTTCTCTACCACTATCTAAATATCAACACCTACAAAAGACACTGTTGAAGAATATAGAACTGTAGTCTGATGGAATGATAGCATCTTGAATAAGAAATAAACTGTAGCAAATCATATATCAAGTAGTTACTACTGTAGCCATGCATGGTGAGTTATGAATGGCTCTAAAACCAAGTAAATTGTACACATATGCCTACTAGAATTTATAGTGGAAGTAGAAAGATCTATATAGGAAACTTTAAACTTAAGTCAGTAGTTTCATTTCTAATATTAACCTTTACTTTATTGTTATTTTTAATTTATATACAAAGAATTCTTAAGTATATTTATTTGCTCAGAAATATATTCACTATAAAAATAACCAGGATAATTATTGGATCTTAAAGAAAATTAAATAGAAGCATCATAATATTAGAACTAAATGGAAATATCAATATAAAGGACACATTTAAAGAAAAACAAGTGTTCATTTTGTATCTTTGTACATTGGAATGCTCTAGAAGTGCTGTTACCCCAGAAGCATAAACCTAATATGCAACCAAAGCTCATGGATTATTATTTCCAACTTGAGGTCCAATGCACAAAATTCTTGCAAGAGTAGGCCTTCCTTCTCTCTGGCTGCTGGCACTGGCTTCCCTCTGGCACCCGGCTTTGTCTGCAATGTCATCTGGTCTAATTAGCATATTATGCTTTTATATTATAGCTTCCGTCCTCAAATAAAAGGACACAGTTGCTTGTGAGCAATGGGAACTTCATGGTTGGGTCAAAGAAAATACAAGATAGGTCTGGGATATCTTACTGTGCCCAAAAGAAAGTAAGCTTTCATTGATTAGTAGAATGATTTCAAGAGGACACAGGAGTCTTATAAAGAGGTTCCTACTGGACAATGTTTTAAAAATATGAACATCCAAAAGACAAAAACTGTGGCTGGTTGGAACATATTAAAGAAATGAAAATTAATGAATCTATAAAGAAAGGATAAATGTAATGAAACAAACAAAAAAACCTGTGGAGAGCCTTAAGAAATAGGTTAAATCTTATATTTTCTCTTTATGAATCTTTCCATTTAGGTTACAAATAGATTTGACTTTTTAATTTTAGGAGTGCCACACCTGATGGTTTGGCATTTCCTTCTCTTAGCAAGGGTCTCTGTTGGGTTAGTTATTATGTTTGTTGCTAATAAACCTCAGGGAGTGACTCACTAAAAAATGTGGTTTCATGGTCGTAGTCTTTTTTTCTCACCAAGTGATTTTGTTTATTTTTTCATCCCACAAGAAGCCATAACTTTATTAATGATAGAAACAGTACAAATTTAAAACCAAGTTGCAGTAACTCTTTTGAAACACACACAAAAGGTCTTAGTATTATGTGTCTTGGGAGTTCAAAAGACTTGTAAATTTTGCCTGAAAACCTTTAGGTAGAGACTACTATTCAAGTTAACCGTGTTACCTCTCTCAATATCTTTGTATTTTATTGAGGGCCAAATGTAATTTTGGAATTCAGGCATTCCTATAGAGGCTGTGATGAAAGATTCAGTTTCCTCCAAAACCGGTTTGGCTCAGTGGATAGAGCGTAGGTCTGCGGACTGAAAAGTCCCGGGTTCGATTCCGGTCAAGGGCATGTACATTGGTTGCGGGCACATCCCCATTAAGGGGTGTGCAGGAGGCAGCTGGTCGATGTATTTCTCTCATCGATGTTTCTAGCTCTCTATCCCTCTCCCTTCCTCTCTGTGAAAAATCAATAAAATATATTAAAAAAGAAAAAAGAAAAAAGAAAAAAAAAAGATTCAGTTTCCTCCATTTCCTCTTTCCACTGTCTTCTTTTATTTGTTTTCTGTCCTTTCTACTTAACTGAAGAAAAAAGTGTCAGACTCAACTTTGTCAGACACTCCAAGGTTGGCCAAATCAGACAGCTCCTAGGAAGGTTAATTTCACATCTAGAATCAACAGAAGATGGAGTGATGCTCTAGTGACCATCATTCCATCTACTAAAATAACAGTTTCATCTTAATTGTGAAACTGCCAGTCTTGAGTAAGGTGCAAAATGAATCACCCTGTAGTTTAATGTGCTTTTGCATCCTTTTGCTCAAGCAAAACCAGAACAACAGATGGTCATAAATTTAGGGAAGCTTAATGAATTGGCAAGTTATGACATACAGTCACTGGGAAGGGAGTAACTTAAATGAGTATGAGCAAAGAAGGAAATCACTTCATATTATTTTGGAAAATAGGACATGTAACTTATGATTTCTCTTTTCTTTTAATTATTTCCTTGACATGATTAAATTAAGAATATCATATTCAGATAAGCATAACTCCTTTTATAAAAAAAATTTCAATGTGGTGACTTTGGGCAAAAATTGTTAGTGTTCAATTGTACCCGACCTAAAGATTATCCAACTCTCCCGTTTCACCTTCAAATGGCACAGTGCCATGTGCTTTGGGCCAGACCCCTGAAAAGTTCAAAATTCTGTAATAAATTTAACACGGATGGGGAGACCCTCTGAGGCACAAAATTAATTCCCCAGGATAAGACTGAGTCATATATATTTCATATTGAAATTTGCTCTAGATCCTAGACAGATTACAAAGCATGATAATTTTATATGCAAATGCCAGGAACATAGAAAAGAAGACGAGTGAGCATTCTTGAAAGCCTGAATGATTTGTGGGTAGTGGGTATTAATCTCTTTTATCACATATTTTATTAAAATTATATTTACTCACAGTCAGCATATATTTATTGACAGACCATGTTCAATACGTAGAGATACTGGGGAAATATCTGATTAAAAGATGAAAAATAGTTCTGTAAAATATTTTAAGCAAAGCCTGTACCCTTCTCCACAGCCAATCAAAAGTTGACTTTTCACCACACTAAGATACCACCTCTTACAGGTCAGAATAGCTATCATAAAAAAAATAATAATAATAAACAAACAGCACGTGTTAACGAGGTCATGGAAAAAAGGGAACCTTTCAGACTGTTGGTAGGAATGCACACTGGGACAGCCTCTGGGGAAAGCAGTATGGAGTTACCTCAAAAAGTTAAAAATGAGTCTGCCTTAGGATCCAGTGATCCCACTTCGGGGTATATACCCAAAGAAAGTCAAGATAGTAATTCAAAAGAATATATGCACCCATGTTCAGTGTAGCATTATTTGCCATAGCCAAGATATGGAAGCAACCCAATTGTACATCAATAGACAAATAGATAAAACAAGCTGTGGTACATATATACAATGGATTACTCCTTAGCCTTAAAAACTAAAATGTTACCATTTTTGACTGCATGGATAGACCTAGAAGATATTATGCTAAATGAACTGAATTAGATAAAGACAGATATCATGTTATTCACTTATGTGTGGAATCTAAAGAACAGAATAAACAAAATAGAAACAGACTCATAGATTTTCATCGAAGGAAAAACTGATGTTTACTAGAGGGGAAAGTTTGGGGGGCTATGTGAAAAATTGAAGGGATAGGAAGCACAAATTGGCAATTACAGAATAGTCCCAGAGATATCAATTACAGTACAGGAAATATAGTCAGCAATATTGTAATAACTATTGAATATGTGTGTATACCACATATTCAATATACCACATATTCAATAAGCCAGGTGGATATTGGAAATATTTGGTGGGACCACTGTGTAAGGTATATGATTGTCTAATTATGATGCTGTATACCTAAGCTAATAAAATTTAATATAAACTGTAATTTAAAAATTTTTTAAAGTTTTTTCAGAGTGAGATGTACAGTATGAATATAATAAAGAAGTAAATTTGAGCAAATTGCCAAAAAGTTTCTGAAATGCTGATCTACCACAAAACTATGCCAATTAGATGTTAATCCTTCTAATGCAAAGAATTCACAAGAAAATCACTAATTACTATTCTGCTCTTTACAAAAGGACTGCATGTTATTTCTTCTATTTTAAGCATAGATACTTTGATTGCTTAGTAATTCATATAAATAATTCAAGTGCTTAGCAATATATGAATCATTCTTTAAAATGATTTTCAAAATAAAAACAATTAGGTATATTTTTCCTTTTTTAAATTTAATTTATTGGGGTGACATTGGTTAACAACATTAAATAACTTTTAAGAGTACAATGCTATAATACATCATCTATATATTGCAAAGTTTAGTCTCCCTCCTCACTATATATTTGACCCCCTCTACCCTGTTTATCCTCCCTCTTAATTGCTTTTAAAAGACCTTAACTGGTAACCACCATACTGTTATCTCTGTCTGAATCTGTTTCTTGTTTTATTGTTCTTTTGTTGCTTTCTGTTTTATATCTCATACTAGAAGCCCATTGCAGGAAGATTCCTGCAAGTGGCCGCTGCTGCTGCTACTGCCGCCCTGTCCCACCCTGCCTTGCCCGCGTTTTCCCTCTGACAGCCGCCTTGCTTTCTGCTTTTCCTCCCTCTTCCTTCTATGCTGTCTTCAGTCTTCATTCCTCCTTCCCTCAGCATATGCAAATTAACCACCATATTTTTGGGTTAATTTGCATACTCACACTGATTGGCTGTGGGCATAGCGAAGGTACAGCCAATTAGCATTTTTCTCTTTTATTAGTGTATATATGTGAAACCATGTGGTTCTTGTCCTTTTCCATCTGACTTATTTTGCTTAGCATGATACTCTCAAGATCCATCTATGTTGTCACAAGCTACAGTATTTCTTATGACTAAGCAGTGTTTCTCTGTATATATGAATTATATTTAATTTACCCAATCCTCCTTCCAAAGACACTTAGGTTGTTTCCATACCTTGGCTACTGTGAATTCTGCTGCAATGAACATAGGGGTGGATACATTTTTATGAATAAACTAGAGGCCTGATGCACAGTTTTCATGCAAGAGTAGGCCTTCCGACCCCTGTCTGCTGGCACTGGCTTCCCTCTGACACCCGGACCCAGGCTTCCCTTGCAGCCCTGGCTTCAACCAGGGTCGTCTGGAAGGATCTCTGGTCTAATTAGCATGTTATGCTTTTATTAGTATAGATGCTTTCAAAATTTTCAGGTAGATACCCAGAACCCAGGACAGGGGTTGTTGGGTCATATAGTAACTCCATTCTTAATTTTTTTGAGGAACCTCCATGCTGTTTCCATAGTGGCTGTACCTGTTTACATTCCCAGCAGAAGTATATGAGGATTTATCTTTCTTTACACCCTAACACTTATTTCTTGTCTTATTAAGAATAACCATTCTAACAAGTATAAGGTGGTATCTCGTAATTTTGATTTGCATTTTCCTTATAGCTAATGAAGTTGAGCATGTTCTCATATACCTCTTGTGCATTTCTATGTCTTCTTGAAAAAAGTATTTGTTAAGGTCCTCTTAAAGCAATTAGGTCTTAATAAAAAAAAATAATTCTCATAGTTGTAAGAAAAGCAAATAAATAGAAAAAAAAAAAACCTCAAGGACTGTAAGCTTCAATATAGACACTGCAAAGCATCTATAAAATACTATAACATAAAGATTAGTTTGAATTTGTGAGTTAATTCAGCAATATGACAGGGATGGAATCCAAATTATGGAGTGCTAACGAGAAAATGGCAATAAGTAATGTAATCAGTGAACCACACTGCTTTTTCAATGAGCTTAACTAGAAAAGGCAAGAGAAGGAAGATATGAAAATATATTTTTGGAATCAGACGTTAGCATATTTTTTGGCAGAATGAACATAAAAAGGAGGCAGATTATCAGTAAAATAAGATCATATTCTATATTGTATATTACTAAGATGCTGAGAAGAACATATTTGGCTATAATTTGGGAGAAATTTGTCCCCTTCATACAAATATTGGCAAAAGTAGTTTTATTGTTGTAATACAATAATTACAACATAAATAATAGAAGAATAAGCTGTTTTGCATGCTCACACTGTAAACCTACTTTTGCCCATGCCTATACAGCTTTCATGTTTACCTTGAGGCCTATGTTTACACATATTTCAACAATGTTAGGTGTAATATCCTTGGTAACTATGCAAAAAATGTTTTATAAATAATGTAGCTACATTCAGAAGTGGAGAGAAATGATATCCAAGCCTTCTACAAAATGTTCATGTTCGAGTCTCAAAAATATATTTGTTCTGCCGAAGCTGGCTTGGCTCAGTGGTAGAGCGTCCGTCTGCAGACTGAAAGGTCCCAGGTTCGATTCCGGTCAAGGGCATGTACCTTGGTTGCAGGCACATCCCCGGTAGGGGGTGTGCAAGAGGCAGCTGGTCGATGTTTCTCTCTCATCGACGTTTCTAGCTCTCTATCTCTCTCCCTTTCTCTCTGTTAAAAATCAATAAAATATATATTAATATATATATTAATATATATATTAATATATATATATATTAATATATATATATATATATATATATATATATTTGTTCTCTCCAACAAGAGTTAACCAACCATCAAAGTGTCATATAAACTCCCAATATTCTTTCCTCCACTAAAATATGGAACTACTTTATGGGTCAAATTTAAGTGTCCAAACTTAAATTTTGTCGACACAATGAGATAGTTATTAGAAAATGGCATTGTGAAGTATATTCATAGTGGGGAAAATCTCTAGTAGGCCTAGAAAGACTAAAGGGAGTAATAAAGTGGAATTTGAAAGTTTCCAAAAATATTTTAGCATCTCAATTAGAAAGTAGGTTTCTTAACTTATTCAACCTGTAGCATCAGGTGGATTTAACAGTGTGCTGTTGATTGTTGTTGTTGTTGTTTGTTTTTAAGCCTTATAACTTTTTCACAGTGCCCAGGACAATGGAAAGTGATTTTTGTCAATTTTTCTCTTTGGTGTTTGATTTAAAAAATAGGGAGATACTGATAAAATTTAAGAAGGTGGGAATTGCTCAAACCTCTAGGAGTACTGGAAAACTTAGAAAAACACACCAAGTAAATTCATTTTTCAAAAGCATTTTTAATTTCTAACATTCATTTAAAGATTAAGCTTACTATCTACTATAAAATATTTGAGTTCTTAAAGCTCTGAGTTCCCCTGTAATGCAACCCACTGTGTGCAGGTGTCCATCCACATTGTTCTTGTGGGCAAGGAGAACGGATGTGGGTGTGCTAATGCTCATGTTGTGCCATGGTTGGTGAAGTTCTTTGTGTCTGTCCCAGGAGTCTTGTGTCTTCTGATGATTTCCGTGAAATTGTGACAGACTCACTCATGAACTCAAAAGGAAAATAAAATTTTGCAGACAAGAAAAATAAAATTAAAAAATGCAGCCGAAACCGGTTTGGCTCAGTGGATAGAGCGTCGGCCTGCAGACTGAAAGGTCCCGGGTTCGATTCTGGTCAGGGGCATGTACCTTGGTTGCGGGCACGTCCCCAGTGGGTGGTGTGCAGGAGGCAACTGGTCGATGATTCTCTCTCATCAATGTTTCTAACTCTCTGTCCCTCTCTCTTTCTCTCTGTAAAAAATCAATAAAATATATTTTTTAAAAAGATGCAAAAATTTTCCTATTAATAAACCATCTAGAACATATATTTTTAAGTATTCATAGATTATTTAAAGTAACATAATACATAATATAAAAATAGTTATTTGCCAAACTTTCTTTGTAACTTCATGCCAAAAGAAATGTGTTCTATTTTTCTCTGTCATTTGTTATTTGTATTTATAATTCAAAATACCTAATTCTCTCTGAAACTCAAGGTTCTCATCTGCAAAATGGGAGAATCATGTTTCCTTAAAAGATTATTGTGAGGATCCAATAAAAAAAGTTAGTGAAACTCATTTGCAAATTGTAATTGAAATATAAGATACTTATATTATGAGGGCATTTATTATTTTCCTTCCAAATAAAAACTAATTTCCTGAAGCATTTACAAACTTGTGAAGCAGATTATATATAAAATAATAATTTTTTTTTATATATAAAAAGCACCAGATTTCCATGAAAGAAAACCATAATTACTGGAAGTTTTAAAAGCAAAAACATCATCCTTTCAACAAGTGTTTATGAGATGCTAGCTCAGGCTGAGAATAGAATGGTGGGCACGATAAAAAATAACCCTTTCCTTTATCAAGCTTACAAGCTAAGCAGAATATGTAAGATAAGGGGTCATTTTATGCATAATAAAATACATATGTTAATTGTCCTACCTCAGCATTATTCAATCATCTCTATTAATAGAACTTGGAAATCTTCATTAAAAGATATTCTGAGAAATTCCTAGGTACACTAAAGTTTTATATAAATTCTCTACAATTTACAAAGGAATTTCCGTGGAATATGATTTGTATTATTAGTGGGCCACGAGAGTGGTGGCTTTCTTTCTCTCACCTGTTGTTTATGTGTAACCAGTTACCAACTGGAAAGAGTATGGCATCATAGAAACTGGCCAAAATTATGAAGATATGGGTTCTGTTACAGAAATATTGAATTGGTCAATAATCAGGAAAAATTTGATTCAAGACTATTGTAGTAGTGTGAGGAGATTTGTCCAAACTCCACTGAAACGAAGGTGGAAGAGTTTTAGTGGATGGCAGGAGCTAGTTGAAAACTCCTGGAGGACATTAATGGGGAGGAATGGCATGTGATTGGGCTATCTGTGTTTACTAACTGGTGATTATTGAATTCTCCTCATATCCTCTATCTTTCTTAAAATATATTTTATTGATTTTTCACAGAGAGGAAGAGAGAGGGATAGAGAGTTAGAAACATCGATGAGAGAGAAACATTGATCAGCTGCCTCCTGCACACCCCCCCACTGGAGATGTGCCTGCAAACAACTTACATGCTCTTGACCAGAATCAAACCCAGGACCCTTCAGTCCGCAGGCTCTTTATCCACTGAGCCAAACTGGTTTTGGTTCCTCTATCTTTCTTAATGGTTATATTTCAAAGGCATAGCTCCTGGTTCCTTGAGAAACTACATTCCTGTATTATAATCATGCAAAGAAGCTCAGAGAAGATTTACTTGTCAAAAGGTCAAAGGAAGAATTTACAATTTCAAGTTTTCCTAAGTAAATGCTCTGAAAAGGGAGCTCAAGTTCCCAGAGTCAGAAGGAAGTCTGTCTAAAGGTTAGTCAAGCTGAGGGAAGCGCTAAGGCAGTCCTTGGTCAGTGTCACAATTGTGTCTGTGATTGATTTGTGTGAACTTGAACAAGGCATCTTCTCTCTATGGCCAGGACAATAAAAGTGTTTGATTACAGGGCTTCTAGTAAACATATAATTTGAAAAGTCTGTGCTTCAAAGGCTGTTATTTAGCCACTATGTACTGTTATTGCCTGTTATTACTGAGTTTTAAAAATATTGTAATAATATTGTAAACATTTTTAAAAATTATTTGTGAATAGCCTCTGGGCCCTCAGCAACATGGTCAGGTCTTCCCAATATATAGTCCATGCTTCCAGAACCCTGCTTCAATACTATGGATGATCACGTCCATCTGATGTTAATTGTTAGAGCCTTTGAATATTACTTGTCTACATTACAATCTACAGTTAGTCAGAAAATAACTTTAGTAAAAAAAAAACACAAAAAAAACCTGGCATTAGCACAAAAAAAAAAAAAAAGGAAGCATGGACTAAGATTTCAATATGTCATGTTTCTCCAATAACCTGTACTAGTCACTTTAATTGCAATATACTCTCAAAAAGTCTCTGATACTTGATACTATTTGTATGCCAGATATTAAAAGAGTTTTCCCCTTTATGTTTCATTAAAATCTATTGATTTTCATCCTTTGCAAAATGTGCAGGAGACCACAAATGGAGTAAAATATTAACTTTATTATTCTGCTAAAGGGAGGACAAGTGACTTATCTAAAAAGTGCTATGAAGATGCCTGATTAATTCACATGGTAGGTGATGGATACATTAGAGCTGAGATTTTGGGAGAATTGAGACCATTTTTAGTAAGGTACATTTAAGGGTGGTTTGCTAACATTAGAAAGAGATGACTTAGGAGACCCATTAGCATTTTCTTCAAATATTTAAATGTTTTTTCATGTGGGAGAAGAATTAGACTTGTTATGTATGGTCACAAGGCTTAGAACAGGCTCAGTGGGGAAAAGCTATAGGGATAGTTGAGGTTAATGCCAGAAATAATTCTTAAAATCAGAGCTAATGAAATGCCCTACTCTGTATGTCTCTAGCTCTGGTGCCAGAGCACTTACTTTCAACAGCGGATTAAGTTAGAGATAAATTCATTGGAAACTCACACAAGACTGTAAGATCTTGGACAAAGACAGTATGTTGACTTTTTTCAACACGTATTTGATCTCAGTCAATGTGTATCCAGTGAATGAATTAATAAATGAAAAATGAGTATTTAAAAAAAAGAAAAAGTTTCAGCTGGGTCTGAAGGGCCCATTCATGAATGCAGGAGGGAAGGGCATGGTCCTTGCAATAGGTATTATGATATCTATCTATCTGTCATCTATCTATCTATCTATCTATCTATCTATCTATCTATCTAAAGTATGATGACAATTTTGAAAAAAGCAGAAAAATGATGGTGATTCCTCTTTGGTTTTAATTCTACCAATACCTTCTTTTAAAAAAATGTTATTCAAATCTGTCCTGCCACAATTTGGTCTTGAACTTTATCACTTTCAATATTTTCAGTCTCCATACTTTTCCAGTATTCCAGTTGCCTGTCATTTTCAGATACATTAAGTGCAGTCGTTAATAAGAGCTCTTAATGAAGATAAATACAACCATGCTGTATTTTTTTTCTCTGTATTATGAGGAACTGACACTGTATCCTGAACAAAGTCAGGATATACTGCATTTTGTCTATCAAGTTTTCTGTTTCCATTGTTCTTGTCAAAATGTCCTAGAAGGAAATTAAGTTGATTTGACAGGATTTGTTTTTCACAAGCAGATTTTACCCAGTACCCCATGATTTTCTAGTGCTTGCAAATTGATTTTTTTGAGAATATGTGTCAGTAAGTTTTCAACTAAGTAGTGATAATGACAGGTCTATAATTTTTGCAGTTATCTTTTTATTTTTTGTCAAACCTTCCCAAGGCAAGAATAAGAAACACACTAAGATATGCATTGCATTTAGTCTTTCTATAAAGCTGAATCACCAAGTCCCTTTTAAATCAAAAGATGTGTGTTAATTGTTATTATTGACTTTGGCAAACCCTGTAAAAATGTTATAAGTCACTAGAACTTGAAGAGTATAATGTAATTACTTTATAAAATTAGTTTTATTATAGAATCTTTGTATCACACCTGTGTTTTTTCAACTTTCATAATATAAACACCTGTGTTTTTTCAACTTTCAAATAAGACTTATGGAACTTATATTTGAAGACTGGTTAAACTCTGCAGCTATTTGTATGATTTATAGTCATTTTATGTACAGTATTTTCCGGCATATAAGACGACTTTTGAAACGAAAAAAAGTCAACCGAAAATCGGGGGCAAAAGAACAAAATTGCACAAAAATTACCTGCAGATCTTGACAGCAAAGTAAGTCTTTTCTTTGAAGTAGGGGGTAGTCTTATACAGCCCTAAATCTATGTTTTAACTGTAAAATTAGGGGGTCGTCTTATACACCGGAAAAGAAAATTTATTAGTTAAACATGTAAGTTTAAGATAATACACTAAAGTGTATTTCTGCCATTATATTCATTTATCAAAAAAAAGCAACATTGTCCTGAATAATATACCACTGTAACAATTATATATGAAAACCTCCAGCCTGGAATACTATCTATTAGAAAGACCAGATAAAATCAGATGGTTTATTAGAACTTGTGATTATAGTCTCTGAAACTTTTAATAAACTCTATTTAAATAGTATATAGTTTAAAAACATAATCTCAAAAACTGGGTCTTCTATAGTTTGTAGAAGATAACTGATATTTTAAAGAACTCTTTGGGTACCAATCACTTCCTTTAAATACTGCTAACAATTTTAGCCCTGGCGGGGTGGCTCAGTTTTTTGTTTGTTTGTTTGTTTGTTTGTTTGTTTGTTTGTTTTGGAGTGTTGTATCACAAACTGAAAGGTTTTGGGTTTGATTCCTGGTCAGGGCACATACCTAGGTTTTGGGTAGATCCCAAGTGTGGGTGCTTTTAAGAGGCAACCAAATGATATTTCTCTTTCATCTCTCCCTCTCTCTCTCTCTCTCTCAAAATCAAAAAAACATATCCTCAGGTGAGGATTGAAAAAAATACTGCTAACAATTTTAATGATACTTGATCTCCCAGACTCCATTGCAGATAGCACTGGCTATCTATTGTAATGTTGGACAGTGAGAGGCAGTCAGGAGTTTCTGGGGCAGAAACGAACAGAAAATAGTCTCACCAAGAGAAAGCATTGGCACCTCTTCTTTTTTCTTAGAACATAAATGCATTTTTAGGGGTGTGGCAGCTTTCTTGTAACTTTGAGGATGAAAGCCACATGCTCAGACTGATTAGGAAAGACCGATGGCATCACCTATCAGGACTACTTCTGAATTCATGAGTGCATGGAACTGTCACGGTATGGTTTTCTGTTTAAGCACTGGCAGGAATTTCTGTGATTTGTAGTCACATAAAACATTAATGGATTCCTAAATGTTAATAATTAGTGTTATTGGGACTAATTGTAGTTGTATAAATCCCCAAAGAAGTTTCTCAAGCAAGCACGGTTGTATCTTCTTATTTAGTAAAATAGGATGTAGTTGTTTGCCAAGGTTTGGATTGCAGGCCAGAAAGAGTGGCTTAAGATCACCACACTGTAAACATATCAGATTATGTGCTTTTCTCTTATAAATAAAGATAATCCAAGAAGCTCCACCCCTGACCCCCGAAAATCGCCTGTGTTCCTCTTAAAACGGTAAGTCTGGTAAAACGGAGTAGGAAGATGACAGCTCAGGATACTTAGAACACAGGGGGACTATCTACCTTACAGTTCTAAGTTAGCACACCTCAAAAGGGCTGAAAGAGTTTCTGATAAAATAGATTTGAAAAAGGTCTTTCTGTTTGTCCATTAAGGGCTTATTTGCCAAAATGCCTTTCTTCTGTAACTCCTGACAAACAGTGCTGTCTCATTAAGGAGAGGCGAGTATCTTCACCATTCTGCTCTTAAAGGGTTATCACACACCTCCGCAAGACACCCGGGTTCCCACAGAACACACTTCGTACGTTACTAGTAGTGCCTCTGCTTTACTGAGTACATGGTAGCAAGTCTCACTAGCAGGGTGTCCTGCCACAGACTAAACCCATTGTTCTCCGTAGCTAGAGCAATGGCCAGGCTCATCACAGGATAGGTGAAGCGCCATGAAAAGCTATCTCCCAAGAAAGTAAGAATCTTTGGGCTAAGTGCTCTGTCTATAGAGAATTCAAGGAGAATTGTCCCATTTATATTTTTTAAACTTTTAAAAAAATATATATTTTATTGATTTTTTACAGAGAGGAAGAAAGATAGAGAGAAATATCGATGAGAGAGAATCATCTATCAGCTGCCTCTTGCACCCTCCTCATCCCCCCACTGGGGATGTGCCCACAACCAAGGTTGAACCTGGAACCTTTCAGTCCACAGGCCGACACTCCATTTACTGAGCCAAACTGGTTTCGGCTTTTAAAACTTTTAAAGAAAAACTGATACATTTCTGGATATAGGGAGCCATTTAGAGGGAGAAAAATCAGTGTTTCTAAGTCTCTGGGATAATTTTGCTGAACCCAGTCCTAACTCAGCACCCAAGGCTGCGTTTTGCCATAGGAAGTGGTTTGGTGGGAAGAAAGGTGTCCTGAGGACCCGTTCTAATCAGAACAACTCTGCGGAATGGCTTTCCCCCAAACATTACCGTGAACGGACAACAGCCTGGAGCCCTTGGACAGAGCAGAGGACTCTGTACTTGCCATTGAATTCTGGACAAAACCACGTGGGCAGCCTCACCCACAGGGACAGGCGACGCGCACTTTCCGGACAAGTGCATCCTTCCTGGGAGGACTCACCCGCCTCACCCCGAGCGTCAGGGCTTCCACCAGGCATGCTGCCCATGGGCCCTCATTGAGAAGAAAAACCCCTATTTTGTAAAAACAAGCAAACAAACAAAATAACAACACACTGCTGTTTGGAATTTTCTGCTGTTTTTTAGATGGCCTCTTATTCTAAAAATGTTTGTTTTCTAGTCTGCATTAGCCTGTTTGAAGAATGATGAAGATAAACTTAGCTGTATGACCTTGTAGGCCAGAGACTAGATGATATGCCCATAATCTCAATGCCATGGCAGGTGCATTTTTTAATTGGATAGAACTGTGTTGTTTTCAAGGCCAGCATCGAGATAACCACTAAGTGCACATAGGGCTGGCTCTTGAATAAAAAGGGAAGTTCTGCTTGCAGCCTTGCTTAGAATTTGAATTCATTTTATCTAAGCCCATCGCGCGATGAATAAATTGGGTCTCTCCAAACTCTCCTCCTGCATTGTTTGATTGTTCGGGAACTCTGTAACATCATCACCCAAGTCAGTTCCCTAAAGAGGGACCTGGAGTGTTTGGACTCGCCTCTCAGGCTGAGGGTTTCCTAAAAATGTGAAATGTGAAGTTTAGAAATGTCTGCTATCACCGTGGCATCTGGGGCATGTGAACCCAGCACTACAAAGGACTGCCCGGCTTACATCAGAGGAAAGAAAGCAAGGCCCGGAGCCACCAAGTGACCTGCCGAGCATCTTTAGAGGCACACTTGCCACTCCGCACAGATGGCCCACATCTCAGCGCTTCTGGAAATCATCTAAGAGCATAACTTAACCATCTAACTCCATTTTAATCCTTTGACTCAGATTGATTTTATTTCTGAAAATCAAATCCTCTTAGCAGATGGTCTGTCTCCCTCAAAATTCAAAATTAATTTGATTTTTGTAAATTCAAAATGAATTGATGACCCTTGGGGAAAGTTTTAAATATGTTTTGGTCGGTGTTAGTGTTCCACTCGAAAGAAACGTCTCTGTTGGATGTTATTTCTGGGACCAAATGAGCAGACTGTTCTGATAGTGTGAAACCCTCTTAAGGCTTCACATATTCCCCCTAGCAACTGTCTGAGGTCAGGGAACTACAAATCCCATTTTATCCCTGAGGGAACTGAAGTTCAAGGCCTTGTGGTGGCTGAATAAAAAAATAAATATCTGGGGCAACGATCTCTGTGAGCAGAGTCCTGGTTCTGTGTTCTTTGCTACACTATAGGCAACATGTCCATGTCCTGATCACAACATCCATCTTTACTGCTTTGCTCTCAGTCTTCACTGCATCCACCTACTTGAATATAAAGGTGAATTTGATGTTTCTGTTGTTCATTTGTCTCCTTACTTTCAGAATCTTAGCAATAACTGAATCTATCTTCAGGTTTAGGTGAGCTGATATCCATATTACATAATAAATTACTGAGTTCAGCTGAAACCGGTTTGGCTCAGTGGTAGAGTGTCGGTCTGCGGACTGAAAGGTCCCAGGTTTGATTCCGGTCAAGGGCATGTACGTTGGTTGCGGGCATGTTCCCGGTGGGGGGTGTGCAGGAGGCAGCTGGTCGATGTTTCTCTCTCATCGATGTTTCTAGCTCTCTATTCCTCTCTCTTCCTCTCTGTAAAAAATCAATAAAATATATTAAAAATAAATAAATAAATAAATTACTGAGTTCCAGTTTCCTCTTGATTTTTATGTGCTTAAGTGTGGGGCATGAAGGGTGGAAGCACTGGGGATTGGGTCTCTTTGCCTTCAGTACCAATATAAAAATCCTCTTCAACAATAATTCTATTTTAACTAATTTTATCACAATAATCATGTGCCAGAGTACTTCCTACACTTCCTGACACCTGTTTGCAAGATTTTCAGTGACATGTTTTTCTGACCTTTTTTCATTATGGTGAAATAAATATGCATGTAACACAAAATTATTTTACCGTTTTCAAATGTATGGTTCAGTGGTATTAATACTTTCACATTGGCATACAATCGTTACCACCATCTATCACCAGAATGTTTTGTCATCCCGAACTTCTAAACTGAAACTCTGTACCTATTAAACTATCACTCTCCCTTTAGCTCCTGGAATCCACTATTTAGTATTCTGTCTCTATACTTTTTTACTGTTATAGATACCTTGTTCAAGTGGAATAGTGCAATATTTGTCATTTTGTGACTGACTTCTTTAGTTTATCCCTGTAATAGCATGAGCCTGAGTTGCCTTCATTTTAAGACTAAATAGTCTTTCTCTCTCTCTCTCTCTCTCTCTCTCTCTCTCTCTCTCTCTCTCTATATATATATATATATATATATATATATATATATATATAATTTTGTTTATCTATTTATTCATTGATGCACATCTAGCTAATGTCCACCTTTTGACTGTTGTGAATATGCTGCTCTGAACAAAGGTGAACACATATCTGTTTGAGTTCCCGCTTTCACTGCTTTCAGGTGTATGCCCTGAGGTGGGGTTGCTGGGATCACATGCTTATTGTACATTTAATTTTTTGAGAAGGCATCATACTGTCTTCCAGAGAAACTGCGCCATTTTACATAACCTTAAGCAATGTACGAGGGTTTTGGTTGTTCTATACCCTCACTAACACTTGCTCTTTTCTGTTTTTATATATTGTTATATAACTGCTTTATAAGTCTTAGCCTAGTATATTTCCTATAGTAAGTTATCACCCATATTTTTGAATTAGTGAGTGCTATTGTATCTTCTTCAGTTCACTGATATTTCTGTTGATTAGAAAAGTGTTTTTTTTTAATTTAGGGCCCATGAGATTCAAGCATCAGGATGACTTGTGGTGGGTGCCTTGTAAGAAAGCAGATTCCCAGGCCTGGCCAGGTAGCTCAGTTGGTTACAGCATTATCCCGATACCCAAAGGCTGCAGGCTCAATCTCCCGTCAGGGTATAAACAAGAATCAACCAATGAATACATAAATAAGTGGAGCAAATTGATGTTTCTCTCCCCCATTCCCTTCCTCTCTCTAAAATCAATTATTTTTAAAAGGCCACATTCCAAACATTGAATTTGGAACTCCCTAGTGGGGGTGTTCATACCTGCAGTGTTAACATCTCAGGTGATGTTGTTGCCTAAATGTAAACGGTGCATTTGACCAGACTGCAAACTCATGAAGGCAGGACTTACCATTCTCATCCATGGGCAGCTTCTCACAGTAATTCTAAAATGTTGTGGGTTGTTTTTTTGGTTTCTTTTTTTTTCCCCCAAGTAGCATTGATATTCATATTTTAAACCTTACAAGAGCACATTTTGGGTGGTTGTTTTCCTACAGATATATTCTATGAGACAGAACATCAGCTTTGGACTAAAAAACAGGTATTGTGTGTGAACTAATCTATAAAACATTCAATGAATATCTTCTTTTATTAAATACTAATTACCCACATCCTGCAGACAGCTTCCTAGGATGCTTTGAGAGTGAGTTTTTGTTCTATAGAATTTGGAAACAAAAGCTGCTTCAATTAGCCTTTACCTGGCAAACCTTGTAAGCTGAGTACCCAGCACAAGCAGGGGTTATGGTCCAGAGTGCACCTCCCTCTTCCATGACTTACTAAATAATGTAGCTCCCAGAGCTATGAGAGATTTGGTGTCTTGTGACCGCTATCTAGCGACGTGTGTCCATCATGCTTGATGTTCATTAGTTAGATGAGATCAGTGAGATAAAGAACTGTTAAATGTGTGTTTTCTTTTAATGGCGATGTAACGGTGGTAGCCGAGTCACGAGTCACAGAACAGGAACTTGACAGAAAAGGACATGGCGGTAAGATAAGCTTATTCCAAATATACAACTTCATAAAGTTCTCTTAATATCTTATCTTAGCAAGGTGCTTTGCCAGTTCGCTTAATAAATGTGAATGAGGAGATATGAGAAAGAACAATACACAAATGCATTCCTCTTCTATTTTTCTTCGTGTATATCAATTATGCATGCATCTTATTAGTGGCAAATTAAGTAATGTACTAATTTCAGGTAAAATTTTAGAAGGAAAACTAATTGAAAATCTGTTTTGATGGAGTTAGAATGGCAAGAAAAATTAATGGAATTGGTGACATCTAATATTAAAAAGCATTAGTTAGACTTTTTTTTTTTTTAATATGGAAAATGCCATTTCTTTGAAACTCTTAACTCATTTCTCTCACGTTTTTCTCAGGTAGATGTTCAGTAACTGTCAGCCAAAGCTAATTAAAATTTCCCTCCCAAGAAGATCAATTAACTTTTTGGACAAACATTTCTACTTATCGCCTTTAGGATTTTTTTCTTTGGGGCGGGCGGGGGGGGGGGGGGGCGGGGAGGGAGACAGGGTAGGGCGTGGAGAGGAGGGGAATGTTGAATGACAATATTTTGAAATCACAACAAAAATACTAATATTTAGTTTATAACCAAAATAGAAAAATAAAGTAAGTTACACTAACCATAGTGTTATGAACCTAATACTTTGGATTCTTACCTGTTTTGAAGGTGCTAGTTGAACGTAGTTTCCTCACCTTAGCTTTCTTTCCATGGTTGCAAGGCTGAGGATTTCCTAGGCAGGGAACCTGGCTCGGTGACAGCAGTAATTTGGCAGGTTCTTGGAAACCCTTTTGTTTTGTAGTTTGAAACTGCAGCTTGCTGACTCTGATATGCCTCACAATCTTCTTATGTTCTGTTGTTTTGTTGGGATCATTAGCTACTGTTGTAAGGAGACTTGCATTATTCTGCAAACTTTTTTCCCTTCCAGGCATATAGTTATTGTTATCGATGATGAGACACCAATATTAAACAAAAATTCCATTCCACAATACATTTTTATCCCATGCTGATGTCTTTCTTTATTCTTTAACTGGTAGAGTCTTCATTTGGATTAACAACAAAGTTTTCTAGCATTAGTTGGTATGGAAATTGCTAAATTATATCTGAAAAAAAAGAGTATATTATAGTCCTGTTGAAAGGGCTTCAGGAAATGTTCTGATCTCTGAAATGCAACGATTAAGAGGAAAAGAGACAACATGTGGTCATCAGTAGAAATAATGGAAATAGAAGCAGGCGTGTGGTGCTTTCCCCCCAAAAAAAGTAAATGGATTATTACTGAAAGTATTGCACGAAGCAGCTTTGTCATGGAATCCTGATGCTGCACGCTGTGTTTTCTGAACTTCCAAATAAATGATTGAATAGAGGGAGCCGGGATTACACAGCCCCCTGAAGAACTCCACCTGCCTGCATCTGGCAAAAGGCTCTCCAGGCAGGCCCCAAAGGATGTATTTTGCGGAGGCTCCTCAAGTTTCTAGAGCTGAGTTTGTACTCTTTTCTGAAATAACCTTTGGCTGGTTACTTGACAAAGAGTGCCAGGACTTTAGAGCACTGGGGATGACATCACTTGCAGAAAAGCCCAGGTGTCATTTCATAGAAGCAATGCAAATATATGGTAGATTTATATGAAACCACCAGAGGGGGAAAAGGAAGGATCGCATGCTGGTTCTGGGGAGGGTTTGGCAGTGCTGTAATTTAAAACAGAGATGACTGCAGTAAACTGACTCTTGGGTTTAAGTTACGCTCAGTGATAGTTCTCTGCTTAGTGAAAACTGAGAATATTGGAATTTGATGCTATAAATATTAGAGTAAAGGGTGGGTAGGAAATTTTTAAGTATTCCAGAAAAATTCATAATTGGTTTAAAAGGCTTTTTTTCCCCTTCCATGTTAGGAGATAGTTTAAACTAATCCTATTAAAGACTAATGATAAAAACTAATGCTGTTTAAGGTGAAAAGCCAATTGCATCAGCTCCCAATAAGCATATACATATCTTTAAAGTAATGAAATACATTCACTTGTGTATATTTCTTTGCTTAATGTTATACTGTAAAGTTATTTTAATATTTCTGTGGTTTTTTTATATTTACCAGTTTAGATGACTACCTAATTTTATTTATGGCTAGCCTATAATTTATTAAAATATTCCTCTTGCTTTGAACTTTGGGATTTTTTTTTTTTTTAGATAACTCTAAAAATGCTGTCAGTGACATTTGCATATAAAGAATGGTCTTCAATGAAATGTTTCTGTAGGATAAATTTTCCTCTGTGCAAATATAGGTCAAAAGTATCATCACTTTTGTCACTCTTTGCCATGTATCAGGCTGCTTAAAACTTTTCGCTTATGATCATTCTATAATAATCACGTATTTCTTAGATTTGGAAATGTGTTTCAAGTTGATAAATAACTTTGCTTTAAACTTGAAACACTTTTCCTAGAAAAGTGTGGCAAATTCAAAGCATGTCTTCAAATACAAGAAGCATGAGTTATGATTTACAAGAAGTCTTAGTAAATCAAGCATATGAAACTATTTACAAAGCTTGTTTAAAATTTGACTTCAGGGAATTTCAGTGGCATGAGAGAGCATTTGGTAATTTTTCTTCTCACCCAGAGTCACTCAAACTTCATTTTTCTTTTAGCAGATTGGTGTGTTTGACAGGCAAAATCAGCGTTCTTGTTGTTGAACGAAATGAGTCACAAACCTTATAGTATTATTCTTGTAGGAAATAACTTTAATGTTACAATAATAGAGGCAGGAAATAATTCTTACAGTTATAGAGGCCACAAGGCACAGGGACACCTTTGTAAAAGTCCAGTTTTTAATACATTGACAACTTAGTTTTAGATAAGCGTTTCCTTGCTTCAAAGTCCTCCCTCCACACACCTGATACTCCTTCACATGAAATAGCAGATCATCTGGCAGCAGCATGAGCTACAAGTCTTCAGAGTCCTCGTGTGAATGTCAGCTTTTATGTGTATATTAGATCTTGGCAGATTATTGGTGTTTCATAAGGTATGGACTTCAGATCACTTTTCTTACAATCACCATGGAGGCTTATTAAATAATGATCTATAATTTCTTTGATAAATCCGGAATGATTCTCTCAGGAAGTCATGCCTTAGGTTGAGGCTGGAAGCACCATTAGGAGATGCCAGGGGAGGAGGAGAGGGAAGGATACTAAAGCAGAAGGAACAGGATTTGCAAAGGGCCTGTTGGAGTAGAGAAAACAGGAATACATGTGCAGTAAGAATAGAAATTAAATCCTAGAAAGTGAGGAGGATGGAGAGCCATCATGGTTAAAAATCTCTTAAATTACCAAAACCATCCCCTAAACAAGAAAAATGCAGAGTTCATTTACTTAGGTCAGACCAAATGTCATATATGACCCTGCAAAATAGCATGCATTTCTATGGAAATGCCATGACGGGTTGGTGTGTTATACCCTGATACTTTTTCCTTTAGGTCATCAGTTAATCCTGTAGCTTCTATGGACAATTTTCTCAATGACCCAACGTAGTGATAGCTAACTAAGTGAAGGCACTCACTTGATAAAGAACTAAAGTCTGAAATTCCTGAACTCAAGTTGCTCTGAGCATTGCTCGCCTGGTGGCACATGAGCTGGCAGGCAGGTCCCACCACACACAGCAACACGCTTCTGGATATAAAAACAGAAGTGAAACCTACTGGAATCTGTTTCTTTTGATGAGTATGAGAAGGGGGTGTTCTACCCAAATGTCAACCTTGCAGTGTGGTCACAGGGAGAGTACTTTGGATCTTTATTTCAGGTTAGATGGCTTTTCAATTAAATGGCATTTGTCATTTAAAAATACTAGAGGCTCGGTGCATGAAATTTGTGCCCAGCCTGAACCCTCTCCACTCTGGGACCCCCTCAGAGGATATCTGACTGCCAGTTTAGGTCCGATCCCTGTGGCAGTAGGACATCCCTCTCACAATCTAGGACTGCTGACTCCCAACTGCTTGCCTGTCTGCCAGCCTTATCACCCCCTAACCACTCCCCTGTCAGCCTGATCAATGCCTAACTGTCCTTTCCTGCTGGCCCAATTGCCCCCAACTGACCTCCCCTGCAGGCCTGGTCCCTCCCAACTGCTCTCCCCTGCTGGCCTGTCCTCCCCCTACAACTGTCCACCCCTGCTGGCCTGATCACCCACAACTACCCTCCCCTGCTGGCCATCTTGTGGCAGCCATCTTTGACCACATGGGGGTGGCCATCTTGTGCGAGGGCGTGAGGGACAATTTGCTTGTTACATCTTCAATATATAGGATACAGTTACCTTCATCACTTAATGCATATCCAGATTCTTACATTATGCAGTTTCCTCAGTGCTGGGAAAGTCTTTTCATTTTATACATAAATATTTCTGTTTCTCATGTGGTATTTAACAGATGCCAGCTATTTTTTAGCAAAATAAAAATGCAAAAAGTTACTTGTTAAGCATTATAGTTATTAACATAAATACTTTAAAAACATGTCCAATGTCATGACTAAGTGAGATGCATAATTAATGTATGTTGCTATATGTTGACTAAGATGGAATCTGAGGCTTGCATTTTATAATTAGTGATTTTTGCTTTATGTCAATATTTACCAAAATGACTCTGATGGAAGACAACACCTGAGGATGTTATGGGAACTGTCTGATAAAAGAATCTCCACGTTAAGTCTGAGAGCAACGCTGAATTGGGCTTTTTTTAATTTTATTATTGTCTGAGAGACTTTCCAAAGCCTTTGAAATGGAAGTACACATTGCAGTTCTCTCAGAATGGGATGCGTCTTACCTTTTTTAAACTTGCTCAGATAATTCTTGCTAGAGTGTTCACTGAAGGATACCTTGGAAAACCAGAGTTTAGTAAGGCTGTGACTGAACTCGGTTCACCACTTGCAGTGCTCTATTCAAAAACCAGATGTGCTTGTCACAGGTAGTTTTGTTTACCTGCAGCAAGTAAAGGAGTGAGGGGCTTCCTATCCACAGCTCTGTCTGGGGGAGGAGCCTTAACGGTTGCTTATATGCACTATTGGGTCAATTACATGTTCCTTTCTTGGCCACATTTACCTGGCTGAGTTCCTGCCAATTTATCCTGTTGAAGGCTGCATCTGCAAAACACTGGGCACCATTTTAACATTAGGGAGAAGTCACACTTAGAACTGCCTGAGCTTGAGACCCATGTCCTCGCTAAGGGCACGTGCAGGGAAGTGCTGTTCTCTGCCATGTGGGCTGTGTTCCCGGGAGGGGGAGCATAGGAAGAAGACTTGTCCCAAGCACAGGCCACACCCAGGGCAGTTGATGAGAAGGGGAACAATGCAATACATCATCATGACCCTACTGAAAATTTGTGTCAGCCTGACTTACTGTTGGAATTAGAGAGTAAATATTTAAAAGTATTTCCACAGTCTGGGTCCAATCAGGATATAGAAACCACACAGTAAGTTTAACAGGAAAAGTTTAATGTAAAGAATTATGCCCTAGCTGGTTTGGCTCAGTGGATAGAGTTTCAGCCTGTGGATTGAAGGGTCCCAGGTTTGATTCCAGTCAAGGGCACATGCCCAGGGTTTCGGGCTCCATCCCCAGTGGGGGGCATGCAGGAGGCAGCCAATCAATAATTTTCTCTCATCACAGATGTTTCTATCTCTCTCTTTATCTCCCTTCCTCTCTGAAATCAATATATATATATATATATATATATATATATATATATATATATATATAATTAACAACAACAATAAAAGCATAATCATAGTATGTAAGGAAACACTGCTGCCTGGTCTCTGGGGGCTAAGGGAGGGTCACCAAGGAAGGACAACCTCCAAAGGGTACTGGCCCCCTTGGAGGAGGCATGGTTCAGCCCCCAGAGAGCAGAGAAGCGTGCTGGTTTGGCCAGCCTGGAGCCAGGCTGGAGCCAGGCTGGAGTTTCCTGGCAATCAACAGGCCATCCTCTGCGGTGCAGAGTTTGAGGTGATTAGCAGCTGGTGACAAAGCCATGCAATGAGACTCAGAGCACCTGTCCGGGCAGGCGGCCCTCAGAGCACATGGCAGGGGCTGGCAGGGGAACAGCAGATCAGTGTGTGTCCCCTGGGCCACAGGCAGGTTGCATGCAGGCTGCTCAGAGGCCTGCAGAATTAATAACTGCTCCCTGTGTGACCCTCCAGGCCAGAGGCAGCTATTGGATTTGTTTCCGTGTTGAAAGGTCTGTGGAAAGATTATCCCCAGGCAAAGCTGTGAGGTCAGAGAGAGGTGGCATTCAGTGACTGTGGCTGGGCAGGCTCCACTGTGTGTCCTCACATCCATAACCGGGTATGCCCTGCCCACCCAGGTCATTTCAGAGGCCTCTCCCTCCTGCAGTGTTCCTCCAGTGCCCCCTACTGAGAAAGCTAAGCATTGTGCTCACTTTAAAGGAGGCGTCTTAAAGGGATTCAATTGTTTATCATGGACCATCTTTGAAGGATGCTCTTGGAGTTCAGAGGCGATAAACTGACAACTGACAAAGGATGCCTCATATCATATCTAATGTGGCCTGTGTAGCAGCATGCCTTATACCTTACGTCACTACACAGTGTGAATGCTAGTCCTACTCTCTCTGTTTCTCACCCTTCCCTCTCTGTGAAATAACTGGAGTAGTGACTACTAAATCACTTACTTGTTTGGTTTTTAACATTTTATTTTGAAAGAATTATGGATTTGGAGGAGGTTGCTAACATAGTGCAGAGATATCTTATGTACCCTTTATCTAGTTTCCTTCAATAGTTATATATACACTAGAGGCCCAGTGCATGAATTCATGCATGGGTGGGGTCCAGCCAGCCCACCCTGATAGGGCTGATCAGGGGCAGGGCTGGCCCAGGAGGAGGGGCTGCAGGCCCTTGGCTGACCGGCCCCGCCCCCTGGTCAAACTCCTGGTCATGGGAACAATTTGCATATTAGCCTTTTATTATATATGATAATACATTTCATTATTAAAACCAGGAAACTGACATTGATATATAAATATGTAGTCATGTGCCATTTTATCACATGTGCATTTTCACAGTTTTATGGTAGATATTTCTCCATAACAATAGAAATTGTGATACAGAACGTTTCCATTGCTCACAGATCTCCCTGTTCTATCCCTTTTTGGTCTTTTTTCACTCAGTATTATACCCTTTTGTATATATGTTCAGTAATGATTTTTATCTACTCTGAAATCTGTCTTTTCATTGTTTTTAGATCATTTGCATTTCATCTAATAATTGATATTACAGGCATGCACTGCTTACTGACAGGATATATGCTGAAAAATATGTATTAGGCAATTTTGTAGTTGTGTGAGTATCATAGAGTGTACTCACACAAACCTAGATGGTATGGCCTGGTATAACCTAGGCTACATAGGATAGCATATTATTCACAGGCTACATGCCTGTTCAGCATGTTACCTCACAGGACAACATAAGATGAAATCAAGCACAAGAGAAAATGATGCAGTCAGATGTATGAGGCTGCTACTGGCGAAACAAAGCATACATTTTTATGGAAAACATTTTCTATAGATAAAGTACCTTTTAAAATAATGATGAAAAACACTCAATATATGTAGATGAGTTGCTTAAGATGGTTATGTTATAATCTAAGGAGAGTAGAAGGATAAAGGAGGTAGTTTCTACACTTCACTCAAATGTGCTGACACCATAAACTGAGATAAATTATGTACGTGATACCTAGAGAAACCACTAAAAAAAAAAAAATCACATATGAGGTATGTTTAAAAACACTACAGATAAACCAAAATTCATTCTAATAAATATTCAAGTAACTCACAGAAGGCATGGGAAAGGAAAGAGTAACTGAAAATAGAGGGGGGAAAATAAAACTAAAATAACAGGCCTAAGTCCTATACAGTCATGCACTGCATAATGACAGTTTGGTCAAGAACAGATACCACATTGATGGTGGTCCTGTAGATCATAACAGAGCTGAAAAATTCCTATTGCCTAATGATACCAATGTCATAGTGCAACACATTACTCACATATTGGTGGTGATGTTGATGTAAACAAACCTGAGCTGCTGATCACATAACAGTATAACATGTACAATATGTACATACAGTATACAATAATTATAACTATGTCACTGGCTTATGTATTTACTATGTACTATATTTTTCATCATTATTTTAAAGGGTATTCTATCTATAGAAAATGTTTTCCATAAAAATGTATGCTTTGTTTCACCAACAGTGGATGCTGGTAAAAGTTGTAGCTGCCAACTAGGTATTCTGAGTGCAAACAAGGAAGGGGAGAAATATCTAATTTCTTAAAATTCTTGAGATCTCTGGAGTGATAAGAGAGTCTTTTGTTTCCTAAGGGTATAGTTGGTGTCTGGGGGTCCTAGAGAGCTTCATCCTGGGGCTTGATCACCAGAAAGACCAAAGTATGATTAGAGGGTTGGGACTTTTATTTTACTCTCTGATCCCCCAGGAAGGGACAGGGGCTGTAGATTGAGTTAATCATCCATTGTCAGTGATTTGATCAATAAAATCCAGGTAATGGACCTTCTGTAAAACTCCCTAAAAGATGGGGTTTGGAGAGCTTCTGGTTGGTGATTACATTGAGGAGCTGAGGGGGTGGCACACCTGACGAGAGCATGGGAACTCTGCTACCTCCCCTCCCCACACTTTGCCATCTGCATCTCTTTCATTGGCTGTTCTTAATTGCATCCTTTACAATAAACAGATAAATATAAGTAATGTGCCGTCCTCAGTATTGTGAGTCATTCCAGACAATGATCAAACCTGAGTAGGGGTATCATGGGAACCCCTAATTTATAGCCATTTGGTTAGAAGTACACTTGGCAACTAAGGATTTGTGACTGTCTTTAGAAGGGGTGGGGACGATCTTGTGGAACTGAGACCTTAATCTGTGGAATCTATGCTAATGCCAGGGTGTTAGTGGCAGAATTAAATTGAATTATGGGACAACTAGTTGGTCCAGAGAGTTGGATAACTGGTTAATGTGGGGAAAACCCCACACATATTGTGGGTATATTTTAATATTTGCCTGGGGAATGGCATTTATGGTCTAAGAATACACACACACACACACACTCACTCACTGAGTGGCCAGACTATTATGATCTCTGAACACATATTATAATAATATGGCCACATTCAGTGTAAATATTAGAGACCCAGTGGATGAATTTGTGCATGGGTGGTCCTGCCAGCCTGGCCAGAGGGAGGGGACATGGGCGGCTGGCCGGCCTGCCTGCTGGTTGAACTCCTGGTCCAGGGGACAATTTGCATATTAGCCTTTTATTATATAGGATATACACTGAGTGGCTAGATAATTATGCATTCAGATCATAATAATCTGGCCACTCAGTGTATATGGCTAAGCGACTGGCTGACCAGCTGGTAGCTATGACATGCGCTGACCACCAAAGGGCAGGCGCTCAATGCAGGAGCTGCTGAGCAACAGCAACTTTGCAGAGTGCCCTCCCACACTCCAGGACCCCTTGGGGGATGTTGGACTGCTTGTTTTGGTCCGATCCCCACAGGCCAGGCTGAGGGACCCCACCTGCTGGAGGAATACCACTCACTCCGCAGACGCCCTTTGAGCCCCTCTGCTGCCCCAGGTGTGGCCAGCCAGAGAGGGACAGTGGGAGGTTGGGGCATCTCGCCCAGTCCCACCCCACCATCCATCATCTAATTAATTTTCTTTCAATGTGCATAAACCCCTATATATATATATGAGAAATAAAGGAAGTTATGTTTATTCCACCATTATCTAGAACCAGAAATTCCAAATAAGTTTTAAATATTAGGATCTCCTTCTCTATAGCAGAAAAATTATCTTCCTCTTCCACTTGCTAATTTTTCTTCCTCTTAGCTTTTCATTCCTAGCTATGCAAAGTTGATTCAGAAAAAAAATTTTCATTAAATAACCTTATGAGGTCATTATTACCAGCTGTGAAAATGGCTCAATCATTCCCTTGTTAATAAGATCTTTTCCAAAGTCCATTTACTCATGAGACACAGACATTTCCAGCATATGTTGGTTAAATTCTCAACGTATGCTGATCAGTTTTCCCAAACAGATATTCAGGTCTTGCTTGGTTCTACTGTATTCTTGAAATACTCTATAATAAGTTACTAATCCAAACTTATTAATTAGAAATACTATTAAAGCCAAATATCTCAGTCTGTTCAGCCTAAATTTGTGACTTGCAACAACCTCTTTCTTCTCCTAAGCACTCTTATATGAGACTCATGTGTAGCATAAATATTTGAGTGATGAAAATGATGTTGCTTTAGCCAGCAATGGGACTGGGAGTGCAATTAACAGCTCTTAGGGGAGGTGAGCTCTGATACACATGAAGTTTTATATGCATTATCTAATGTGTTTCTCAAAATAAAGCCATGGCATGAAAAAAAATATATATATATGGCTTTTATCAATGAAGCTTTTATAAGGTCACACAGTTAGTAAAATCCAACCTGTGATTGAACTTCTGCTGTAAATACAGAGCTAGCCAACAGTTCATGAACCATTAGTAGACCATTAAATCAACCTAGTGGATAGCAAACACTTAAAAAAAAACAAAAACAAAAACAAAAAACTAAAGCATATCATAGTAGAAAATAGCACCAGACATTTCACATAGTAAGGGAAAGTATTTTTAATAAAAACAACACTTTGCTTCTTTTAAAAATATATATTTCATTGATTTCTTACAGATAGGAAGAGAGAGGGAGAGAGAGTTACAAACATCAATGAGAAAGAAACATCGATCAGCTGCCTCTTGCACACCCACTACTGGGGATGTGCCCGCAACCAAGGTACATGCCTTGACTGGAATTGAACCTGGGATCTTTCAGTCCACAGGCAGATGCTCTATCCACTGAGCCAAACCAATTTCAGCTGCATCTTTTATATATGTTAATATTTGATGTGCACTGATTCCCATGCAGAAGTTGTTTGTCATAACACACTATGTGGTTTGCACGTAAGTCTAGAGACACTGAGTCAGGTGACCTTTGAGATACTTCCAGGTCTTAATCTAAGTGGCATTGTTTACTCACTGGGTGAATACTTTTCCAGGAAAATACATAATCTCTCAAGAACAAAATTTATTTTTAAATCCCCAAATTTACTGTGTAGAATCTCTGGGTTTGAACAGAAAGTAGCCCTTTCTGTAGCAAAATTTCACGCTAGTGTATGATTTGCTATCTATGATTTGTGTGTGTTTATGTGCGTGTTTCTGTTAATATTACATTTTGCCATTTGATTTTTTTTCTACTAACCTCAAAACTACAAAAGGTAAAATTCTAATCAATTTTCTCAATGAGATGGACACTAAAAGTGCAAAAGGGATATTGCTCTCCAGTGGTTAAGTGAGCAGATTGTAGAGATACACAGAGGTTTTTGAATCCAGGCTCTGTCATTCAGAACCCTGGGCAAATGACTTCTCAGTTCCCTTACCTGCAAATAGTAATAATAGTAGCGACTAACTCGTTGTGATACTGTTGGGATTAAAATGAGAGATATACAGAAAGAGGCAGACCACTCCAGATTGGTAGATGGCAGTTTTAGTAAGCAAGAGAACCTACACACAGGACTTGTCTTGGGTGGCCATAAAACTAATACACCTCTGCACCAGCTTGCCAGATAGACGTTTATGCAGAACTTAACGGATTCAGTCATTTATACAGTCCAAAAGGTCTCAACAACATACAACATATTAATCTCTTAAGGTCACTTCCTTGAATGGCTCCTAGTGCAAACGGTGGGCAGGACATACATTCCAAGTGCAGGGGAGGGAGTGAGTAGCCTCTGATGGCTCAGGTCCAGCTTGAAGGTCAACCAGTGGTCACGGTCTCTCACTGATCTCCTCCAACACTATGGCTGTGCAAACCAGTCCTCTCAGTCATCTCATTCTGGCCTGACTTAACGTTGTATGGTCAAGTCAAGAGTGAGGCATTACATAGTAAAGCTGCATTTCTACACTGAGCACAAATTCTAAGAGCTGGCACTCCTACACAACATTTTGAAAATGGCTCATACATGCCCTAACCAGTTTGGCTCAGTGGATAGAGCGTTGGCCTGCAGATGGGAAGTTCCCAGGTTCAATTCTGGTCGAGGGCATGTACCTTGGTTGCAGGCACATCCCCAGTAGGAGCTGTGCAGGAGGCAGCTGATCGATGTTTCTCTCTCATCGATGTGTCTAACTCTCTATCCCTCTCCTTTCCTCTCTGCAAAAGATCAATAAAATATATTTTTAAAAAAGAAAACTGTTCATCCACCTGAGCATATTACTGATGAAAAGGACTTTTGATGTTTCAGGACAACCTGGAGCCACCCATGTTCCCCATGCAGAAGGGCTCCCTGAACCTCCTGAGGCAGAAATGGGAATCCAGCGATTACCAGAGAAGTGAGTGTTGTCCTGGGGGCAGTCGTTGCAAGCTCTTCCAGCCTAGAGAAAGCAAATTGCTTGAACCTGAGAGAGAGCTCGAGTCAGCACCTGGGCCTGTGGATGCCCCCGGTCTGCCCGGCGGTGCAGAAGAGCCGTTGAGCTCAGAGCCTGAAGAGAAGGGCCCTGAGGATGACAGTGACAATGTTAGGGAATGCAGCCTGCCCCAAGTGCTGAAGGAGGATTCCACGAGTGGTCGGCGCAGGATAGAGCGCTTCTCCATCGCCCTTGACGAGTTGAGGAGTGTGTTCGAGGCTCCTAGGAGTGAAAACAGACCAGCCGGACCAGCTGAGCATGGCAGGAAGGTAAGGAGCCACGGATTAAGAGTCAACGTTCACAGGTGACAAGCTGGACAGCTTGTCTAGCCTGCCATTTATCTCTAAGCGTGTGATTTCTTTCCCCCCATCACCTGTACTCTAGACAGATGTCCTGAAGCAACCATATAATAAGGTGTGAGATGTGGCATCCTCTATTATTAAGTTCCTCTGTGGTCTTTTCCAGTGGGAACTTGACCTCCTTCACCCCCACAAAACAGCTCTGATAGGTCCTCACAGGCTGATGTTTCTTTGTGTATGTGCCTTGTTTTCACAACCAGGTTGCAAGTTCCTTAGAGGCAAGGACAATCTCTTACCACTCTCTGTACTGCAAATAGCTAACAAATGGTGCTGCACTTAGCCCGAGCTCAGTGAGAATTTATCGGTAATGATGGTGAAATGGAACAAGTGAAGGCTTCAGAACCACAGTGACCTAGTTTTTAATCCTAAAACCTGTCATTTACTTCTCTCCCTGCATGACACTTAACCTTGTGAATACAAATGTCTTAATCTGCTCCTTTACAGGGATCCCGTGAGGATTATTGATCATATATTTAAACCACTTACACAGAGTTGGGAATCTTTTGCAGTACATGATGATCACGCCTCAGTGATTATGGTGGTCTTTAATGTCTCCTATAAAATATGTCTATTAGCGAAAACGGTGATTTAATGAAATGCAGAAAGCAGGATTAGCAGCATCGTTAATGGAGGCCACATTTATACTTCTGTTGTCAATTAAAAGCGACCGCTGTTTAAACTGGAACTGCTTGAATTTATCACATTCATTAGGCTCCCTACGTAAGAGGTTATATTTGAATTTCATAAATAATTAATAAATGATCTCAGGTTTTCCACTGGGAAGCAAACTCCATGTTCTGTTAATGTTTTACCTAGCTACTGTTATTAGAAAGGTACAGTCCTACTCATGCTAATGGATCATTACCCTTCATAGAAGGCTTCACAGAAATAGAAAATTGTTCCAAATAAATTATTTTGCTAATACTTGCTCTTAGTTTTCTCAGTTTTCCTATTGGGGTATATATTGTTGTTATAATGAGGCCATTTTTGTATATCAAATAACTTGTCTTGGTTTAATGAGAAAATAGAATATGAAGTTATATTTATAGTTCTTACTGAAACTAAAGGGTTTCTCAAAAAGGCAACCGCTTGCCAATCCTTAATTTAGAATTTCCCCCCTCCTTTTCATGCCATAGGTTCAGTCCTCTTTGTGTATAACTTTATATCTTTTAGTTGGACGTCTAGGGGTTGAGGGTACACTTAACACATATATTTATAGTTTTACTTCTTTTTATCTGAACAAATTAAGTCACAGAAGAGTTTCCTTTCAATCTCTGTTGACTTAATGTGACAACTTTGGATAGTTACCAGAGATAATTGACAAAAGGAAATAGTCAAAAGTAGAAAAATTCATCCTTATAAATGGTGTAATGTAACCTATTCTCATCTGGAGCATGTGTGGCTGCTTAAATGTAATGGTAAGAAAATGAGGCATTAATAAGTGTTTCCAGTTGAAAGGAGAAATTACTACTATTGGTATTACATGTGATCTTGGATCTAGTGAACATTAAAGTAATTATGGAAAGAAGCAGATATATGAAAACTACCATTTCGTTTACAAAAATGGAACTTGCTGTACTTTGTTCTAAGTTACTCTGTCATAATATGGCATTACCCTACATATATGAAACATGGATTGTGAATTTAGAAATTTCTCTTGTACAGCAGGGACCCTTGATTTTTAGAGCCATTTTACATAAATAGGTATTAGCAATGTTTGCACAACTCTCTTTATAAATTCTTTATGGCTTCTGGAACAAGCAGAACAGAAGGAAAAGAAAAACTAAGAAGCCAATGAAGATTTAAATTGCTTTCTTCCAATTAATCCTTTTGTTGTATTATTGGGCATGTGAAAAGAATCTTAGCTCAACTTAATTCAAAATTATATATTTCACACCAAAGCACAGTAATTATAAATAACAAGACCCTATTTTTATAGATCCTTTTCTTCTTTGTTATCAAAACGTCATTGTTATAGAATAATGTGATCATATTTATTTGCAAAAATCACACAAAAATATTCAAACAGAATAAGACGGTGTGAATTTTTTCTTCTTTCAAGCTCCCAACTGCTATCTATAGAGCTTGAATGGTGAGGCCACTGCAAAGTGCCCCCAAAGTATCCCCTCAGCCTTTACTACGATCCCAGTGTAAATGGTGGGTTTCTTGTTTAACTAATTAATTTTGCCTTTATTCTAGTCATGTCACCAAATGGTAAGCTATCTGAATTTCATAGATTTTCATAGAATGACTTCCAGTTATAATCTTCCCCCTTTGCCCCCACCACTTGTGCAATCAGGTTGAATTTACCTAACGCCCCAACAGAGACTGTTTCTATCATTACTCAGACCCTCGGTTGACAAAGACCATTCAAACCTGAGCTGAACTTGATCAAATAAAGGCAGCTCGATATCACATCCTGGTCGTGCTGCCTCAGAATGCATTGATCCCATCTCTTGTGTGATTGTAGACTTGAAGAATATGCCTCTACAAGGCTGGGGACCGGGGAAATGTATGTGCATCAATGATTAAACAGCATATAAGTAATTAAATATGGTATAGTTTCCAGAACATGTTATTTTCGTTTTCTCCAATAATCAAGACCTCTTTTTTTTTTTTTTTTTTTTTTATTTAATGGCCAAGTTGTCATCTCCTACTTTTTATTTCTACATAAAATCAGGCCTTTAAAAGCACAGGTGAGTCCTGGCTTGCAGTTTGGCCTCCTCAAAAAAACAAGCAAACAAACAAACAAGCAAACAAACAAACAAACATGTCATTAGATGTTTGACATTATTTTTGCTCCTTAAAACCCAGGCATGAGGGGATTTGGGGGTTATTTTATTTCTCCTCTCAGAGCAGGGAGCACTACTTCTCTGTCACAGCATTCAGACTCCCCCATCTCCCACCCTCCTCTCAACAATGTTTCTGAGATAATTTGTCCAACATGATTTATTTTGTAAAACCATTTAACAGGAAAGAGGCTATTATAATCACCAAACTCTCAAAAACATAAGTATTTCTTCCTATGGGAAGACTTAAAAAGATTTTTGAAGAAATAAAGTATTTTTTCTTTGCTTAAAAATAGGCAAGTAGTAATTTGCAGAGTTGAAGTTTACTGAGAAAGATCACCACATTTCTGTGTGATAGGACATATTATATAGAATCATAACTTTCATTTTATAATAGCATAATATTTGATGACTAAGGATCACTTAGGAACCTTGGGTCAGCTACTTTCTCATTGCATAAATAGGAATGAGTTATTTCACCTCATTAATCCTTAATTTTTACATATATAAAATGAGGAAATGAATACAGCACAGGATTTTTTGTGCACATAAAATTATATAGCCCCTGAACGAGAAGTGGTATTTAAGTGGTAGCACTAAATGAAACTTAAGAAATAGTACCAACATAGCACTAAATGATTATTTCTTCTATTTTGTCTTCTCTGATATCATTTCTGTAACTTAGTACATATCCTTGGGGAAATATTTAACCTCAATGGCCTTCTCTTTTCTTACCTATAAAGGCAGAGGCTTACAGTATGGGTTCTAAAACTGGAAAGGTACTTTCAGCAAATAAATTTTTATTTCACGTGGAACAACACCTTAGTCTTCTGCAAAGGCCCCACTTATAGGGGCTCTCATTAACTATTTTGTGGAGCAACTTTTAATGAAACTTTTCAACAGAAATTACAATCCTATTTTGAAATGATGAGACAAAGAACCATAATTTGTTAAATTATGGTTTTCAAAGCTTTATTAAAACCCAGAGAGAGATATACTTGCCACCTTCGTTGTCCTTTCCAAATAATATAAAAAGTCACTGGCATTTAGGGACTCAAAATCTAAATTCAAAAGAGGTATAAACATGAAATATGAAAAAGTATTTATCATATTCACACACACACACACACACACACACACACACACACACACAAACACACTGGCAGAACCGTTAAACTTAAACTCAAACATACCATAAAGATGGGCCATAATGTTTTGTTTCATTTTATGCAACTTTTTCTCAGTGGAGTAATTTGTTGTTGTTTTTCAACTGTTTTTTGGTTGTTCATTTCATTCATTTGTATGTTTGTTATTTTACTGTTGCCTGTCCAGTGTTTTATGTTATTTCGGGGTGGGATAGTGGCGATGAGGAAATAGCTCTGTGATCTGATGGCAAAATTCCCAGCTGCACACATTTGCATGGCTTTTGAGACTTTAAGAGGAAACTGCCATCTCATCTCATTGGTGTTTCAGAGTGATATATGCAGTCCCAATGTGACATTGCTAAAATTGTGCCAATAGCCACAGAGAGATGCTAAGCAATACTGACTCAACCTTCAACCGGGAGAACTGCTGTCAATTCATGGATTAGGATTCTTTAACAGTTTACTTGGAAGACTAGTGAGGGTTTCCATCATTGTGTTACAAGAATATTGACCAGCTCTACTGCCTTTGTTGTGAACCCCCTTTCCTTTAATCATTCCATAGATGTTTATCCAACATTTCTTCTTACTGACCAACTTCATCCAATGAGTTTCATAAGCCACTCTTTTTCTCCTTCCCTGTCCTCTCATTGCTGATTTTCATACTCTACCAGGTTCCCTAGGAGAATCCTCTCACCACCCTGATCAGCTAAAGGGGTAATTTTTTAAAAATTGGTAAATTACATTGAAAAGGATGGTTTTGAAGACTTTTGGTCTCTATTCAGGACCTTTGACTAATGAAGGGCCATGGAGATGACATTTCAATTACCAAAAGTTCCCCAGCAAACCAAAAACTATTTTGAGAGAAGTCAACCCAGGAATTCCTTCAATAACTTCCAAACAGATAAAATTCCACTTACCATGGAGAAACCTGGAAGAATCCAACTTAGCTAAAAGATCAAAGTTAGCATCACTAGTAATGAGACAGACTGATATCATGAACCTCTTGATATGAGGTACTGATCTGACAGCAGCCTCAGTTTCTATAATACATTGCCAGCCCTCCAAAATGCTCACCCTCTTTTGGATGGGATATGATATATTGCCTTTTGATAGATTTCCCAATTGCTCCTACAGTTTTTCCTTCTGTTTTGAGGTAGGTCCTCTGCTCCTTGTCTGGTCTTTCTCACTGCAGACCGAGCCCCAGGGTTGATACAGTAAAACCTTCTCTAATGTAATTGCTTTTTAAAAAACTCAAACAGCCCTTTAACCTAACTTCAAAGTCTAGCATCTTTCATCAGGGTTGAAATTTTATAATATATAGTATGGGTTGCAGTGCAGGCCCTGACAATTCAGAGTGGGTGTGGCTAGAACAGTAGGTGCAGCCATCTTGGTACCCTCTTTCTAGACATGAACCAATGTTTTATACACCAAACTGTATTCTTATTTTAGCATTTGTTTAGCACTCACTATATTATAAATGGAAAACAAATGGTTACTACATTTTCTTACTTGGAAATATATTTCTCTGTCTGCTTAATGTGTAGTGCAGAGTGAATGCAATGAGTTCCAAACACCTGAAACAAATTCAAGCTCCATTAATGTTTCACATCTATACCAACTACCAAATATGATGATTTATGATACTTAATAGTATACTAACTTGCTTTATGTCAGTGTAAGTCATTTACTGGATGCCGCAAGACAGATTGCTCTTAAGCATAGTAATGTATCATAATGCACACAGTTCTCTTTCCCACCCCACCCCCATGCATGGAAGCATGTCAGGAGTGTACATTAAATTAATCAAAATGTTCTGATTTCAACCTTAAGATCATAATTTTATTAATAAAGATGATATAAAATATTTGTATTTCTGACTATAATGATTTAATATTTTAAAATCTAATCTCTTTCCCATTTACCTTTATTTTTATTTGTTATGGGCAATTTTTTCTTTGTTTAAAATAAGTTTGAAATTCTTATAGGACAGGAAATTCAAGCTGTGAAACAACAACCACCAAAGCCAGAAATTCCACAGACAAATCTCTCTCTCTCTCTCTCTCTCTCTCTCTCTCTCTCTCTCTCTCTCTCTCTCTCTCAATACATAGGCTTTTAAAAATATTTCATATGTGTAATCTAATGAAAGAAAAAACTGATAAACAAAATAGATTCAGAGACATAGAAGCATGGAACAGTCTGAGGGATCTCAGAGGGAAGGCAGGGGTCAAGGGGGTGGATATAGGGAGAGATTAACTAAAAAATGTATAAGCATTCTAGAGGCCTGGTGTACAAAAATTCATGTACTTGGGGAGGGGGTCCCCCAGCCCAGCCTGCACCCCTCACAGTCCAGAATCTCTCAGGGGATGTCCACCTGCCAGCTAAGCTGGCAGTCAGACATCCCTCTGGTAGCCTGGGAGCCCATGGGGAGCAGGCCTAAGCTGTCAGTCAGATATCCTTAGCACTGTGGAGGAAGCAGGAGAGGCTCCCACCACTGCCACTGTGCTCACAGCCATCAGCCCAACTTGTGGCTGAACATAGCTCCCCATATAGGAGCACACTGACTACCAAAGGGCAGCTCCAGCATTGAGCATATGCCTCCTGTTGGTCAATGCACATCATAGCCAATGGTCATTCCCAGTTGTTCCACTGTTAGGGTCAATTTACATATTACCCTTTTATTATATAGGATATGCATAACCCATGAACATAGACAATAATATGGTGAAGGCCTGGAGGTCGGCAGGTGTGGTGTGGAGAGGGTCAATGGGAAAGAAAAGGGACATACAGTATATCATACTTTCAACAATACGTATCTATTTAAATATCTAAGAGTAAAATTCATATCTAAAAGTAAAATTGAGAAGTTGAGGCACATGTGTCAATATCTCTAAGACTTACTCATCCAAGACGGACCAGCAATTGTGTTTTCACTGAGATCTGGGTTTCAGGGGTGCGGTGTGATTTACAGCTATAGCACCGTGCTGCTGCAAAGGGCCTGCAAGTAATAACTGTTGAGCACTGATATTTGCCAGCTCTCTACTGAGGGCTTCATGAACATTGCTGCCACTGAATACAGCCTCTTAAGATTAAGATTTATCATGATTCCCATGTTACAGCTACAGGGGGTAGAAGCTAAACTTGTCCAAAAGTACACCATTGGTAAGTAGTAAAGCAGGGATTTATTCAGAGCCATTAGTATTAAAAATATTACTCTCTGAGTGCTTTCTGGACTCATGCTGTCCACTTTCATACAGGATCTCACAGCTGTGTTTCTGGTATGAATGGATGCCAGTCAGTCATGGAAATCATCATAACTTCTACATGTTCAGTGCCACAAATGCTGCCATATATTCTCAATTCTGAGGCACATGTCTTTTAACATGTGAACATCTTTGAAATTAGCCTACTTCTTATAGTCAATGGCATTTCATAGTTTGTCAGGATTCACCCCCTTTCTTAGAGGTACATAAAATAATGATGGCCATTTTACTTTTAATAAAACAATGTAAATAAAATATATATTCTAAATACATATACCATAATAAAAAGGTTATTGAACATACTGGTGGCTTGGTGCACTGATTTGTGCACATTGAGAGGAAATTAATTAGAAGAAATATTTTATTTTTATTTTTTTAATTAAATATATTTTATTGGTTTTTCACAGAATGGAAGGGAGAAGAATAGAGAGTTAGAAACATTGATGAGAGAGAAACACCACCAGCTGCCTTCAGGGCAATCGGCCAGGGCAGCAAGACACCTTTGCAAAGGGCCATTCCCCGACCCCCCACCTGGGATGTGACCTCAACCAATGTACATGCCCTTGACCAGAATCGAATCTGGGACCTTTCAGTCTGCAGAGTGATGCTCTATCCATTGAGCCAAACCGGTTTTGGCTAGAAGAAATATTTTAGTATCTCTACTCACCCTTTCTCTATAATAGAAGTGTCAACCAAATTCATAATCGACAATGACAGATGGAAACACACATGTGCAATTGACATCAGTGGGAACTTTATATGTATCGCGCATGCGCAAGTCAACTTAGCCTTTTTCAGATATAGAATAAACTTGCTTAATTATGCCTGCTTTCTGATTTAGCTAAACTTTTTCCAGCCCAGTGAAGTGCCCCAACTTCTCTTTCAGGTAATTGTCAGCAACCCAGCAGTAAATATCAACATGAAGCTGATTATTATTGTAGATCACGCAAGGAGAACAAAGGGTGAAATACTTAACTGCAGCAGTGTTCGATTATATTCTGTGCAGTGAGAAAACTTGAAGTTATTTTCAAGGTCCACCATTTATTACATCTTTTCAGTCAGGTCAAGTTTCTAAGCTTCCTAAATCTCCATTTTCCAGAGAATGAAAAGAAAATAGGATTCTACGGAATCTCCTATCTATCTACTCCAGGTCTTCTGTGAAGATCACATGAGATGAAGCACTGGAAAATGCTTCATAGACATTCTGTTAAAGTGTAAAAGGTTAGCACCTGGCAAGTCTTGTTTTTTGGGCCAAAGAAACTGCAAGGAGGCTAGTCACTAGGGAGAGGAAGCTGGGCTTTGCTATGTATAATAACATCGTTACCTGGTACCCATAGTGACTGTTTCTGGGATGGGCTGTGCTATGGGCCACATTTGGTGCCATGGGGTCTTGGCAGCATTGGCTGCGATTTGGTGGGCTGTCTCTCCAGGGTGGTGGTGGGGCCTGTGTCAGCGCCAGGTTCACGATGCTGAATGGCCAGTGTGCGTCAGATCAGCTCATGCATTAAGTGCCTGCCCCCTGATGGTGAGTGCACATCATAGCGACTGGTCGGACGGACACTTAGCATATTAGCCTTTATATAGATAGATATTGTGTGTCAAGACATACTAAGCACTTTACATATATTTTCTCTATGTGAAAGCGTAGCTACCTTATGAGTTATATCCTACCTCTTTGAAGAAGTGGTTGAAGAGAAATCTAATCCATACAGCCTGAGTCCAGTGGCCTTATTCTTAAATGCTGATGAAGCTAGTTTTTGTATTTACCTATCTGGCTAATGGAGTTTAAAGTAAGCTGAAATTTCCCAGTCTAATGCACAAGTAACTTTGTACAAAATAACTTTCACACACACAAGATGAAAGCAATCAACAATGGCTTTTTGGTAGGAAGGATAGACATTATATATATTTCTATCTTCTTTCAGGGACTGGGAGTGGAAGCAGAAATGAATTTAGAATAACCTCACCTGAAAAAAGATATTTAGAGATATTTGAAGGAAAAGAGAAACAAAAAAAGATTTGGGTGGAAAAAGGCAGAAAATTGAAGTTTAATACTTATTAGAAGGCAGGGTTAAATCTCTAATTAATAAACCAAAACCTAGAGAAAACATCTAATTATAGGAAACATGAGAGCTGCTGAAAAGGGAAACCAGAGAGGAAGGAGAGAAATAGAAGGTTAAGACCACAAATAATACATTAAAACTTAATAGGGAAGTAGTCTGATTTTTCTGATCTGGGTGCTTCTTTTTAATTCCCTAAGTTTCTTACCGTGCACAGTCAGTCATTAAAATTAAGTCTTTTTTTCTTTTTTTAAAATTTCAATTTTGATTCTATGTAGACCATTACAACCTATTTATCTAAAATCTTACCCCTTTACCTAAGTTCTGTCCCCAAATTTTCAACTAAAAACTTTTACTTATTTTTTTTTCTTTCCTTTTTTTAACTTCCACCTGTGTTTTTTGTCAAGAACCTCAAAATGCCCAGGTCTGAGCTCACCCCCCGCAAGTAAATCAACTTCTTGCACAAAGCCCATACATTCTCAATAATTGTGTGTCATGACCAAGTCCTCTCTGTAGCAATACAACCACAGCTCTGCTAGTTCCCACAGCTGTGTACTTTGTGTACCATCCTATATAATAAAAGAGTAATATACAAATTGACCATCCCTCCAAGACACAAGATGGCTGCCCCATGTGGTCAAAGATGTCTGCTCCCATGTGGACAAAGGTGGCCACCACAACATGGCCTGCAGGGGAGGGCAGTTGTGGGCAGTTAGGGGGGACCAGGCCAGTAGAGTTGGGGGTGACAAGGCCAGCAAGGTAGGGCAGTTGCGGGGGACAAAGCCTGCAAAGGAGGGGAATTGAGAGCAACCAGGTCTGCAGGTGTGGGGGGGCAGTTAAGGGCAATTGGGCTAGCCAGGGAGCAGTTAGGCCTCAATCAGGCTGGCAAGGGAGTGGTTAGGGGGTGATCAGGCTAGCCAGCAGAAGCGGTTGGAGGCAATCAAGCAGAGGTAGTGAGCAGTTGGGAGCTAGCAGTCCTGGATTGTGAGAGGGATGTCTGTCTGGGATTGGGCTTAAATGGGCAGTTGGACATCCCTCAAGGAGTCCCAGATTGGAGAGGGTGCAGGCTGGGCTAAGGGACAACCCTCCCCCCCCCCCCGACCCCCATGCACAAATTTTGTGCACTGGGCCTCTAGACCTATCTAATAAAAGGGTAATATGCAAATTAACCATCAGTCCATCACAAAGATGGCAGCCCCCATAGCCACAAGGTGGTGGCACCTAGTTCCCTCAGCATCACGGAGTCTCCTAGTCCTGGGGGGCTACCACTGAGGGAAGGCAGCATGAGTGGGTTTGCAGAATGCTTGCTTCATGGCTGCAGTGATGGAGTGCCTCTGGGAAGTGGGCGGGAAGCAGGCAGGGCTGGATGCTTGCTTCATAATCATGGCGATGCCCCAGCCTCAGAGGGCCTCTGGGGGTCAGGGGGCTGGCCTGCAGCCTCCATGGCCGAGCTCAGAGAGGAGACTGTGAGCCCGCCTCATATGAAAGCAACATGGCTATCGTGTAAGCAGCACAGCTCCCAACAGCGTGCTGCAGTTCCCACCAGCTCCCACGGATGTGGCAGGCAGCCTACTGTGTATGATATCATGCAATGGGCTACTAGTTTCAGATACTTGCATATACTATATCAGATGCATGCATTCTCTTTTATAGTGCTGTGTTGTCAATTATGGAGTAAGTAGCCACATATAGCTTAATTAAAAATAAATTAAAAACCTCTTTCCTTAGTTAGACTAGTCGTATTTCAAGCTCCCTATGGCCTGCGGGCTCTATATTTGACAACGTGGATATAATACATTTCCATCACTGCAGAAAGTTTTATGGGTTATTGTGCTCTACTGGGTTCTAGGTGTTCCACAATTCTTCTGATTTATTCCAGTCTAAATATCTGCCTTTTCACTTAATAATAACTCTTCGGGTGGATTTTCTATAATTTCTTATTTTTTATTTTGCCTCTGAATGTAGAGGTACACTGTATACTTGGAACCTTTCCAAACAGCGATGCCAACGGATAGAGAAGGCAATGCAACATGAATCTAGTTACAGTAACTGACTTACTTGTCATAAACGCCGAGTATGTTATTGGGGCTAATTGTAGTCTGTATGAGTCCCCAAAGAAGTTTCTCAAGCAAGTATGGTTGGATCTTCTTATTTAGTAAAAGTTTTTTTTAAAAAATCTACTTTCCCTTGGCCAGCATGGGTTAGTGGTTATAGTGTTAGTGGCCAGCACCCCAGAGAGTTGCTGGGTTCAATTCCCAGTCAAGGGCACCTACCACCCCCCAACCCAAGAGGCAACCAATTGATGTGTCTCCCTCACACAGATGTTTCTCTCTCTCTCCCTCGCTCCACCCTCTCTTCCTCTCTATAAAAGTCAATGGAGGATAAATCTACTTCCTTCCTTCCAGCTCTTCATTCCATTAATACACCTTTCCAATGGTGCTGCCTTGGGACCCTTGAGGCCTGTAGGCAGGTTCTTTGGTTTCCTCCTTCTATCATGCATGATACTATTTCAAAACCTGATATCCCCTTTCTAGAATTAATAAATTTCTTTATAGAGCAGTTTTAGATTAAGAAAAAAAATTCATTGGAAAATACATAGTTCTCATATGCCTTCTCCCTCTAACCCCCCACTGTCTCCTATTATTAACATCTTGCATAGTGTGATCCATCTGTTAAAGTTGATGAGCCATTATTGACATATTATTTTTTTTATAGTTCATAGTCTATATTAGGGTTTAATCTTTGCGTTGTGTATTCTCTGGTTTTAATAAATGCAAAATGACATGTATCCATCATTATAGTATCATACAGAATTGCTTCATTGCCCTAAAAATCCTCTATGGTCTGTCTATTCATCCCTCCTTCCCTCTCTGATGGGCCCATGGCAACCACTGATATTTTTGGGCTTTGCCTTTTCCAGAATGTCATATAGTTGGAATAATACAGCATGTAGCCTTCTCAGACTGGCTTTTTTCCACTTAGTAATATACATGTCTTTTTGTTGCTTGCTAGCTCATTTCTTTTTATTGCTGAATAATATTCCAAAGTATGAATGCACCACATTTATCTACTGAAGGACATCTTGGTTGTTTGGTTGTTGTTGTTGTTGTTTCAATTATGAATAAAGCTGCTGTAGGATTTGTGCACAGGATTTTATGTGGACATAAGTTTTCAATCCATTTGGGCATATACTAAGAAACATAATTGCTGTATTATATGGTAAAAAAAATGTTTAGCTTTTTAAGACACTAGCAAACTGTCTTCCACAGTGTTTGTTCTGTTTTGCATTCCCACAAGCCATGAATGAGAATTCTGTGCCTCCACATACTCTTCAGCATTGGGAGTCCCAGTGTTTTGAATTTTGGCCATTCTTATAAGTGTCCAGTGGTTTAATGTTTCTTTTCTATGTGTCATGTCCAGCTGTGCCAGTTGGTACTACAGTGACTTGTTTAATTTTTCACTGCTCTTGAGTTTTTCTAATTTAGGGGCATAAGCTTGTTTGGACAATATGCTCTTTTAGTCCTGTTTTATTATTTTTTACTCTATTATTTCAGATATAATTCCCCAGATGTTTTATTATTTAAGCACGGGTTTGCATATCCAATTTATATGTCAACCATATGGCAATCATCCTGTTTTGTAGATATAGTCCTGCTTTACACATGTTACCCCAGGATAATTATTGTAATACTTACTTAAGGATAGGTTTATTGGTTTTAAAGGGAGAGAGGAAAGGAGAGAGAAATATCAATGTAAGAGAGAAACATCAAACTGTTGCCTCCCATATACTCCATGACCAGAGGTTGAACCCACAGCCTAGGTATGTGCCCTGGAACCACACTGTCCTTTTTTTTTTTTTTTGGTATATGGGATAACGCTTCAACCAGTTGAACCACCCAGCCAGGGCAAACCCAGAATAATTAATGGTATCCTTTCCACTCACAAAAGTGTCCCAGTTTGAGTTAAAATTATTTCATGATTCTGCTTGAGTATCACCTGGATTATAGGGCAGAAACACATCTTCTCTTTCTCTTTCTCTTTCCCTCCATTGTCTTTAACAGGGTGCTAAGATGTAGTAAATGTGCTTTAAGTACTTTGGAAATGGGTGAATGGAAGACCCTCATTAAAATGAGCTGGATCTTCTGTGTCTGCTTTCCAGGTCATGTGTTTTAGCATTCCATCCTTAGGACTCAGCTTCAAGGTAACTTTGTAGCAATTCTTCAGGCTGCACTGCCTATGTTGCACTACTTCTGCTCGTTTGACAGCAGGTGTTTGATAACCTGAAATAATTTGTCTCTTGCATATGGCGAAACGAGTATAAGCAATCTTTTTGGTGGCTGTGTGCCAGACTCTCTGGGTTATACACTCCATCTTTCCATTTCGTATGCTTTATAGAAAACCCTGGTGAAATTGTACACAACAAACCTGAAGGAGTTATTGCTCCCTTTCTTGCCTTTTTAATGTCTGAAGTCTAATGTTACTTTGACATCAAGCTCTGTCTACCAGCCTCCCAAAGGATAGACTGCCTTCAGGATTCATGAATTTTCCCCAGTGCCTTATTAAACCGTGGTCTGATTATGCAGCCAATTTCAGAAAGAGCTACCATCTTTGTGTTGCACAGACTCTCTTGGTAGAGTCTACCTTGTGATTTGCTGTCCTACAACCAACCCACCACCACTGCCCTAAAGTTCCTTAATGACGTTCTGAGATATTATTGTATATCGTTTGTCTGCTTTTCCTACTCCAGAAATTAAGTAATGATTATTACCTACTCTTTTAAAATTATGGAACATGGAAGTCATAGAGAACTATATGAAAATATATTCTATATCTCCTTCAAGCTCTGTATCAAAGATGCAGGGGTGAGCAGACAGAGGCTCTCAGGGAGTGAGGTTTTGTTTTCTTTGATGTATACAATACCATAGCTTGAAAGATAATTTTGGCTAGCAAAAGTTTTATCTTATGCAAATTTACAGACTTCCTTTTTCCATAATATTTGAAGATTTCCACATAAAAGAAGAGAAGGTGAACTGGGCCAGATATGCAGAACTCAGAGAGTAAATAATAAATATATATTATCCCCCAAACATACATACATACATACAGAACATAAAAATAAGCCACTAGAAAACCAGGTTTTTTTTCTTTTTTCTTTCTTTTTTTTTTTTTTTTTTTGAATAAAATTAACCAAGGGTCTATAGCATATATAGAGTGGAGCAAAAGTAGTGAGTCTGAGAAACACAGAGACTCTTTTTTTTAAAAAAAATTGGATTTATCAGGATGACATTGGTTAATAAAATTATATAGGTTTCAAGTATACAGTTCTATAACATGTTTTATTCTTATATTACTACCCTGTTTCCCCGAAAATAAGACAGTGTCTTATATTAATTTTCTCTCCCAAAGTTGCGCTAGGTCTTATTTTCAGGGGATGTCTTATTTTTCCATGCACTAGGTCTTATTTTCGGAGGATGTCTTATTTTCAGGGAAACACGGTATTTATTAATTATTATTTTGTTTTCCATACAAACAATGTAAACATATTTTTCCCCACCATACATACCTATGTGAAATGGTTTCTAATACTTGGTGAAATCTTCATAAACATAGCGATAATGAATCATCATATTTTCTTTCTTATTCTTCATCAGTGAATAAAAACAAGGTTTTTCTCCCTAAGGGTGTTCAGCATCTGAGTTTCTTTGCTGTTCAAAGAAAAAACAATGTGCTTGACATTTCTATAATTTCAAAGAGACTGAGGGAGTGGAAATGAAGGGAGGATTCATTGCTAAGAAGCACAGATCCCATTTTCTTATAATGTCACCAATAATAACTTAGAAGTGGTAGCTAGAGTATAGATGCTGTACAAACAAAAATAAATCTATACTAAATGGTTTTTAATGTTTGAAAGGTAAAAGTAACTGCAAAGTGAAAATCAGTTTACGATAAACACCTCCTCCATAGCAATGTATTTTGCCAGAGTCCTCCCTGGAGTTTTTGGCATATTGCTCAGAGATGCCGCAATAGAATATATTTAATGAGGTATTTTCCATTCATTATTTTCTACTGAGAGATGCTTTTCCAAGTGTAGAAATTAAAAACGATAAATTCTTCCAAAGAAATGATTTCAATTTCAGTAGGAACATTCCAAATAAGTCTTCACCCAGCATGAGGTTATACTGCTTTTTTACTAGCAAATGCAGTTTCAGAATAGATAATCATAAAAACCGAGACACAATCCAGTTTCCATAAATATATGACAATTAAAGTGACTGCAGTAGAACGATAAGAATCTTCAAGGAGAGAACTGCCCTCAGATGACATTGAGCAAACTCCCTGCCAAGGTTGAAATCCATATGATATTCCAGACAGATGGCAGCCCAGCTTCCCTGTCAGTACTTCCCGTTTCAAGGAGTTCATGCTTTCCCAAAGCAGTTCTATTGTCAGATGGCTCTCTTCCTTAGAAGATTAATCCTCACAATGAGTAAAATGTGTTTCCTGGGAATATTCACATTTTGACTAAACTCTCCCCTCTCCCCGCTCCTCCCAGTCCCTACTCCCCTCCCCCGTCTTTACTACCCAATTGCCCCTGTCCATGGGCTATGTATATGCTTATATAATTTCTTTTGTTTATCTCTTATCCCCCCCAACCCCATATCGAGGTATGTCACTCTGTCCCATCCCTCCACGCTTCAGGTGTTATTTTGTTCATCAGATTCCACAAATAAGTGAGATCATGTGATACCTGTCTTTCTCATTTTGGCTTATTTTGCTTAGCATCATATTTTCCAGGTCCATCCATGCTGTCCCAAAGGGTAAGAAACACAAAATACTCTCCCTTTGTCACTGTAGGAATGACAGGCTGTGTCTAACCTTGAGGGCTCAGGACACAGCCCAGCAGTAGCAGGTGAGGTTGAGATGCTCCTGACTGCCTTCAGAAGGGTCTAGGCCAAAACTATACATGATGAGGGTGAGCTATGACTCAGCAGGGTCAGACTAAGGAAGGACAGATACCCTGAAAACAACACAAACCACAATAGGAGGGAGGACATTAACTAAGGAACCCAACCTGCATAGGTCATCTCATGTATGAGAATATCTTCTCTTGCAGATCTTTAAAACATCTTTGTTTTGGGGCTTTATGCTTAATTGGGGGAAGGGAGTATAGGTGTATCAGGAATACATTAGTAGATCCACTTTAGAGTGACAGCAACGATGACAGAGACAGATGTCATTGACTGTTCTTTTCCAAGTGTTGCAATAAGCACTTGGGGTAGGACGATAGATTATTTGATAACTGTGGGCTGCATCCAGAATTTTTATTATCTTTCTTTGTGCAGTTCCAACTCTTCAGAACCGTTAGCACCCTGTGATGCTGACATAATATGTCCCTTTTGAGGCTTTGCTTTTTCTGGCTAGGCTTCAAACTAAGGACTTATAACAGCTTTATTTGCATAAATAGATACCAAATGTGTCATTTTTGTCGTTTTACTGCTTTTTTTTTTTAAAGTCTTCAATTATAACTCTAGTCAGAGACTCATGTATGCTAATTTTTTTCACTGATTATGCTTGCACACAGCCTCTTCCTGCCTTGAATATGATACCCTCTGTCATTACATGCAGGTTAAGGACCAGAGTTGAGAGAGAAGAGGCTTTCTAAGTGCTTCCACTGCTAGTACTCCCTTTTGTTGTTAATTCTCACTGGAGGATATTTTTCCACTGATTTTAGAGAGAGTGGGAGAAAGAGGATAGGAGGAGAGAGGTAAAAGAGAGAAACATCGATGTGAGAGAACCACATCAATTGGTTGCCTCCTAAATGGGCCCAAATCCGAGAGGGGAACCTGCAACCAATGTATGTGCCCTTCACCAGAATCAAACCTGAGACCCTTATTTGCGGTCAGATGCTCCAGCTCCTGAGCAATGCTGGCCAGGGCTGGAACCCTCTTTTGTAGAATACCAAATAATGGAACATAATCTTTCCTCCAACCCACCCACATATACCCAACTCTGTCTCTCAGCATGCAGTTCCATTACACTTTCCCCCCACTTGAGGCACACTTGAAAAATAAAATTGTAAGCTATTTAAAGTATAAAATGTGATGGTTTGATATATTTACGTTGTGAAAAGATTACCTTCATCCAGTTAATTAACACAATCATTCTCTCTCTCTCTCTCTCTCTCTCTCTCTCTCTCTCTCACACACACACACACACACACACACACACACACACACACGCACACAATTTATAATACTTAAGTTCTATTCTGGTAGTAGGTATTGAGTTTATAACTGAAAGTTTGTTCCCCTTTACTGGTCTTTCTCTTTCTATATCCCTCAGCCCCTGGCAACTACTTTTCTACTGATTGTTTTTGAGTTTGATTTTTTAAAATTATATATGTAAGTTACACCATATAGCATTTGTCTTTGTCTGGCTTATTTCACTTAGCATAATGCCCTTCAGATTCATCTATGTTGTGACAAATTACAGGATCTTCTTCCTTTTTAAAGCTGAGTAATTTTCCATCAGATATACCACATTTTCATATATGGTATATGAAATAATATATATAATGTTATATAATTATATTATAAAATTATACTTTATAAAAATATATATTTCATATATATGAAATAATTTTCAATCACATATATCATATTTTCCAACAAAATGAAATGTCAACCTACAGATATATATATTAGAGGCCCAATGAACAAAATTCATGCCAGGGGCTCAGCCCTCACAGCCCGGGCTGCCTTGTGGCCCTGGCTGCCTCTGGTTGTTCAGGAAAATCATTTCAGAAGGTCATTCCAGAAAGTCATTCTGCTGTCTAGTCTAATTAGCATATTAGCTTTTTATTATATAGGATAATGTCACATGTATATTTCACTTTTGCTTAATTAATTTACCATTGATGGATAGATTATTTCCATACATTGGCCATTGTGATAATGCTGAAATAGACATGGGAATATAGATATCTTTTCAAGATAATGGTTTCATTTCCTATGGTATGTACACAGAAGTTGGATTACTGGATCATATGGTAGTTCCATTTTTAATTTCTTAAGGAACACCCATAATGTTTTTCATATATAATTATTCCATAATTATTTTTATATATAAATTATTTTCCATATATAAATATTCCATAGTAGCTGCAATACTTACATTTTTATAATTATTTTCCATATATAAATATTCCATAGTAGCTGTAATAACTTACATTCCCACCAACAGTGTACAGGGGTTCCCTTTTCTCCACATTCTCGCCAACATTTGTTTTCTCTTTTTTAATAACAGCCATTCAATATGTGTGAATGATATCTTGTAATTTTGATTTGCATTTCTTTGATGATTAGTGATATTAAACAACTTTTTATGTGCCTGTTGTCCATATGCATGTTTTCTTTGAAAAAAAAAGTCTATTTAGGTCCTTTGCCTATTTTTAATTTAGCTATTTACTTTTTGCTATTGAGTTGTATGAATTTCTTGCATATTTAGAATATTAAGTTTTTATTGGATATTTTCTCTTATTCTGTAGGTTGACATTTCATTTTGTTGGAAGAAGCTTTTTTTTTATGTAGTTCCACTTGTTTATTTTTGCTTTATTTGCCTTTACTTATGATGTCAAATTCAAAGAATTATTGCCAAGACCAATCTCAAGGTGTTTATTCCCTAGGTTTTCTTCAAGGAGTCTTATAGTTTTAGGTTTTACATTCTTTAATCCATTAATTTTTTTGTATAGTGTAAGAGAGGGGTCTAGTTTCATTGTTTTGCATATAGTAATCTTATTTTCCTAACACCATTTATTAAAGAAACTGTTCTTTTCCCATTGCATAATCTAGGTTCATTTGACAAAAGTCAATTGACTGAATATAACTCAGATGATATCTGGGCTCTCTAGTCTGTACCATTGATCTATGTGTCTTCTTTGATGCCAATGTCATGCTAATTTGATTATTATAACATTGTAATATAGTTAAAATCAAGAAGTGTCATGTCTCCAGTTTCATTCTTCCTCAAGGCTACTATAACTATGGGTTATTTTGTGTTTTCATACAAATTTTGGGATTGTTTGCTCTATTTCTGTGGAAAATGCCATTGGAATTTTGATAGGTATTGCATTGAAGCTGTGGATCACTTTTTCTCTTAATTGTGGTTTATGATGCCAAGTTTAAGAATGATGGGAGAATTGCCCTGGCTGGTGTGGCTCAGTTGGTTGAGTGTCGACCATGCATGCAAAGGCTGCTGGTTCAACTCTCAGTCAGGACACATGACCAAGTGTCTAGTTCAGTCCCCAGTTTGTTGCATACAGGAAGCAGCCAACCAATGTTTCTCTCTCACATTTATGATTCTCTCTCTGTCTTTCCCTCTCCCTTCCTCTCTCTCTAAAAAAATGAATAAAGAAAATGTTTAAAAAGAATGATGGGGCAATAATATTGCTGCAAGATTTAAATAAACCATTAAATTAGAAAAAAAATATTGAGGGTTCCTTAGAGCTAATATTTAAATGTTGATTTTTTATCTGAATGTAAAGACAAGATAGTTTATATTTTGTTTCTTGATTAGAAAATTAATCTTTTGTCTTTTGTTTAATATTAAAAATTGTTACAACTTTAATAGCATATAAGCTTTTCTCTCCTCTTTCCCATTCCCAATACTTTGTGCCAAGCCTGCCCTATTATAGGTGTTTTTCTCTGTATTAAAAAGATTACAGGCTATACTTTTAATATAATAGTAGCTATATTTATCAAAAATCTTGTCAACTCTGAAGTTAGACATCTGTCAGCCTACAATTCGGCATTGTTCTCTGAAACATCTGAGGAAGAGCTCAACATTAGGCATTTGATACTTAGTATAAAAGATTTTTAAAAAGGTTTTTATTGAGCCATATAATTCAATCTCTGATTTAGAATTTCAAGTTTTTTAGATCACAAATTCTTCAAGCTCCTATAATTACTGAATGAATGGACATGCATTCAGGTATATTATCTTAATCATTGCAAGGCATGATTTGGGAGCTGCCATCCAAAAGGACACTAAATTTATATTGCTTTTTAGTTTATAGTATAATTTAAATTTCTTATTTAATCTAATAGATTCTACAAATGCCATAATCAACTCAACACATTTGCTGCAACTATCTTTAAATAAATTCATATCTGAATATTCACACTAAAAATGTGTATGAATATGTCTGATTTCTTCCCATGGTTCTCATGGGGAAAGACTATCAGAATTCATCGTGGTGTCCCCGTTGCCTTGCAGGATGATAAGCACAGGACAACATGCAATCTATGTTCATTGAGTAACTAAATCCATTTTAAAGCAATCCTATGACTTTGATAGTTACATATATAATATTCAAAGAACCTGAACTTACTTGATTTTTCAAACCACTGTTCTATGATACCAAATATTTGGGGAAGGGGAAGGACATATATTTGCTTCTTGTATGTTGAAACACAATTCTCAAATTTCTTTGTAAAATGTTTTCCTGTCTACCCATCTTACATCAGTATTACAACTTTATGTAATCTATGATTTTTGAAATCCAGAACAATAATCTATACATCCATTCCCACCTAAAATGTAGAAAGCCATCTGTCTTGATTTAAAATAGGTATCATTCCAACCTTTTGTCCCCTATAATTCCATCATTGCTATTTAAGAGAATCTTTGAGCACTAATGTCTATTTTATTGGGGCATTCAAAGGGACAAGAGGCCAACTGTAATAATCTCTTGCTCTGATAACAAATAGCCAGATTGATCTGTTTTGCGTACCAAAAATCCTCTTCCTCAGTGGCCACTGTTTGTCTTCAGATCCACACTAACACTAGTGTTATGTTTAACAGGACAGAGTTGCATTTTCAGTTGGCATAATTTTATTGTTCAAGCTTTGTGCAGAATTTTTCCTGACATGAGCTATCTTCAATGTTTATTTCCAGCCAAAGAAATATAATCTCATTGTCTAAGAATTTACTCTGTGGGCAGACTATAGAACAAAGGAAACATCAGCCCTGCACAATATTTTTCAGGCATAAAATGTAGTCCAGGAGCCTACAAATAAATAAAACAACAGCTGTCTACTGACCCAGCAGGCACACTGCACCCGTCATAACATAGTCAGCAGTAGCTCAAACCCTAAGAACATTGTTTATTTTAAAGAGCCACATCTCAGTTGTTGCTGGAAAAGGGAGGCAAAGATGAGCATGGCTCATTGAGTTGAGATTACAGTTTTAAAATACTCATGTTTCCATAAGTTTGAAATGTTTTTCTACTCAATGCTGTTTTTCTGGAGTTATTTTCAAATAGGAAAATTAATATTTTAGCCATTGTGTTCCTTTTTACTGGTGTAGATTTTAAATCTAGGGCTTACAATTACAAATTAAAGAAATGATCAGAGTAGAAGCAACATGGGCAAAAAAAGTAGATGGGTAGATGAGCATTACCTTAGGTTTATCAAGCCACTTTCCTATTTAAGTCATGATATTAGTTTCCTGTTGGTGCTATCATAAATTACCTCAAACCCAGTTGCCTAAACAACATAGATTTATTAGCCTACAGTCCTAGAGGTCAGAAGGATTATGTGAGTCTCATTCAGATAAATAGAGATGTTGTGAGTTCTACATCTCAAAACGAGGCTCTAGAGGAGAGTCTGTTTCTTTTTATTTTCCAGTCTCTAGAGGTAGCCCAGATACCTTTGCTCATGGCCCCTTTCTCCATCGTTAAAGCTAGCAATAGTGGGTTGAGTTCTTCTCACTTAGCACCACTGTGACCTCTGCTTCTACTCCCCTTTCCCAATTTTAAGGCCCATTGGAAAGAGTACCCAGGGCACACTGTGCCTGAGAATTCTATTTTTAAAAGCATATTTTTATTGATTTCAGAGAAGAAGGGAGAGAGAGAGGGAGATAGAAATAACAATGTTGAGAGAGAATCATTGCACAGCTGCTTCCTGCATGCCCCTCACTGGGGATCAAACCCACAACATGGGCATATGCCCTTGACCAGATCGAACCCAGGACTCTTCAGTCTGTAGGCCAGTGCTCTATTCACTAAGCCAGCTAGGGCCCTAAGAATTCTATTATGATTGGAAACTTTGTAAGATATATCCTTCCCTGTAGTATTATCAATAATATCATCAAAGTGGAAGAGACTAAGGGAAGAAGAGGCCAAAAGAAACTGAGCATTTTATTCAAAAGAAATGAAGCATTACACAAAAGCGTTCATTTTTTAAAACATAATAGACTATGTTTTAAATTTAACACTGCTAAAAGAGCATGTGGGGCTTGTTGCAAAACATGAAATTAGTTAGGGACAAAACAACAAGAAGATTTCTGGTCCTACTACATTCAGATATACATAGAAAAATGTATATCTTTAATTGTCTATAACTGATGTAATCTTCATAGCATGTTCTTATCTACTGGTTATTAGGAAAGAAGTAGCAAGAGAGGGTGAAAAGTTAATTTTAGACCTATTTTTTAAAACCTTTACTGCTCTGATAATGTAAATAATAGCTCCCCCTTGAGAATAAAATTCAGCCTCTCTGGGTCTTTATTTCATAATCTCTCCATTTCCTTCTTGACTTACTTTTAAAATTATGTTTATATTAGGGGCAGAGGAACAACTTACCATGCCTGCTCCTCGGTTTTCCAGAAAAACAGCCCATATGCCCTGATTGCAGGGTGCCCTGCTGGATTCTGATTCCATAGTCTATGCTCAGTTACTTCACAATCCAACCTTTGGCTAAAATGCTTAATTAAGGGAAGCAATGGACATCTCTCTCTTTTTTGAGTCCTTAGTCCCCTAAAATTCTACTGAGCCTATTGCTATCTACCATTACAGGTTCTGTGGCCAGAACCCCAGTTTCTATAACAGGGTTATGTTTTTCTCATTATAGTAGGTCCATAACAAGTTCATTGCCTTTCAACTAAATAATGGCAATGATCTTGGGTTCACGTCTCTCATAGTTATTTATCCTTCTCTGGGAATGGCTGGACCTAAGGGCATGGAAGGATGCCAGCTAAAGCCTTTCTGTCTCCGGTCACACTGTTCTACTTCCTAACCAATTTGATATGCACCAAATTGGTGCTCAATGCACTCCACAGAAATCTTCTCCAAATGTTTAAATATAGACCAGAAAGGGGCCCTCTGCTGTTGAGTTTTTCCCTCTCTCATCCATAGGCTTTATCCTAGATGGAGGAAATAGGAACATAAATCTCCATTCCTCTTTCTGTCCCCTTTCGTCTTTTCTCCACTGTCTCACAGAGCTTTAACTTAAATGACTTTCTTTTTTTCAAGCAACATCCTCTTGACTTACATTTAATAACAAGAAGATGCTCTTGAATTAAGTTGCGGGTAATAGCAACCAATTCAAAAACCTAAGCAAATTGGGTGTTCAGAGAAGGGTTAAACCATTAGCTAAGAGGTTAAACCATTAGCTAAGAGGTTAGGAAAGTATGCAATTGAACATCATGAACTACTCTAAATAGATCCTTGAACTCTGTGGGGTCTTCTTTACTCTCATTTCTTCTCCCTCCCTAAACATGTATTTTCCCTTCCCAATAATTCAATTCAGTTCTTTACCAGTGTGAACCATCTCCTACCACATGCTGGGGGATATGACATCTGTTCATCATGATCACCAGGCTAGGGAAATTCAACCTCCTTCACTTAACACCCCAGTTCTACATTTTACCACACCTTTCACCAGGGAATACTGACTCACAGTTCCATTTTAAAATTTAGGAAATATTTACCGGTCTGACTTTGATTTTATATCCACGACGGGACTTAATCAAATGTGGCCAGGGGAAAGGTCACATAAGAGCATGGCTACCAGGGAGCCATTCTTCTTTAATGTGAAGCCACTCCCAGAGATGGGGATATCACCATGAAAGAAGCTAGCCCAAGATCATTGCCATTCTTCAGAACATAGTTTACAACTATTGTATCAGATCCTATTTTTGTGTGTATTGCCAATGGAAATTTTCCAGTGCTGGTGGGACATTAGCAATATGAGTAATATCTAGATTATGTATAACATAAGGCGCCTTCATTATTTTAAATTTTATGCCTAATGGCACTTGTCAGTTTCTCATAAAGGATATTTCAAAAGTAGGGCAATCTGACTGCAGTATCAAACACCATATACCATCATTCTTGAATCTGCTGATTAGCTGGCCAGATTCCCTTCCTCCCTCACTGTTCTGATCACAGAATATTTTTTTAATGTTTTGGTCATAATTGCTAATGTTGTATTATATCTACTACTGAGAATGGAAGGCAATTGCACACATTTTGGATTTTTATTTATAGCACATATTTCAATAAGTTCATGGAAGGCATAGTCAGTGAATGATAAATCGTTGAATGAATAGTTTAATAATTTATATATGTCAATATTGAAATTATTTCGAGATAAATAAATTTAATTGCATGCAAGTAATTTTGTGTATATTGTTTTGTTGTTTGGATTGGTCTATTTGAATTAGAAACATGAAATACACTTTTTGACTGACATTAACATAGTTTACTGATGATGTTAGTAATCTATTTTAACTTCTAAATGCCAGCTTTCATATCTCTAAAATAATGATCTCCCAAATTGCACTAGAAGCTGTTTTGCTTTTCTTGTACTATTGCTGCTCTCTTTTCTTCTGCTGCAAATTTTATAAATACAGTTGTATTATCTCAGAACTTTCCTGTTGGAAAGAGATATGAGAAGGAGTTGTGCATATTAGTATATACATTTTGAGGGTAGTATATTACTTTATACTGGTTTTCTAAGCTCTCAGACTTCCATTTCCTTAGTTGTTAAGTGGCAATAATGAATAAGATATTGCTAATTCTAGAAGCCAGAATAGATTTGGGTAGAAGGGGCAGCCAGGACCAAAATACAATTCGGTGTTTCTTTGCAAGGGAGGGAAAGGAAATCACAGTACCTTGTCTTAAAGCCAGAGAGAACTAAAAATTCAGAAATGGTCAGAATATTAAAAGAAGATTTTGAACAAGAAATAGAACTAGTATAGATCAAATAAAATTAAATATTAATATTTGGATTAAGCAAAGGCCCTGGTACTTGTGAGTGTAAGGCAGTGAGATCTGGGAGCAGACGTGAATGGATAAGCTTTTGCCCTAGATGTGCCTCATATTTTGATGTGGTTAATTTTCATGCAATAAAGTGTACACATTTCAAGTACAGCTTGGTTTACTTTTAAAAGTATATGTTTCCATTCACCCATTTACTAGTAAACATCATAGCCCAAGATTTTACCTCAAGAGGTTTTCTCATTCTCTTTAGCAGTCAATATTACACCCTCCCCAGAGTCAGGGGCTATTCTGACTTCCACCATATATTAGTTTATGTAAATGCAATCATATCATATGCATTCTTTTGCGTCTGGCTTTTCCCCATCCATATAGTTTTTTTGTGCTGTGTTCATGTCACTGTATATAATGGTAGTTTGTATGTTTCTATTGCTGAATTGCATTTGTTGTATAAGTATTCTGCAATTTGGTTATCTATTCTCCTATTGGTATAGATTTACATTGTTTTCATTTTTGACTGTGTTTTGAAGAAAAGTGCTATGAATATTTTAATGGTTTTTGGTAGACATATGCATTATTTCTCTTGGATAGGAATGGAAATATTGGCACAAGCGCTGGCTTATATTTAGCTTTAGTAGAACCAGCCAAATTATTTTTTGAAGTGATTGAACTAATTTACATTTCCACTATCAATGTATGAGAGTTCTAGTTATTCAGTATCCTTGCCGTTATTTAGGTTTTTCATATTTTTAATAATAGCAGTTCTAGTGGATGTGTGGTGCTTTAATTATGGTTTTTATTTGCATTTCCCTGGTGACTAATGATGTTGACCACCTTGTCAGAGTTTACAGGCCATAGGAATTTCTTTTTTCTGTCTATTTTCAGTCCAAGTCTTCTCCCCATCATTTTAAATTAGTTTTTGTGTTTTTCTTGATTTGTAGGTTTTTTTTTTCATATAGAGAGAAATCTTTTGTCAGATTACCATCTCCCTGTTAATGTCTTGCATATTTTTATTCTTAATGATATTTTTTGCTCAGCAGATATGCTTTATTTTAATGAAATCTAATTTATGAATTATTTTCCTAATGTTCTGTTTCAGAAATATTTGTCTATCTCAATATTCTGATATTCATATGTTTTACTCTAAAGCTTTATTATTTTTACTTTTATTTATTTACTTTTTAAAATATGTTTTTATTGATTTTAGAGAGGAAGGAAAAGGGAGAGAAAGAGAGAGAGAGAGAACCTCCATGATGAGAGAGAATTATGGGTCAGCTGCCTCCTGCAAGTCCCCCACTGGAAATTGAGCCCACAACCTTGGCATGTGTCCTTGACTGAAATCGAACCTGGGACCTTTCAGTTCACAGGCCAACGCTCTATCCACTGAGCCAAAATAGCTAGGGCTATTTTCACTTTTATATCTATGGTTCAAATTGACTTAATTTTTGTGCATGGCATGTGGTAGAAGTCATTTGTTTTCCAATATGGATATCCATTTGCTCCAGCGCTATTGCTTGAAAGGACTATTCCTGCCTCTGACCCACTCTTAAGTGCTGTGGTACATTGGTAAGAAAACAAGTTGTCTTCTACATAAAAATACATTTATTCTCTCGATCATCATGAGGCACTACCATCCTCAGCTTGCTGTAACTATGTCAGCAAATGAGAGGACCAACATTGCCGCAAAACTTCACAAGCACCCATGCTCTAGCCAAGACTCCAAACCTGCCAAAGGCCCTCTTCGTATTCTGTTCTACAAAAACCTGCCCTGAGTTCAGGCTTTAAAAACCCATGGACCCTGGGAGCATTTTGGAATTCAAGAATAAGGATAACATTAGGGGTCATGCAAAGATTCCTGGTACAAAATTGTCTTAAATTTGTATAGCCTTTTAAAAAATACAGGCTACATTCACAGATATTAACAGGCATTATTTTTATGAATAACTTTAAAAGACACACAAAAGAATTGCCCAACACTATTCTTTTCATCTTAGTTGTAAGCAAAAGGAAGTCCTTTAGAACTCTGGTCAACCCAAGGACATATACCCTAGTAAGTAGTAGAACCAAAACTGACAAGTTCAAAAGTGTTCATTATGCTCTTTCCATAAAAATACTGTAGTCTAGCCACAAGCATCAAATTCTATGTATTATTTAAAGACCATTTTGTTATACATATTTCATAAACTGGTGCTGATAAACAAATCCTAAGAGGAAGCAGGACATTATTAAATCATTGCTTTCAAAATGTAAAGGGGTAGTAAATGGTGTTGGAAGGAGACAACATTGGGTGGTGAACACACAATACAATATACGGATGATGTATTATAGAATTATGCACCTGAAACTTATGTCATTTTATTAGCAATGTCACCCCAATAAAGTCAATGAAATTTAAAAAGTAAATAAATGCTTTTAACATCTAAAAGAAAAATATATTTTCATTGAAAAGTTCAGTTTTTTACTTGTATCAGAAAAGCTATATCAGTGTCAGGTAGTTTTTAAATGCAAAATAAATTCCTTTAAGAGGGACTATTTTGAATGTTAGGCTCTACAGCATTAACCAAATTGTATAAGTGTTAAAAATAATTAACAACATCAAAATATTACCAATTAAATTGAAATTCTCAAATGACACCTCTTATGTTAGTAATGAAAACATCAAAACTTTGATGACTCATTAGGAATGATATCTAAGGAAATATAATGAAATTAATTCATGCTTTCATTAGATTTGAATTCAATACCATTCAATACAAAGAAATAGCTATTCTAATTGAAATATTGTATAAGAAACTTTGTTTCTTTTGTTATTCAAACTAATAATAAGTTTTCTTCCAGGATTTGCCTGAGAAAAGTAACAAATACCAACTACAGATCTTTCCCTTAAGACTAATAATATAATTTAGATAAGTTTGTATCATTTTCTCTTAATTTACTTTAAAAACTAAAGTTATATAATTCAGAAGATACATAATTCATAAATATAACTCAATACATATTTTAAAAGATAGCCAAAGCATTCAATGTGAAACACTTTTTAAGACTTATAAAATGGCTCTGCTTTCTCTTCACTCTGTCCTTGCTCTGATCAGATTTTTTTTTTTTTCTCTCTCTGTTATAGAGCCTATTTGGCAATATCATTACTTTCCTGGGATCAGGCATTATATTGATTCTTTATTGTTGTTGTTATTGTTAGATACATTTATTTTTAAAATATATCTTTATTGTTGACAGTATTACGATGTCCCCTTTTTTTGTGTGTGTTCCCACATCGACCCCCCTCTCCCCATACCCACCCCTCCCAAGCCTTCACCACTCCATTGTCTGTGTTCATGGCCTATGCATATGTGCATATAAATTCCCTAGTTAATCTCTCTCCCTGAAATTCATCACTCTGTTCATGGTTCTATGTCTCTGGATCTATTTTGTTTATCAGTTTGTTTTGTTCATTAGATTCCACATATCAGTGAGATCACGTGATACTTATCTTTCTGTGACTGGCTTATTTCAGTCAGCATAATACTGGTGTTGCTGACTCCAGGTCCATCCATGCCATTGCAAATGGTAAGAGTTTCTTCTTTTTTTTAAATTTTTTTTATCGCAGTGTGGTATTCCATTGTGTAAACTGAACTTTTGGAGGTTTGGCTAATCCTGGCTAATTACTTGCCCTTCTATACACTTGATTTCTTATGGTAACCAATACCCTTTTACTTCAGTTCAGGTTAAGTAGTACAGGTGGATGGCTTAGATTGGTCACAAAGTGCGTGGTTGTCCTATGTCAGAGTGACTGGCTAGTCGTAGGCCAATCAGAACTATGTAAATCCTGTATGGAAGAAAAAATTAGAACTTTTGAAAGTCTTTCATTTGAGTCTTTTCCTTCTTTTGTCTTTTATCCAGCTGCTACTCTAAGAGAGGAGCTGCGTCGTTGACGAGACCTTTAGCAGGGACTTTTCTATCAAGATGGTTTTCCTCTGGAGTAAAGAGTCCTGCTCCACAGTTGCTTTGATTTCATGCCCAGTTCAATTATTTCCACTTTAGAAATAACCCTCAGCAGGAATCCTCACACACTAAATTCCCTGATGCCTAAAATTGAGTAAAATGGCAAATAATGAGAAGTGAAATATAGATGGTGGCAGCCTTTACATCTTGACTCTGATTTTTTTCCCCAACCATAAAATGAATAATTGGTACATTTAAGGTTGCCACAAAACTTCCTGATTTTCAAACCACATTTTACTGTAATCTTTCTTTATGGGGCTCTTTCAGTTACTGATTTTAATGTATTTTCATTTCCGCTTTTAGTTTAAATTAATGTGTACTATTAATGACTTTTTTTCAAAGTATATGTAATTTTAAAAACTGTCAGTTGTCAATATTTTCTTTAAAAAAAAAAAAAGGAACAATTATGGTTTGTTATGCATTCAGTCAGCTCTCAAAGTAAATAATTGTACTTCCTGTCCAAAAAGTTACATGGGAGAAATCCATGTGAGGTGGCCATCTGGGAATCTAAAATAAATATATATATATATATATATATATATATATATATATATATATATATATACCGAAACCCATTTGGCTCAGTGGATAGAGCATCAGCCTGCCGACTGAAGGGTCCCGGGTTTGATTCCGGTCAAGGGCATGTACCTTGGTTGCGGGCACATCCCCCATAGGGAGCGTGCAGGAGGCAGCTGATCAATGACTCTCTCTTCGATGTTTCTAATTCTCTATCTCTCTCCCTTCCTCTCTGTAAAAAATCAATAACACACACACACACACACACACACACACACACACACACACACACATATATATATATATATATATATATATATATATATATATATATATAATTTTTTTTTTTAATTTTTTTTTTCCTGTCTGGGCCAATGATAAGAGCTTCTAGCACAGTAGCAATTCGGAAATCTGGGGTGGTTACTAGGTTGCATTCCTTCTCAGAAACAGATGTGTTTCAGGAGAGGTAGTGGGAATTGATATTGATGTCATAGAAGAGGTGAGAGCAAGAGGTCAAGTCAATTTAAAGTTACAGAAGCCTAACCAAAACTAGCTTAAGAAAAAACAGAGTGTATGTGTTCATGTAACTTGGGATAAAATAACTATATTAACACATATCATACAATATATGCTAGGCACGGTTCTGAGTGTTTTAACTCATTTTTAGCTTCACAAAATTTCCCATGATCTAGGTTTTCGTACTATTATCATCATCTTCCTGCTTTTCGTTTTCAAGAAACCAAGCCATAGAGACATTAGATCATGTGAATGGGGCATAGCCGGTCCACAGGCGGCAGAGCTGGGATTTGTGTGCAGGGCCCATGTATGGAATCACCAGACTAAAGTGCCTCAACTGCTGCTGGTCCTGGAGGTAGCTCCACGGGGAGCTATGGGAGCTGCAACCCAAGGCTTGACCTCAGGACTCTCTTGGTTCATCTCAACAACTGTGCCTGTCTCTGCTCCTCTCCCTGTGGACGATGTTCTCTTCATAGTACACTGGCTAGTCAATCTAGCAAAGACCCTGTCTCCTAGCAGACTTGAGTTACTGACCCCAAGCAGCAAAAGACTGGATCTTGGAGTAAAGTTCCATAGCTTGGAGTGAGGTACCCGAGGAAGGAGCATTGGAAATCCTGCCGGACAGACACAAACAAACAGCTCCACATTCCCCTGCCATTCCCACCGGCAAAAGTGAAGGGGTTTGGCTCTGCTTTTCCTCAGTGAATGTTGTCATTCCTGAGAAAGCATAGAAATAGGACTGTCTTACATGGATTGTAAAGTTCATAATAGGACATTTAAAGAATTACTAGTTACTCTAGGAATTGGTTTAGGATCTAAGCTTTTCAAGACCCATGGAGAAAGTTCTGAGAGCTTGGGGGGGAAAAGTGGCTCAAAATAACAAACCTTAAAAAATAAAATATATAAATATCTAATTAAATGTTCATAAAATTAGCATATTGGAAATATAGCTATAATCTAACTCAACTCATATACAGAATGACTTTAATAGATTTAAATGAAGAGGACTCAGTTCTCCAGACGTACGTGGATCTAGATCCTTGGAGGACTTAAGATGGCACTGCTCCAATGTTACTCTTGAGGCACCAGAGGATCCAAAGGGATCTGAAAAAAGAGAATGCTGTGACCATCATATGAGTTTCATTTGCCACCTTGGTCCATGTCACCTCAAAACAAATGGAGCTATTTAAACTTTCAGGATCCTTTCTAAGTTTTCTGCCAAAGTTCTCACAAATGAGAAAGTCTTCATCCTGTCTTTACTTCACAAAGTATACAAATGAATATTATAGTTTCTAAAGCTATTAAATTATATTTATGTATTTTAAATGAAAGGTCTAGAACTAAAAATAGTGTATCCTGATTATTGTGGTTAAACTCAGACTTATAAATGACCTGCACTGCTGAATTAAAGCCTAATTTTGAAAATGATTAATTGTTCTTTAGTTGTTGGATATGTTACTTGATAAGAACATTTTGTCCTTAGGCCAATAACCATCCATTTACTTGTCCTTTGCCAAGGATAAGGACAAGGAAAATCTCCTTTTCCTTTTATTGTGATGCTTTATTTTATTGCTCCATTGCAGAGGTTTTTTTTTGTTTGTTTGTTTGTTTGTTTGTTTGTGTTTTTTTTTTTGTGTGTGTGTGTGTGGCCTGGTTAGCTCCTATTTTGAGTTGGGCATCTGCTTCTGAATGCAGTTATGAACATAGCCAGATATGCAGCATGGTCCATTTTCCAACATGTGACCCAAAGATTTGGGGAGACCTTATAAATATACAAACTCATAAACATTTATGGAGATAGATTGATAGATAGTGGATTCTTTACTTTAAATAGTAAAATCATGATACTCATACAAGTAAAAATAAGAAAAATGTGCCAGATATTTTATTTCAGTCACTAATTAGTGAGGTAATCACTAAGATATTATAACCAGTTCAAATAAGAATTCAAAGTATCACATGTTGATAGATAAAAAGTGCTTAAATTAATTTATGAATAGATTAAAATTGGTCAATATTCAAGGAACAATAACCAGATATCATTGAATACAATTCCAGTGAATAAAATGAGAAAATATTTCATCTAAAATGTATAGAGTTGTGAAGCAGCTCAAAAACAATGACAGTTACAGCAACCCCATGGAAGCTGCTAACATTGAAAGGCTTGCTGGATACTTGTTTTCATGGTCCATTTCAAATTTTTTATAATTTTCATTGAAAAATGTTATAAATAAATAGGCAGATATAGACAATGGAATCTATATATATATTAAAGTAAAATGTCAAATGCCAATATCACATTGATTTTAATTATAAAGTAGGTGATATCTAAAGCATTTCTGCTTTTTGGCCTTGATTATGTGCCGGAAACTAATTATTGTCTCACTAATAGAAAGAGGCTGGTTAACCTTTAAGCTCTGAAAAGTCAGAGCCAACCACACCCTATCTAATTGAGACAATAGTAACTGAGGTAACTTCCCCATCTTGTAATCATGTAAATCCTTACTGATATGATAATCCGATTATTACCTGCCTAAGGGCTATGGGTGTTTCCCAAAGCTGTTTAAGGGTAATGGGTGTATCCCATAGCCTCAATAAAAGGGGTAGCAAGGCCAGAGCCTAGAGTCTTCCCACTAGAGGTTGACTCCCACCTGGCCCCCCATTTGTCCCAAATTAACTCTTTTCTAGTCTCTCTCTTCATTTTAGTGTGTGGCCTCCTCCAGAAACCGGATCCTGAATGGACCCTAATCACTCGGGTCATGTTAAGGGTTCCCACAATTATGGCCTCTTATTTTACAATTTTTTAAAAAAAAACAGGGGATTCTTAATCTGATAGAGATTAATTTTCCATAGGAAGAAATGATTTCCTTTCATCAAAGTTAAAAAGTGTTTGACACACAATGGTAAAAAACCAATCCTTTAAGGAGCACTTTGGAAGAAAATTCTGAGATACAAAGTCAGTTATACAAGTATTTTCTCAAATACAGAGTACACAGCTGTTCTACTCAAGTGTTATTTCTTCATAACACTTGAAAACAATCTTCTTTTCAAAAAGAAGGAAAACAGAGAATTTATTTTCATATTCTCCCATACTATTCAACTTTGACATTTGTATTATTCATTGGTTACCTTTCTGTTATTTTTAGTTTTTTTTTTCAAATCTGCCTCCACCTCGGCACTGACCTAAGTGTAGTGTTCAAAGGTCCATTGAATGTTGGCAGAACATTGACTCTCTCAGCTTTTAAAGGATGGGAGGAAAGGAGATAAGGATTTTAGAGGAGATGCAAACCCAATTTAGTTATCTCAGGAATGTTAGTTTTTATAATCCCTTTTTCAGGCCCTAGGTGCTAATATTGTTATCCTTGTTTTATAGAGAATAATATTGCACCCCCCAGAGGTTACAGATATGCTTGTATGCATGCTTGTTCCCAAGTTTCTCTAACTCTGGTATCTGAACACTATTAGTACTGTACCTCTTTCTTTCAGCCTTCCCCTACTAATCAGCCAAAAGAAAGCTGTAAAAAATTTAAAAAAAAACACAAAAACATAAAAGTAGATAGTGGCCACATGTCAAAGATTCAGTTAATTAATTAGGAAAAGGCAAGATAGATGGTTCCAAGAGTATTTGATAACCACAGTTTTGTATATTCAATAAGGAGAGAATTGCCAAAGTAAAATTGTTAAATTAAATACAAAACCGGTTGTGTTCTACTAGAAAATAAAACTGTAACTTTGGGGGTTATGCCTTTTTTTTTTTTTTTTTTTTTTTTTTTTTTTTTTTTTTTTACCTCAGAAGTTATGTGTAATCAGTTTTGTTTTGTTTTAACTGCAGATTAACCTGGAACTGTATGGTGCCGGGCCCTTGTTGGCAAAATAGAATTACATTCTACAGGAGAGTAAATGGGTTTATTAGCAAGTGCTCTAGCATGATATTAAAAAAAATTAAAGATTTATCATTTGCTTCATTTCCAATTTTGAACCAAATGAGTATTTTACAGAATAATATAGTGATTTGGGAGCGCGAGCTCTAGAGCAAACTGATTTGGTTCATATGCTATCTCCCACTAGCTTTGAGTCCTCAGTTTAATTCTCTCTGCCTTCACTTGTTAATTTTTAAAATGAGGGCAGTGATAATGGAAATTTACCTTATTAGGTGTTATAAGCATTAAAAGAGCCTGGCGTTTGGCCAATAACCCACAAGGTTGGTAATTCATGGCTGACTTCACTTTGTTCTTTTTCGTTGCTGCCACAAGGTGGGGCTTCAGCAATTACAACTTTGGGGATTTTGCTTTGTCTTGTTTCTCACTTGTTTCCAGACATTCTTTCAGAACCTTGTTTTTATTTCTCTATGGCAATACCACATTGCGCTAATGCTACTGAATTTTATAAACCACGCTTCCAGTTGGTTAAATCTGTAAATAATGGTGTTCATGTAAGGTTGTCTATCAGAAGTGTGATTGATTTAATATCACTACAATTAGGATAAGCATATTTATGCCTTCAGGACTAGTTCATCAATCAAAGATTATATAAGATTGGTTCCAGAAAAAATACTCTAACATAATATAGAATTTGTTGAATTTCATATAAAAACATGCCATGCATTGTGTTTATAACTATAGTATTTCTATAGTTTCTTTATTGACCTTAAGAGTAGAAAATTACTTCATCTGAAGTGTGTACTTTAAAAAATCTAAATAACTGTCTCAATTGCATGCTTTTTTTCTTTTTAATTTTACTCACCTTTCCCATCTTGCTGTCTTTTAAAGAATAGAAAGTGAACAGCAGACTTCACATTTGGACATAAAATGATATGTCATCTGTACAAATTATCATTAATTATATACAAATAGTTTTACAAGTGTGATAGATAGCAGTCCTTTAAAATTCCAAGATATTACTCCATTTTGAATAATTTAAATTGGAAATACAAACCAAATGCTAACATTTGGGAATGTTCTTGATTAGAATATCTGCATGTAGTGTTTGTTTATGCAGCAACTGAAGTGCCCTCCCTGGTTGTTTTGCTATTTGAAGATTCTTCATAGAATCTCAAGTACTTGTTGTCACTGAGGCAAAAAGTAATTTGCTTCTCATTATAATACCTGCCTATCCATTTGTGTATTTAATTGTGGTGAGGTTTTGGAAGTGGTTTCTGACTTTTATACAAGGGAAAATGAAAGTAGAGGTGTTACTTTTGACAGTTCACAGATTATAAAACAAACAGAAAATAAGTTGAAGGCTGAATTAAACCCTAACTATTGAAAACATTAATTAGTGAAAGCATAGTTACAGGAAACTATGGTAAAATAAAATCTAAGTTGTACTAAAATATATTTCAACTGATTTGAAGATGAAAAAAGCATGTTTTATACTACAAGCAATTTCTGTAAATTATTGCCTATCATCGAATTTCATAAATTAAAACTTAGTGCTAAAATGAAAGCTTGTTGCTTCCATTATCTTTGTTTAGTTCAGTTTGGAATAATATCTTAAGGTATTTTTAGAACAGTAATATCACTTCTTCCTATTTTATATTGTAAAAGCTGTTCAATGATTTTCAAGATCAGGATATAGGTGATTCTTAAAAATGCATAGATAATACAAAACTCCTTTTTAAGACCATTTTTAAGAGGTCATTCAATCATTTGATCAATGAATGAGCAACCATTGTAACATTCACAGCACAACATAGGCTCTCAGCCTCACTCTTGGTACAACCAGGGATGCTAGGAAGAGCTGAAAATTATGTTTAGGTTTTGTTTTTGTCTCTTCTTTCTTTGGTCCCATACACTCTGAGGAGGCAAGAATAAACAGCGATATGACAATAAAGGAAAGAGTAGTGGTTCAAAGACAACTAAAAATAGTTATTAATAATATTAGTACTACTATACAAACTATTTTAAACACAAATACCCATTTATTTGAGAATTTATAATGTCATGATTAAGCTTAATTCTTTTGAAAAAAAATTATATTAGCTTTCAGAAGTCCTAGTCTGTAGTTGTGATACATACACACACACACACACACACACACACACTCACTAGAGGCCCAGGGCAGTGTCCCTTGACCTGGCCTGCGGGGATTGGGCCAAAACCAACTCCCCAACATCCCCCAGGGGTCCTGGATTGTGAATGGACACTTCTTGGGTGATGCACCTTGGAATCAGGCTCCCTCCTCTCTGGTTCTGGGTGTGTCACCCTAAAACGCAGCTGCCAAGTCACCACATTTTGGAAGATCCTACATTGAGTGTCTGCCCCCTGGTGGTCAGTGCATGTCATAGCTGTCACTTAGCCTTTAGATAGATGATGATAGATAGATGATAGATAGATATTATAGATAGATAGATAGATAGATAGATAGATAGATAGATGATAGATAGATAGATAGATAGATAGATAGATAGATAGATAGATAGATGATAGATAGGTAGATAGATATAGCAAGTCCTCCAATAACTTCATTTTGTCAAAGTCATTTTGTTATAACATTTATGAGAAAAAATGATTCTTTTGGGGCCACACACAGAGTGGGGTTATGCACTTCTTCCCATGTCTGTGAGTTTTCTCTAGGAACCCCAGTTTCCTCCCACATCCAAGTACTGTGCAGGATATATAGGACTTAGCAGGTCTAAATCATCCACCCCAGTCTGAGGACGTGTGAGTGTGTGTGTGTGTGTGTGTGTGTGTGTGTGTGTGTGTGTGTCTGTGTGTGTGTATACACACCAGGGTTCTTGTCCCAGCATTAAGAAAGGTTCAACAATCTGGAGAAAGGCTGTTCATAATAAGTAGGAGTACAAATACAAAAGATAATTTTTAATGGCATTGGGGGTCCGAGGAGCTAGGAGCTAAAGGATCTCTTTTTCTCAGAACCCCTGCTTTTTATTAACACAATTTGTCCTAAGGCAGTGGTCGGCAAACTCATTAGTCAACAAAGCCAAATATCAACAGTACAATGATTGAAATTTCTTTTGAGAACTGAAAACCAACTTCTGCGCATGGGCCACGAAATTTCAATTACACTGTATGTGCACGCCTGCACATGATATTTTGTGGAAGAACCACACTCCAGGGGCCAAAAAGCCGTATGTGGCTCAGGAGCTGCAGTTTGCTGACCACTGTCCTAAGGCAAGGTAGAGATAATACACTTTGTAGGGTAGGGTTTACAAAAGCATTGTCAGATTGGGGAAATAGCCTGTGGCTGTTCAGGTGTTTGGCCAACAGGAGGCAATAATATGTAGATTAAGAAGCCCTGAACTGTCTGGCAGCAAACAGTAATCCTATTCAGGCTTGGGGGAAGTGCCTTTTAGCCACTCCAACAGATAATTACATATGTGACTCAGCCCTTATTGAGCCCCCAGGTTTCATCAACCTTTTGATAAAACTCTTGTAATTATGACATGCTGGAATTGGCTCCTGGCATGTGTGATGTGTATGTGTGTGTGTGTGTGTGTGTGTGTGCGCACACGTGCGCCTGCAATGGGAGGACCTCCTGCCTTGCACACTGAACTGCTGAGAGAGACTCTGCCACCTGAGACCCCAAAAAGAAATAAGTGGGTTGGAAAATTATTATCTTATGTGTCTTTATTAATCTAATTTAAATGTATAGTTCACATGTACTTTGATGTTTAATATTAGAAGTGTTTTATGTCTTTATTTAGAAGTTTGGTGATGTTTTTGTGACAAGAAATAGGCAATAGGAACTTAACTTTTGTTTATATCAATTAACCTAGTATCTATATTATTTTACCAAATAATAACATTAAGAAAACAATTATAACTCTCTGTTCTCCCCGTTATTTTTTTGAAATAAAGTGTATTTTTTAAGTTTAGGAAGGATATTATTGCAAGTGAAAGGAGAGTCTTTCCAAGAGGAAAAACGAATTGGCAATCTGAACATGTCATGTACTGATATATTATACTTTTTTATTTTGTTTGTCATTTGTCATGGATTGATCCAAATTCCATTACTGACTAAGGTATCAGAATCACTGGACTAGAGGTTAAGAGGTATGATGTATGGGCCTTTCAAAATGTAGCTCCAACCTACCTTCCTACTCTCATCTTCTACGAAGTTAACCCATGAATTCTAAGCTTCAGCTAAGAGGAATGAACCTAGTCATAGCACAAAGAGCAAAGGCTTTGGAATGCACAGACTTGCACTCTGATCTCACTCTGAGCCACTTCACTTTCCCTGAGCCTGTGTTCCTATCTGCGAGGCAAATATGATCATGAGGTCATGCTTAGTACCCATGCTCCACCACTTACTAGTGGGACTTTAAGAACTTCACTTAGCCTCTGTGTACCTCAATTTCCTCATTGATAACATGAGGAAAATAACATGACTTGGCCTGTTGAGTTGGATTAAATATGTCAATAGTACAAGAAACTTAATCAGTATTCTGTTGCTGTGTAACAAACTATCCCAACATTTAATGGCTTAAAACAGTGATTTAGCATTTTTCACTATCTTTAGGTTCTTCTGCATATGAGTCACCTTGTGTCTCAGATGCTGCTTAATTCAGCTAGGGAATGGGCTGGGCTGGAAGGTTCCAGATGCCCTCCTTTATAGTCTGGAGTGTTGTTACTGACAGTCAAATGGCTTGCCAGACATTTCTGCATATTGCCTCTCCTTCATGAGATGTCTACTCCTGCATTACTTTTCCACATGACCTCCCCCACCTCACAAAATACCCTGGATTTCCAAGCAGCATGATGGCTGAGTTTCAAGAGAGTAAAAGCAGAAACATCCAGACATTGTAAGGACTAAACCTGAAACGGCACAGCTTCGTTTATTTCTGCTGCATTCACTCGATCAATGCAAGTCACATGAGGGAGAGGGAAATATACTTGGCCTCTTGCTAAGGGGAATGTCATGCTCCTTCGGGAATGGCAGCTATACATACAGACAAAACAGCACAGAACATAATAACGGTTAGTGATTATCATTTATAAAATGGAGTTAAAGCTTTCTACCCACTCAGATAACTGTGAGGGTTAAATAAATAAAATAAAATAAAAAGTTGTAAGCCTGGTGGGCTTGGTTCAGTGGTCAGAGTGTCAGCCCAGGGAACTGAAGGGTTGTGAGTTCGATTTGCTCAGTTGCTCAGCCCTGGTCGAGGGCCAGTGGGAAGCAACCAATCTCTCTCTCTCTCTCTCTCTCTCTCTCTCTCTCTCTCTCTCTCTCTCTCTCTCTCTCTCTCTCTCTCCCCCATTCTCTCCCACTCTCTCTAAAAATAATGGGGAAAATATCCTCCTAAGAGGATTAAGAAAAAGAAAATATGTAAAGCAGTGCCATTGACCATTGTTATTGACATCATTAATGACGATTTTCACTTGTAAAAGAGTTTCACTTTAGCTGTATATTTGAAAGCTGTAATAGCTGGGATTCTGCTGCAGCTGAATCATCCCAGCACATGACTCTCAGGCCTTGGGCTCTGCAGCCACAGGAGACCACGTCTCTACTACTTTCGTACCTGGGCCCCGGAATGTTCCAAGCCACAGGGGTCCTGGATCTTCCTGCCAGTTTGTAGAGAGAGGGGTGTGGGAGGGGACTTCTATCTAGAAAATTAGTTTTTATGAAACTATGTCTGCCATAGGGAAAAAAAAAATGGTGATGATTTTCTTTAGGGGCTGATTTGAAAGATTAAATTCTCCCTTTTTTTTTTTCTTTTTTTTCTGACTTGAGTAAATGAAATTTTGAACCAACGCTATTTCTGAACTGGGACCTACAATGTCAAGAAGGCCAAATTCAGACTTAATTTTTATAAAAACCTAATTTTAAGAAATAGTTAAGTATCATTTGCAGTTTATAATTCACTGTTTTTTTAAAAAGACTAAACCATTTACAAAATCTTCATTCTCTGCCAGTCCCTTATCTTTTTACCTTCTTATCTTCTGTAACAAACCTTTTTTTTTTACACTGTTCGTGTTCAACTAGTTTAAAATGAACAACATTCAAGTTATAACACATTTTAATTTAGGCGATATCTGAACTTCTGAGGTTTTCACATGCCAGTGTTTGATTTCCTAAAGTAATAGATTTAAGAAACACCCTGCGGAAACATGAGAAAAGCCATTCTTCTGGGATTTTTGCAATTAGGACAAGCATGTCTAGAATTATACATATTTCACACCTCTCCACATTCAGAGAATATGTTTTTATCACCATGAACACCAATTATCTTTGGTGATTAATATTAATATTCCCACATGAATCCAGAGATAATGAGTTGGTATTAGTCTTTCAAAGGTTTAGTGTCTGAATATAGCAATTTTGATCAGTTAATCATATTTTTAAATGTATAAGAATAATTTATATGTTCAACTTTACTCTGTGTAGTTTTCTTATTCAGACTATCCATGACTTTGGCTCTAGGAGGCTCATTTCAAATAAAACTGGAATTTGAGACAATAGTGGTGTTTTAACCAATGTTATTCAAGACTATAATTTTGTACTGTCAACTATTTCCATGGCCAATATAGATGATAGAAAAACAAATGATTTAGAAAATACCCAATTTCATAATGGGTACTTCAAGTATATGATAATGTATAATTCAATTTTAAAATTAAGTATTTTTTACAAATACTCTTTTTTATTGCAGATTTTGATAGAGATATGTCAAGCAACACCAGTTGATTTTAAAAGAACTAACTTTTTTGTTCCTTAACCTGTTAACCGAGCGGGACGTATAAATACGTCAAACGTAAACAATATCGGGTACGGGTAGGACATATGACTATGTCCTTGAAATATATGTTGCGCCCTGAAACGGGCGGGACGTATATTTCCGAACAACAAAGGTATTAGTCATCCATACATGTCTCGACATGAATCTAAGACACGGAGGGAATCAGTATAATTTTGCGATTGAGAGTGGTGGACATGTTCTGAGTGAGCAGTGTCGGGTACGTACTTACACTTACCTACCTATTTTCGTATTACATATTATTTACTTATATTTTTTATATCCCCAACCTTTATATAATAGAAAAACATATAAAATTGATCCAATCATTAATACTTTGTCAGAAAAGTTTAAAAGTTTTTATGTATGTGAACGAGAAATATGCGTAGATGAATCTCTTTTATTATGGAAAGGGAATTTATCTTGGAAACAATATATATCTACAAAAGAGCTAGATTTGAAATGAAGTTGTTTATTTTGAGTGAAAGCCAATCTGGATACGTACAAAATATAATTTTATACACAGACAAGGATACAAATTATGGTTCGAACTACCCACAAGAAAAACAATCAACAAGAATTGTTTTGGAGTTTACACATGACTTTCTGAATAAAGGGTATAGGATTTACTTAGATTATTTCTATATGTCAATTCATTTGGCTGAACTCTGTGTCAAAACAATACAGACATTGTTGGAACAATGAGGATAAACAGAGTTGGAACGCCAGTGAAATAAAAACAAAAAAATTACACAAAATTGAACATATAGTAAGAATCAAAGACAAATTTATGGTTTTAAAATGGAAGGATAAAAAAGACGTATTAATGCTCAGTTCTATTCATAATGATGAAAAGACGTATTGATGCTCAGTTCTATTCATAATGATGAAAATTTTCAATGATTGAAAAGAGAGGAAGGAGGCAAGAAAAACCAAATGTTGTCCTGGATTATAACAAGAATATGGGCTGCATAGATTTGGGAGATGGAGTTATGGTGGCCTACACGGCTGCCCATAATAGGGTAAAAAAAAATTATATAAAATTTTTTCTACGATTAATTGATATGTGCTGCTTCAATGCATATATTATATACAAAAAAGATAAAGGTCATTTGGATCGATTACACTTTTTGATAGAGTGTGTAGAGAAATTGGTAGATAACAACATAGTGAAAACCCACCCAAAGACATCAACAAGCAGCTCTACATCTAAACCATCATGCTTAGTTGAAAGGCATTTTCCAGAACAAATGAAAAGCTATATAGGAAAAACTAAATCCAGGAAATGCCAAGTTTGCTACAAAAAAGGTGTTAGGAAAGAATCTACATACTGTTTTAAAATATATCACACGGAAGTTGAGTTTTGAATTTTTACATCTATATTTCAATTTTTTAAACTCAATATTTCTATTTTATTTGTGTGCTTTTGTTTATTGTTCTGTAATTGTTAACTTTTTAATATTTTTTATTGTGTATAGAAATAAAAATATATATATATATTTATAATCTTTATAATTGTTTGTAAAATTTATAATTTTAATTCGATGTTTCCATTTTTTTGTTGGTATTCTTTTCTATTTGTAATTTTGTATTTTCCTTTGTGCTTTATATATAAATAAATAAATAATATATTTCATTTATTTTAATTAAGTATAAATAAAAAATAATAATATAAAATTACGTCCACTGGGCGTGACATACCGACACGTCCTAGTGAAAGAGTATGCGCCCGTTACACGTTGGTTGCATAATTAAAAAGGGAACTCCCCGGTTAACAGGTTAAAGTATCCTACTGCTTCTGGGACCACCTATGGAGCCTCTATCTCATACTGTCAAATTCTTGTCTTGTCTTGCAAATGTAGCATGCATTACATGCTCTTAATGGCAAATGCACAGTGTACATCACTTTGCATTTGAAGAACCAAGGCTAACACTATTGCCCTTCAGAGAAAAATTCAATACCATATCAGCATGAATCTAGGTGTTCTCTTGAGATACAGGATTCCTACTATAATATGTTATCAGCTCTATAAACATGTCTAAATTTAGGATTTGATCAAATTAAAGCTCTGAAACCAATATAGTCTCTGAGAGTGAGGACTCAGGATCACTGCTTCCAGTGTATCTCCTCCTCAAAAGATCCTTATTTCACACACAGCTTGAATCTATTAAAGGCTGTTCTTATGGCATTCTTATAATCTCCTTAACATCCATTCACTTCCTTCCTCTGTTCTAATTCTTACAAAGTGGTTACTAAATCAGTCTGTCCTCTCTTAGCTTACCTTCATTTTATCAAAGACAAAATATTAGGGTGATGGGTTTTAAAGCGTGTGTGTGTGTTTATAGACAGACCTCATTTTGCACCATAGTATAAGACTATAAGACATGACCATGCAAGCTAAACCATACAAAGTGATCTTAATGGTCAATGGGTAAAATTACAAATGTTCCACAATATATAAAAATTATTGTAAAAATATTAAAAACTCTCCTATTATTATAAATACATATAGAAATTAAAAATTAATAAATGTATGTTTACTAAACTGTAATTTTAAACATTAAAATGTTGAGAATTGAAGTGTTTATTTCTTCATAATCAGAAATATGTTTTTCAAGTATTTTTATCAAAACACACAAATGTTCTTTTTTTGTTATTAATCCTCACCCAAGGACATTTTTTCTATCGATTTTTAATGAGAATGGAAGGAAAAGGGAGAGAAGCAAAGAGAAAAACAAAAATGTGAAAAGGAGACAACAATTGGTACATGCTTTTCACCAGAATGGATCCCGTGGCCCTTCAGTCTGTGGGCAGATGCTCTAACCACTGAGCTTTGGCTAAGGGTATTATTCATAAGAGCCAAAAATTGGAAACAAGCTAATGTTCATCAGCTAGTCAATGGATAGGTAAATGTGTGGATACATTCACACAATCAGATATTATTCAGAAGTAAAAAAGAATGATACATGCTACAATGTGGATAAACCTTATTACCATTTAGCCAAGGGAAAAAAGGCAAACAAAAAAGGTGACATATTATATGATTACATTTACATAAAATGTCCAGAAAAAGAAACTCTATTGAGATAAAGAGTAGATTATTGGTTGCCCAGAATAGGAAGTTGCGGGGAATAGGATTAATAGTAAAGCAACATGAAAGATTTTATTGGGATGAGGGAAACATTCTTGAAATTCTGAATTGTTATGGTTGCACAGCTTGGAAAATTTACCAAAAAAAGAAAAAAAATCAATGCATTGTACCCTTAAAATGAGGGTACAAATTGATTGTAAAATATGCCTTCATAAAGCTACATATTTTTAGCCCTAGCTGGTTTGGCTCAATGGGTAAAGTGTCTGCCTGCAGACTGAAGCATTCTGAGTTTGATTCTAGCCAAAGGCACATACCCAGGTTTCAGGCTCAATCACCAGTGGGGGGCAAATAGGAGGCAGCCAATCAATGATTCTCCCATCATTGATGTTTCTATCCCTCTCTCCCTCTCCCATCATCTCTGAAATCAATAAAAAAATAATTATAAAAAATAAGGCTACATATTTTTACAAATACTTATCAAGAGCGATTTGAACAGTTATTGCCTTCTCTCATCCATGTAACTTGTGATATGAAATAATTATCCTTTCTCTGCCGTGGTAAAATATTTCCCTTTACATGGCTGAATCAATTTCTAGGATTTTATACTTTACATTATCATTATTCTGAAATATTTCTGAGCATTTATTTATTATGAAGTTGTTGTTTTTTTAATTTGGGTTTTGTGTTTTGTTTTTTTTTGTGTGTTTTTATTTTTGTTTGTTTGTTTGTTTGTTGTTTTTTTGCTAGCATCACTTCCTCTGAGACATCTTTATCCTTTTCCTCATGGCCACTTTCCTTGTTTGTGTCAGTAAATTTCTCTTCACTAAGTTCCTCTGGCACATCTGGAGTCTCTGCGATGTCAACATTCCCTTGCTGAGCTATTTTTTTTCTATAACTTCATTACATTTTACTAGAAATTTACCTTCAGCATTATCTCTTTCCATACCTGTGCTGCATTTCCATCTTTGTTGCCCAAGTCCCTCTTTTCAGTGTCTGTTTTTGAAAAATGTCCAGTGGACTTATCATTGGAAGATAACAGTCATACAACTTGCTGTTAGTGTGTAAAATGGACAACAGATGTGTTCTGACAAATCACCAACAGATGTTTGAAGAAGTGATCTGATTGATCATTGATCAAAATGAGCATCTGTTTTTCTGTGTAGTAATTTGTAAACTGAACAGCTAGAAATGGAGTTTTTACTTAATGCCATAACTCATGGCTAATATTCTGTAGTAACTGAAATTAGATCTGTAGTTTTAGAGAACTGTTGTGATTTAACTAAATTATAGTGATTGAAATATATTCATAGTGAGGCTGTGCAAAGCTAGGACTGCCTGCATCATATATTTATGGACTGTTTGCAATCATTGTTTCATATAATTTGTTATATTCATTATAGGTTGCATTTAGACCTAAGTAACAAATCCTAAGAAAGAGTGTTTTAAAAATATTAGCTGTACAGTTTTCTCCACATAAAGAATTATAGAGTAGGTAGTTGTCAGGTACCCTGGCTCCTTCTCTTTACAGTCATATGTCCTTACTAGGTAGCTTTTATTCTCATATATTATCTTATGATTTCAAGGTGGCTGCTCTATATGTACCATAACAGTGGAATATTAGGCAGGAAGAAGGGGAAAGATCAATAGTATCTATACTAATGAAAGGGTAATATGCTAATTAGGCCGGATAGACTGGACATCCTTCTAGACAAAGCCACAGTGGTGGGGGCCAAGGTGGAGGTGGTTAGGGGCAATCAGGCAGGCAGGCAGAGCAATTAGGGCAATCAGGTTGGCAGGGGAGAGCAGTTAGGGATGATCAGGCCAGCAGGGGAGAGTGGTTAGGGACAATCAGGCAGGCAGGCAAAGGGATTAGGGGCAATCAGGCAGGTAGGTAAGTAGTTAGGGGTGACCAAACAGGCAGGCAGATGAGTGGATAGGAGCCAGCAATCCCAGATTGCAAGAAGGATGTCCTCTTTAGGCCCAATTCCACATCATAAACTGGCAGTCAGAGGTCCTGGATTGGAGAGGGTGCAGGCCAGGCTAATGGACCCCAATTTGCACAAATTTCTTGCACAAGGCTTCTAGTATATAATATATATATAAAAGCCAAATGACTAGAATGACAGAATGACCAGATTACCAGTTGCTATGATGCACACTGCAATGCCCAACTGATCAGCAGCCCCCACATCTCCCGAGGAGTCACAGATTGCAAGAGGGAGCAGGCCAGGCTGAGGGACCCTACCAGTGCATGAATTCATGCACTGGGCCTCTGGTAATATATAAAAACAAATTATGTCCTTTTGTAAAAGAGCTCTCCTAGAAAATCCTCCCATTGACTTCCATTTACATTTCAATGGCCAGGAATGTGTCACATGACCAGCTCTGGCTACAAGACAGTCCAGCAAATGTTATTTATTTTGAATCTAGTTATATTGTTAGTCTTCAGAAATTAGAGTTCCATTAGGAAAAGATTAGAATAGATATTGAATAGATAGCTAACAAAATATTACACACTAAATCTTTTTAAATTTCACTTTATTATATCACTAGAGGCCTGGCACACAAAATTTGTACACTGGTATGGTCCCTAGGCCTGGCCTACAATTAGGGCCATCTTCCCCAGCAGCTGGCCCTGGCTCCCACTGCCACTCACCCCTGGTTCCCTGTTCGCCAGCTGCAGGGAGGGACCAAGAGGTTGGCCATTCCTGCCCACTCTTTGGCCCTGCCCCCACTGCTGGTCACCAGCAGGGCAGGGGCCTTGGCCTGGTGCCACCCACGTCCACCACTATTCCCCCCCCCCCCCCCCCCCCGCTATTCCCCGTTCGCCATTGGGTGATCAGAGCCTGCCTATGGGGGAAGGGACCTAGAGGTTGGCTGGCAGGATGATCACAAATTGCAGGCTGGGGCAGCTCATGCATTGAGTGTCTGCCCCTGGTGGTCAGTGAGCATCATAGCAACCAGTCATCCCACTGTTCATATTACCCTTTTATTATATAGGATAAGCATTTTACACAATGTTACCCATTGTTAAGAGTATCTTTCATGCTGGAATATTGTATATATTCCATCATAGGTAGGTATCACTAATAATAGCTATTTTTATTTTGTTGCATGCCCCTTATTTATTCTTGAGTTTGCACATATTTAAATATCTTCCTTAATTATTGGTTAAGGAATAATAAAAATTTTATTATTTTTAAAATTGTTAATGTAGAAGAGTCATGCTTTATTAAAATTAAGTTCTACCAGGGGAAAAAGATGGAGGAAAATGCCTCTCCAAAAATTCATAGCTATCTTTTCTTACACCTTTCATTAAAACAATTTTCTTCTAACTAATTGTTTCTTCTAACTAATCTAATTGATATTTTGAATATCAATATTCAAAATAAAGATATTTTATTTCATTTTTGGTTGTTTTTATTTGCTAGAACTTGGAAAATATTTTATGCAATTTTTAGGCAAATATACATTAATTTACATTTATGATTCTGAACTTAGATTAACTAAGAGCTTAAAAGTAATAATGATCTTTGTTTCTTTGAACTTTATGGATGCTGTGTAAAATGCATGCACATTTTGTGTATATGCTTTTTACACCGTTTCCAAGGGTAGGGTGAAGAATTTTTACACAATATGGCCCCTAATATAAGCCATGTGTTATATCTTATGCTCAGCAGAGGAAACCATGCTCTATTCCTGCATGGAGGGAACACTTAGCATGTAGAGATCCTATTAAGAGACAGCTCAGTTTAAAACAAAACCATATAACAAGCCTATATGTTTGATTTAGGGTCTCTTCTGGGGTAGTTTCTTTGACTAACTGATATTCACATTAATAATTGGCAATTGGCTCCCATCTAAGATATGATTCTACACATAAATATTCTGCATTATATAGAGCTGATGTCCTTTTTAAAATGTGTCAGGAATGTCTTGTGTTATCTTAGATCCTCTCTTGATGTGATTTCTGGCTACTTGCTGTGTGTTGATGATAGTTGAATATAATTGCAAACTAATGAAGAGAGAAAAATCTTAAAATCCAATATAATAAAGTGATCTTGTGTCTAAGAGTTGATTAAATTTGCCCTTGAAATATGAGAAACTTCGCTAGTTGTGTTTTACTTAAAGAATGATGAATTTCAGTGTGCTGCCTGGGCATTCCCCAGAAATGCACCAACAGAAAAGACCAGATGACAGTGGGTATGGTGACTAGATGCGTGCCATATAGTGGTGGTAGGAGGACATTAAAATTGCTTGATAAGTTGTAATATATATAGCAATAACTGAGCTGACTCAACTGCACAGGGAAAGCAGTTGGATTTAATAGATAAATCGAGGGCAGGCTTTCTTTTTCTTTGTGAATAGATTTTGAGATATTTACTGAAAGGTATTTAAGAGTTTTCCTCATGTGGACACAATCAGACTGGTGATTTTCAAGAAAATATTTTCATTTACGAACAGTAGTCAACAGCTGGAGTTTGGAGCCATTCTGCCTGCATTCTAGTCTTGGCGTCAGCACTGCACGTGTGACCTTGGGGAATTACTAAACCACCTTATGCCTTAGTTTCTCTGTGGGGAAAAAAGAGAAAGATTAATAATGGGAATTGCCTCAGAGGGTTGTGAGAGTAAATGAAAATACAATATGTAGAAAATAACTTATAACAGTGCCATAGAATTGGAAGTGCTCAATAAGCATCAGAATTATATCATTATTATTATTGAGTTTTAATTTAATAACCAAAAGGAGCATCAAGAATATGCTGCCATTCATCTTTATATGGTGAAATTGCTTCTTTCCTTTCTCTTTCAATGTACACTGTGTATCTTCTTTGTCCTGGTAACTTAAAAATTAAATTATCTGTACCATAACTGCACCAGCCTGTCATTCACATCATATGCTCATGGAATTTCAATGGCAAAGGGGATTTTTGTGGATATCTATTCCAATCCCTCTTTGTCACAGCGGGTCAGGTGGACTCCAGGACAGCCTTCTCATTCTTAAACAGTGATGGCCCCAATTCCCATAATGCTTTGGCAGGAACATCTCTGTATCTTCCAGCTCCTTAAGAGAGAAACATTCCTGAAAGAGAGTGAGGAGTCTCTGTGGTGATCGCATTCCTCTCGATTCAGGAGAGTCTATTTTTAATAGACTCCTGATTCTTTTCCTGCTGTCATCTTTAACATATGTCAAAAACAATTTAAAAGCAAGAAAGTGCAAATGTCCCTGTTCTAATAAATAAATCTGAGCCATTTCTCTGATCAAACCATGAAAAGTTTCCTATAGAGAGAGCCAGATAAAACAGGGGCTATGGAGACCTTCCATGGACTAGTGCAATAACTCATTTCTGTGCATTTGCAATGCTGAGCTTTACCAGCCAAGAGCAGTGGTGTGATTAGATTTTTAATCCCATTAACTCTAATTGCTTCTCAGAAGCTGTGTACTTACAGTATGTGTCTGGTTTTGGAAATGCAGGGGAAAAGGGAAGGTGATGAAATGCTTCCTTCATTCTGGATGGAAAATGGAAAAGTGAGGGAAACAGTGCAGAGGCAACCGGTTGTGGAGAAATGCTGGCAGAGTTTTTTAAGACTCTATTACAGTGATTAGATTTGCTTTCGGATATAGGAATCCTCTTGGCTGCTCTGAAATGTCAGTGTAGGGGGGCTCATTTCCCTGCTGTTCATTCCTTGGGCTTGAACTTTGACACCCTTATTGTTCTTTTGATAGTTTGCCCACAAACGATTGCACTGAAGAGAATGGGGCTCGAAGGTTAAACATCGTCTCTTTCAGAGGATATAATACCAGCAATATCCTTGTGATTCCAAACAAGCTCTATTAAGCACAAAGCTGACCTAGTGGAACTGATCAACACCATCGCTTTAAGAAAATGGAGATGAATTGTAGCTGAGGTTCAGGAAGAATAGGGAAGTGTAATTGAGTAAATTAAAAATAATTTAAAATCACAGTTATAGTAGTGCTTCATTTATTTCCGCCCTGCCAGTTTCCTGTCGCATGGTCTGTAATTTGAGATGTTTCAGTGTAGCTAAACTTACTGTTTAAAAAATGAGGTTATTAACAAGAAAATCCATTTTGTTTTGCAGAATATCTATTTATTGGAGAATGCTGGGCTAAAAGTGGGTGTTTGATGTTTTTTGTGGGTTTTTTTTTTCCTAAGAAAATAAAAACTTTGGAGTGTTGGTGAAAAGGAGGTATGGTATGTTTGTTGAACTATGAGAGAAAAGAAATGAAAAATGAGTGGAAAAGGAAATGCCAACAACAAAATCCATCCTACATAGGGCCTACAGGATGAGATAAAGAGGGGAAGGAAGGAAGACAAGATCAAATATATGAATGTGTCCATTTAGTTAGAGCAGTTATATTTATGGAAAGGACACGTGACTGTTTCAAAAATAAAGAACCTAGGTCATCCCCCAAGATCAGGTTGGACCACTTCTGAACACCCATTCTCACAAATGAAAGGAATTCTGGGAAGGAATGTCTGAGAGGCCAAATGTACAAGCATTCACTTCCAACATCCTTATGAGTGTGAGATGAAATACAGCATGTGCTATTGGGGGTAAGATATTTGGAATGAAGGTAGCTTGGGCACACATATGAATCAGGGAATTGGGATTAATATATTTTATCTCAGTGCAAGCAGACATGAGCATAATTAATATTTGCAAAGTACTTGGTAGTGAAAGTCAAGTCAGAAGCTTTTTAAAAAGACTTTATTAGAGCGACTATCGATAGAATAGGGTTGTGTCCCCCCCGCCGCCCAAATCTCCTACTTTGAACCTCTTACTGGCATATTGCAACCATTCCTGACTTTTCTCTTATCCAAGAATGGGCTAAGCTACTTGGGGGGACACTGACTTGTGCTGTTTTAAACACATGATTGTCATTAGATCGATAGTTCGGTTTAAGTACCATCCTTGCGTTAGGTTGCTGCATTTGATTAATTAGCATAATGTGAATATGAAGAGTGCTGTTAATGTAAAGTGCCACTGCACCCTCCCCTTTCTGGGACTCTGTGTGGTATTCCATGGGTTTATTTGTAGCTAAGAGGAGAAAATTTTGCAGAGAGCAGAGTTACCCCTCCCTTCTGGGTTACAGGATCAGAGCCATTATCAGCAATGATTCAGTCATTTTCTATTAATTACCATTTAGAGCTTGTTTCTCCCCTTGGACAGAAAGTGACCTGCCCAGCATCTAAAGGAGCTGTGTCAGAGAGCATTGAAACATGCCTCATATAAATTCATCAGAGCAGCATCAGACTAAAGCCTCAGAATATTTATTTGAGACTTCAGAATTGACGTCCAATACATTTCAGGGTCATGAGGTTGCTTTAAATTGCCTTAATCACTCTGAGTTTGCAATATGAGTTACTTAAAAAAAGGAAAAAAAACACACACAAGAATAACTTCAAATCTGACAGCTGAATTAACCTTCAAACAGCTAATATAAGCTATTTAGAAAAAAAGAAATGAAGTGGGTTATATGCAGAAAGAGAATGCAGCAATAATCTTGATCAAATATGCTTCCCTTTTCCCTATTTTGTAAGGAATAGGTATGAAAAGTTAACTGTCAAAGTTTAAAAAGAAAGGGCCTGGGAAAAGTACATCACAACTACCTAGAGAGACCTTTATAGATGCACCAGAGGGTCATCTTTACTCCCCATTTCCCTAAAAATATATTCTCTACTTTTCTCCTACGGAGCAGAACTCTAATTCAGCACACCTGAAACTTTTACCACTAGCTTCACTATTTTCTGGGTTAGCTAATAAATTAAAATGTGCTATGGCTAGTGGGACACATTACAATATCATATCTAATAAAGAGGGGATATACTAATTGACCATCACACCGTCATAAAACTGGCAGCACCCACAGCCAATAAGAAGGGAGTATGCTAATTGACTGCCATGCCCTCAAAGATGGCTGCACCCACAGCCACAAGATGGTGTTGCCCAGTACCCTCAGTCTCACCAGAGTGGCAGGCGCACGGCCACTAGTCACCTAGTCCCCTCAGCCCCCCAGCCTCTCAGGGCTGGCCTGAGGTGCAGGCAAGACTCGGATGATGGTTGCCAAGCCAATGCCCGAGGCGCATGCAAGCCTCAGATGGCAACTGCCCAGCCATCCAGGGCTGGCCCAAGGAGCAGGCACAGTCTTGGATGGTGGCTGCCCACCTGAGGCTCAGGTAACCAGGGCCGGCCAAAGCTTGTGCTGTCTGCAGTGGCAGCAGCAGAGGTATGATGGGGACATTGCCTTCCCTTGATCACCGGATCACCTCCCACCCCTGGACTGTGAGAGGGGGCAGGCAGCCCAGGCTGAGGAACCCCCCTCCAGTGCATGAATTTTCATGCACCGGGCCTCTAGTATATAGTAATCTACTTAAAAACAATAAAACAAACAAAAAAACTCCATACATTGAACACTTGCTTGGTAGGGAAGATAAAGATGACTCAAGCATAAAACCAAGCATCACTAAGGAATCTATAATATAGTTGGAAGGATTGTAATATAAACCTGAAGGGTGACTGGACCTTCAAAAGGGGTCAATGAAGGGCAATAGTAATTTAAAAGAAAATGAGATTAGTTTTTAGTTGTCTCAAAGGCGATGCTATCAGTATCTTGGGCAGAATCCCTTGCCCCTGTCACCCACCAGTCTTGCAACAACTTAAAAAGTAAAAATACCCACATATTTCCAAAAGCCATCTAACCAACCTGATTTTCCATTGTTGAAAAGTCATATATTTTTAGAGAAGTCAAAGGAGATTTGGGGGAAATGATAATTTTGGGTTGTGCTTGTGACACTAAAGGTGTTCTAAGCATGCAAAAATGGGATTAAAAATTTATCTAGGGCATAAATTTAAGGAAGAGCATAGGCAAAACCACAAAAACTGTATGTATGGTTCACACAAAGGTTTGTAGAATGTTAGCAGTGTATCACTATAGGATACACTGAAGGTAAATTTATTTTATTATTCAGAAAGGCAGAACTAAAAGCCTCATACATCTATAACAGGAAATTTTGCATGCAATTGATTATAATCATATGTTCAAAATTTATTTCAAGCTTACTTCTAAAGCTAAAAATAATCTAGGGGAAAACAATCCAAAGATTTTTCTTGGACAAGATTACAAAGGTAATTTGTGATACAATAAAGAATGTCTTGTTTAAGTTTATTAAATTGTCACAGGGATGATCCAAGATCAGTAATTTATGGTTGGGGGTGTTACTCTAACTCCCCTAATAGAATTTTTAAGTTCATTAAATTCTACTAAATGTTGCTTAAAAATTTATCTGTATTTTTGTTACTTTCTAGAAGGTGTTATAAATTAGAACACCCAAATGTCTGTCTCACAGCCAGTTTAGGCCAATTTTCTTTCTCACATCTTAATATCCTAATACAATGATAACCACTCACAAATAAAAATATATGAAGAATAAATAAAATATGTTGAGCAACTTAGAAGCAACAAAGATCCAAACTAGCATTAAATAACTATTTAGTTATTTATATTTCATTTTGACAATTTTTTTATTCATTCTTTCATTCACTCATTCATTTATTCAAGCTACTTGAGATTCATAGAGGACGAGTCTATCACTCCTACAGAGTTATATGTTCAGGAAAAGGTAGACTTAAAACAAGTAAAGAACTAAGGTAATTTTAAATAGGTAGTCATGAGTGTTGATGAAGGCAATAAAAAAGTGGCAATGAAGAATAAAGACGTAGCTGGAGAGGAAGTTTTACAAGGGATGGTCAGACATTCTAAATCAGTTGAAAACAAGTTTGGTGATGATCTCCTTTTACCATGTGTCCATCTAAGTGGCTGCCTACCTGTGACTCTAGAACTATCAGCATTCTGCTCACATGTCCACCTCCATTAGCTAATTGGACAGAGTGAATCTTTTGGTCACCACTGACTTAGCTGTGTTTATATACTATAGCACAGGCCCAGTGCACGGATTTGTGCACATTGAAAGGAAATTAATTAGAAGAAATATTTGTGCTTAGAAGGCAGCATCAGTAATATTTGGTGGACAACTAACACACCTCCTGACTAGCATCGCCAATATCACCAACATCACTTACCTTCTTCTCCCCTCTTTCTTTCTCCAGACATATATGTAATGTTGGCAAGTATGTCATATCACTTTCTCTAGCATGTTGGGCTATACAGTCAGGAGACTGATGGGAAGGAATACATGGTGAAGGGACCCCTTTATCCTCCTCAAGGAGAACAAATGCCGTATGCTCAAGCATAACCATGTATAAGCATGCCGCTTTCCACTATATTACATACTGTTATCAGGAAGGTAACTGTAATTAGTAGGACATTTTATTTCCAATAAGAATAGTTTTACCATTTCAATCATGCCCCCACATAACTATATAATAGTAAATTTAAAATAACTTTATTTATGTAACCCTAAAAGATAACTGACATTTTTGAAGTTATTTGAATACTGATAAAATACTTATTTTGTCATAAGCCATTATATGTCTATATAAATGAGTATGTGTTTTAAGAAAATCTGACAGAAATAAGCACAATCTGATTATTAAGTATAGCAGAGTTCTCCAAAAAAATATATATTTAGCTGCAGATGATTTTCTAGAACTTCAAGGAATATCTGAAGACCAAGTTTATAGCTGGAGGTACTAACCATTAGAACTGTGTGAAAGTGGAATGAGCTTCTTAGGTGCTAATGAGTTCTTCACCAACAACAGCATTCTGGAAGAGCCTCAGAGATGACTGCAGACAAGCTTTAAGATCTTCCCAACATGTGGAAAACTTTCTAGTTCTGCAACATCAGATTTCAAGTTTTTTAAATCTTTATCATCAAATTGATGTTCTTTTATGTGTATGATTGGGTATGCAGGAAAACTTAATGAAGAATATCTGATCATGGAAAATTTAAATATTATCAAAGTATCTTGACAAAAATCATGCAAAAAACAGACAGAAAAGATGTCCTTTAAGAACTTAAAGAAACAAAAATCAATAAGCTTATTTATAAAGGATAGGGATTCCAACTTTCCTAGTGATCTCTGTATGCACATGCCCCAGCCAATTTCCCCCGAACCCTCTAATGTTGCATTTGTCATAGAAACATAGGATACTAAAACCTGGATGGAAACATATAAATCATTTGTTGTAAGGTTGTTTTTTGTTTTTTTTTTTACATATGAAGTAATATCCCAAAGCTGGTCTATTGCCACAGTGTTCCTTTATATTGAACTAAAGGATTCATGCACCTGTGGGGTCCCTCAGGCTGGCCTACCCCGGCATCCTTGAGGGATGCAGTAGTACACAAAGCGGCAGGTGGTCAGGAAGGAGCCCAAGCCCTGGTCAGATGCCACACTGGTCCGCTCAGTCAGTCCCCACTGTGCCTGCTCCGTGGCGATGCTGTGGAGGAGGGAGAGGCTTGTGCTGCAGCATCTGCACTCACCAACCGTGAGCCTGGTGTCTGGCGCCTATCTGGTGGCTGAGCTGCACACCCACGGTGGGAGCTTGCTGACCACCACGAGGCAGCTCCTGCATTGAATGTCTTCCCCTGGTAGTCAGTGAGTGTCATATCAACCAGTCATGGTCGAATGATCAAGCAGTCAACTGGTTGAGTGATCAATCGGTCTCTTAGGGTTTTATATATATATATATATGTTCTCTGTTTTTAAAAATATGTGTAACATCATGCTAGACAGTTAACACTTAAAATTACAACATTTGATTAATATTTTTTCTACAACAGCTGTATAATATTGCATGTATGAATATTTTTGATTGACAGTTACAAAGCACATAAGGTGTTGTAATAATACTATTTACAAGACTGATCAACATGCAACTGTAAGTTGTTAACAAGGTGGCTTAATGTTTAAAATGTCAGCTTTAAGGGTCTGAGCTATATGAATCATTTGAATCTAATAAATGCAGTGAAACAATTTATGCTTTCAAAAAGCTAAATGGTTTCAAAATTGGGCAATGATATTTGCCAGAGAAGGTTCATGTCAGTCTTTGATTCCATATTCTTGATTCCAAAGGAGCTTAAACAATAAAGAGGATTTATTTTCTCGTATAACAGAAAAGCCCAAGTCCAAGGCAAATGTCAAGAAGAGTTTTGTCAAGTTTTGATTCTTCTTCTCTGCAATTCCCACTTGATCCTTAGGCCTATGGTGACATAATGGCTGCCAGAAGTTCCTGGGCCTACACTTTTCCAAAGTCCCACCCAAGAAATGAATAAAATCATAGAACAGAAGTCTTAAAAAAAATATGTATATATATATATATTATTGATTTTTTACAGAGGAAGGGAGAGGGATAGAGAGTTAGTAACATCAATGAGAGAGAAACATCAATCAGCTTCTTCCTGCACGCCCCCTTCTGGGGATGTGCCCGCAACTGAGGTACGTGCCCTTGACTGGAATCGAACCTGGGTCCTTTCAGTCTGCAGGCTGACGCTCTATCCACTGAGCCAAACCGGTTTCGGTAGAACAGAAGTCTTGAACATTATTTTGATGAGAACAAATTAATATATATCAGCTTCTGAAACAATTGCCGTAGCAAGGGGATGGGATCAATTCCACTCAACTTCAAGCCTATGGCACCTGGAGCAGGAATTCACAGAGGCTGGGAGGCACAGCACAATGATTCCTATATAAGCTAAATTTATTTCTGTGTAGTCAGTCTTCACCAGTGACAGAGGATACCTTTCCATGGGTGGGAGTCGTGTATAATAGCTGCAGCTTTCAAATGTGGTAAATAACTGCTTATTAATATGAAATGCGAGAAGCCATTAAAATAACTCAACAATCCTGCTGGGATTTGTAACATCTTTTGCAATGTGTGTGAAAATAAATCACATTGCAATAAAAAAAAAACACAAAAAAACTTCTTTTTAATAATTATTCCTTTAAAAACGGTTAGACTTTTAAAAGCTTAATATATGAATTTTCTAAAAATATTTTAAAGCATCCCAACTGGGAAAGCAATTTCATGCTTGCTTTTTAAAGAAGCTGTTCAAAGAACTCATTAAAACCATTCATTTAAATACTCTTGTGTATGTTCATTATGCTATGTCATTTGGGAGAGAGAAAAAGTATGAACTGCTGCAGAAAGCAAATGAAGGGAACAAATGTTAAATGTAAAAGGTTATCCCCTCATTAAGATGGTTTAAATAAGCAGCAACTCCCCCTTGTCCCCTTAAAAACCTTTCCAAGAAACATTTGTACACATTTAAGACAGCAAATTAAAAGCAGAGACAATGAAAAAATCTATAGGTCAGTTTCATGAACTGTTGGCATTTGGATCTTTTTTGCTTTTCACTTTGGTTCTAGGTGACTGAAAGGCACAGCGCCTGCTTACATAATGTGTAATGTTCATGAGCAACATGAACCTGAATATTCTGAGGTCCCGGTAAATGGCCGATTTTAAAACTTCAATTTTGAAAAGCTTCTGTATTCTACTTAAAATCATTTGCTTCTGTATGTACTTCAGGATTAACATTTTCACCCTTACTCTTTGATAACAGTCTTTAGGCTCTGAAATGGTCTTGATGAGGGAGACATGAATAATCTAAAAACAATTGGACTTGCCTTTTAGGGTTATAGCATGGCATTTATAAAATCTTTACTTCTTGCCTAAGAATGGAAATCACTATAATTTTACCTGATTGCTACATATGTCTTAAATGATGTGAATTCTTGTCAAGGAAATTTCTTGTTATATTTTGGGTTTTATTGTTGTTGTTCTTACATTTTTTGCCCCAGTTCAATTCCCTTGAATTCTGATAATCAATAGAGTAACAACATAACAGGCTAGACTTAGTATCTGATTCTCTTGTCAGTTTCCCAATTCATGTAGTGAACTATTCTCACTTCTAGATTTTTTTAAATCCTCATATGAGGATATTTTTCCATTTATTTTTAGAGAGCATGGACGATAGAAGGAAAGCCAGAGAGAAATATCAATGTGAGAGAAACACATCGATTGGTTGCTTCCTGCATGAGCCCCAACCAGGGCCCAGGCCTGTAACCAAGGTACATGCCCTTGCACAGAATCAAACCCAGGACCCTTTGGTCCACAGGCCAAAGCTCTATCCACTGAACTGAACCCGTTAGGGCTATATATATATATTTTTTTTAACTTAAAGGAGAACACAGTGGTTACATTCTGAATGAATGGATATGTATTTCAGAAATTCATAGAAGACACGAATAAATGAAAAGACATGTGATCATAGGAATATTTAACCTTAGGAGATGTCAGTACTTCTAATGGGCATATAAATCTAAAATGATCCCAATAAAAATATCAACAATATTGTTCTTTGATAGCATAGAAAACTAATTCAAAAGTTCATAGTTCAAAATAAATATGTAATTATACGTACTATTACATTATTATAAGACTATAATGAAAACAGTTTATAAATAGAGAAATGAAACTAAATACAAAGTCTAGAAAATGAACCAAATATATATATATCAAGTATATGGTAAGGCCGTTGTTGGCAAACTGTGGCTCGTGAGCCACATATGACTCTTTGGCCTCTTGAGTGTGACTCCTCCACAAAATACCACAGCCTGGGCGAGTCTATTTTGAAGAAGTGGCTTTAGAAGAAGTTTAAGTTTAAAACATATGGCTCTCAAAAGAAATTTCAATTGTTGTACTGTTGATATTTGGCTCTGTTGACTAATGAGTTTGCTGACCATTGTGGTAAGTTGTCATCCATATTTTTAAGGGAAGATAGATAATTGAAACTTTGCAATGGCTATTGAAAAAAATGCAATAGCCTGAATGAGCAAGGAACTAAGAGAAACATTAGGGGGAAGTTATTTTTTCTATATTGCATACTCTTTTAATAGCAAATCTCTCCCTCTTAGCATTTAATGCAATTATAATTTTACTTTAATTTTTTTTTACAGTTCACTCATTCTCTCTCTTTTCCTGGAATATATGCTACATCAGGGCAGGAATTGTGTCTGATTTGGCTCATTGTGTTAGAACTGACTACATTGCTTGACTCATTGCAAGAGCTCACTAAATGTTGATTGAGTAAATATAAACAAATATAAAAAAACCCACTTGCTTCTAGGAGATAGTTGAGAGGAAAAAATAAAGTGTGTAAATTTAAGTAATTTATTCGGCTCTGATGATATTAATTTGGAAAGATTTTTAAAACTCAAATATTTTGGTTCATTAGAGCAAAACATGGATTAATTACTTCTGATAATTCGAACTCCCTACTCAAACACTCTCTTCCATAAGTTTGTGATTTCTGATGTAATAATAAGTGTTTTACTTATGAGACATAATTAGATCTCTTTAAAGGTACAACATTATATTGATATCATGACTTTTTACCAAAATGGCCATTTTGCAGTGGCTTCTCTAGGTCCTTCTATAAAATCACACATGGACCTACAAGATTGAGTGTAGAACTATGTCAGAAAATCCAATGAAAAATATGTTGTCAGTATCTTATAATTATCCTTAGAAAATTATTTGAATAATCATTTCTGAGGGAGAATATTAGAACAACGTGGCATACATACATAGTATTGGAAAAGGAGTTAACATATTGGGTGAAGGGCATTGCTTTCGTACAAAGTAGTGCCCACAGTTAGTGTAACACTTGCCTGCTGCTTTCAAATACAAGTAACAGAAAATACATAATGTAAATGGAACATAAAGAACACTTGTTATTAATTAAACGTGTTCTCCCAAAATTCATATGTCAAAATTCTAATTCCCAATGTGATGTTATTTAGAATGAGGGTCTTTAAGAGGTAATTAGGTTTCGATGAGCTCATGAGGATGGAGCCCTGAGATGGGATTAAGGACCTTTTGCAAGAGGAAGACCCTCTGCATCTCTGCCACATGAGACACTAAATTTGCCAGCGTCTTGATCTTGTACTTTTCAGCCTATAGACTATGAGAAATACATGTTTGCTGTTTAAGCCAACTAGTCTATGGTATTTTGTTACAGCTTCTCAAAAGGACTCGTACTGGTACAACTATTTTATTTTCTTATGTGTTGCATATCAGGTAGAATGACCTTCATAGGCATACAAATAATCAGCAGTTCAATTATATCAACAGAAAAATAGCTACCTGCTACTACCGTGTTTCCCCGAAAATAAGACATTCTCCGAAAATAAGAAAAACGGTCATTCCCTGACAGGGAACATAAGTTATACATTAAGAAGAGGTTTTCCCACATACAATTCTAGCACCTCATTGGGTGTGGGAAGCGTAGAAGCAGCTGTCTCCAGGGGACTGTTTTAATCTTTATTCCACTCTGTTGTCATTCATACTTAGCTGAATAAAGGGGAGGGATAAATTCCTGGTTAAAAGGGGACTTGTCAAAAGAAGACTGGCAATTTTTGTAATCAAATATTTCATGTTCCAGATATCTTAATAATGCTTTCTAAATTTATCATCACTTATCTGATATGATTTGAATTTTGTAAATACATTTCATGTTTCCAAAAGGTTTTGCATAATTTTGTTTAAGCCTAGCATTTTATAGCAAATTCTTTAATCCACTGTACACCATAAGCATCTGTAGACGCAAGAGGCAGACCTTCCCTATACTCCATGCACATCTCCCCTAAGTGGCAGTCCTGACCAACTTTAAAGTCATTTTTTTGTGACAATTTTCAACTGAAAATATTCAAGAACACCCAAATTGTGAGTAATATATTTATTTTTGTAATATTCATTGCACATTCATTTTTTAAATTCAAAATATCGTGGCTTGTGGGGATCATTTTCATTTTGGACACGTGGCAGTTAACTGGTAAAAGGGATGAGTTTGTCTGGCTTGAATTATTGCTTCATATCACACCATTTACATTTCATTGGCTATTTTCCTTTTGTACAAGTTTACCATATTTTAGCAAATAAAATTTTTTTAAAGGGAGAAGTTATTATAAATGTATCAGGGAATATAGCATTTTAAGAAAGAAGAATTAGGTCAGAAACAATTGCTTATGTAGAAACTTGATGTTCCTTTATTAGAAAATGTATTGTTTTAAAAGCATAGTAAGATTTTCTGTTCAAGCAATTAGAACCTCTATTATTCTCTTTTAACTGTAGGCTTTGTTCCAAGTGCCTTAAAATCATTAAAAATATAAGTGCGGCAACAGTTTTGTCAAGCGGTATAACTAATCATTCCCACTTCCCAGAGATTTGGCTAAGATAGTAAATTTATTTACCAAAAATCACACAGCTGCAACGTCACAGGTCAGGCTTCCAAACCCAGGCCTGTCTGGCTACAAGATTCAAAATCTTTGGGAGAGGAGAAAATCCCCCCTTTCCCTCTTGATTCTTCTGGCTAGTCAAAGAATTAAAATGACATAAAGGCAGATTAACAAGGGTGGGGAGGGAGTGTCAAGCTTTAAAAGTTACACATGGGGAATTCACATAAGCATGAAAATTCTAAAGAAAATAAGGCAAAATTCAGTATATAACTCATCCTGGACTAAGGAGAAGGAGGTAGGGGGTCTGAGACTTCAAAGAGACATAGCAACTCATGGAGGGATGAAAAAGATTAATGTTTAGTAAACAAATGTTTGCTGGGGCATCTAGAGCAGTGGGACGACATTGATCAAAAGAGTCTTGCTAGATTCCTCCCTGTCTAGTCCTCTCAGTTGAGATTAAACTGTATTGATCTATAGTGATAGCTCCTTCGTGGAAGAACTTTCTATCTTAAGTTCTTTTAGCCTTCTGGATTTGAAAATTAGCCAGGTGAACAAGTGAATTTCCCAAAGAGGCATATTTGGGGGTAGCAAACTCTGTTACTGTAGGTTCTCACCAAGTTTGTTCCATATCTCAGTAGTTTCAGTATCATAGGGCATTTCAGAGCTCTGTAGCATCTCAATTCCCACCTGAAAAAACTAAACAGACTCTGGATTCTAGAACTTTCCATTATAGAGCTATAGGTTCTTTGTGTCATTGAAGACAAATGTCGGCCAAAAAATGCAGTGTCTTACTTATTTTCCGTATGGATTAGGAAATAAATGTGAAAATCCCACTACTGTATTTGTCTATCCTGGTATTCAGATTGTTAGACATGAAGTCATTTGGTAAATTTCTTATTTTATAGAGAAGAAACAAAAACTAAGAGAAATAAAATTATTTGTCCTATAATCCATGGACATTTAACCAAAAATGAATCACATAGCTACATGCTGTCTCAACAAATACTCTTGAAAATGTGTTTCTATATACAGATGGATGATTCCATTAATTTTCCATTAAGTTGTGGATATACTTATTACTAATGGTGATTTATAATAGAGAAGCCTATAATATTATAAAACTGAGATTTAAAATTGAGCAAATAAAGGGATCTATTGTCAGTAATGGTAGAGTGCTTTAAAACATAGAAATCTATCAGAGATAAAACTATGAACTTAAAATAAATTATAAAAGACAACTACGTAAAGGACCATCAGAGCAAGCAAATGTAGGCAAAAACCAGAAGGTACTTTTCCGCTGGAAAAAGGACTATGTGCTGAGTGCAGTATGCCTTGATATGGCTTTTCCCCTGAGATCACTCAGTCTGCTCGATGCAAGTTGGCTAGATGCAAGCAAAAACTCTGCAACTTTATTGTCTTGAGGTTTCAGAGATCAGAATTCATACTACAAGAAATAATAAAGGCAAACCTTCAGGATAATCTGCTCTAGAGTAAGGAAAAAAGACAACCAGAAATGATAAAGTGTGGATGAAATATAGGACACCATCATTTCTTACTTTTCTTTTCTTTAAAAGATAATAAACTAAGCAAAAAAAAAAAAAAAACACAAAAACTCATATTGTAGGGTTTAAATATATATATATATATATATATATATATATATATATATATATATATATATATATATATATATATAACTGAAAGGGTAACATACTAATTAGACCAAATCAACCGGCCATCTTCTGGATGTCCAACTTCCTTCTGGACAAAGTCATGGTGCTTGGGTCCGAGACAGAGATCCTTAGGGGTGATCAGGCTGTCAGGGGAGGGTAGTTGGGGGCGAAATCAGGCCTTCAGGGGAGGGCAGTTGGAGGTGAGACCAGGCTGGCAGGAGAGGGCAGTGAGGAGCTATCAGGCAGGTAGAGGCAATTAGGGGTGATCAGGCCAGCAGGGGAGAGCAGTTAGGGGTGAAATCAGGCTGGCAGGGGAGGGCAGTTGGGGGTGAGATCAGGCCAGCAGAGAAGTTCAGTTAGGGAAGATCAGGCCAGCAGGGGAGGGCATTTAGGGGTAATCAGCAGAGAAGTTAGGGGCAATGGTTAGGAGTTAGCAGTCCCAGATTGCTAGATGGATGTCCAACTGCCAGTTTAGGCCCAATTCCACACATGGCCATCAGACATTCCCCAATGGGTACCTGATTGGAGAAGGTGCAGGCTGGGTTGAGGGACACCTCCACCCCTCAGTGCACAAATTTCATGCACTGGGCCACTAGTAATACATATACATGTAGTTATGCTGTTCAAGCTTCCTGCATTTTGCATAAAGTGGTATAATATTAACTCTAAATAGACTGTGATAAGAATAAATATTATAAACAGTAACATTCCTATTAAGTATAAAGTAATAATTCAAGAGAAAACGCTAAAATGAATTAAAACATGCTACTTTTAATTGATCATATCAAGAGAAAGCAGGATAGGAAGGCAAATATAAAAACAGCAAATATGGTACACCTAAATACAAGTATCACTAATAACATCAAAAGTAAGTGGGAATAAATATTTCAAAGCCAGGAAATCAAAATAGATAAAGAAAATAAAGTAAATTCTAACATATACTGTCCAATTGCCTTTACATTAAAAAATAGATTGGTAATATGCAAAAAAAATATTCACCATACAAACATTAGATACAAGAAAGCTGGTATAATCATATTAATATCAGATAAGACCTGCTGAAACCGGTTTGGCTCAGTGGATAGAGCATCGGTCTGTGGAGTGAAGGGTCCCAGGTTCGATTCCAGTCAAGGACATGTACCTTGGTTGCTGGCACATCCCCAGTGGGTGGTGTGCAAGAGGCAACTGATCGATGATTCTCTCTCATCAATGTTTCTAACTCTCTATCCCTCTCTCTTCCTCTCTGTAAAAAATCAATAAAATATATTTAACAAATAAATTAATTCATTCATTCATTTAAAAAAAAAATCTGCCTGGCCAGTGTGGCTCCATGGCTGTGCATCAATCTATGAACCTAGAGGTCATGGTTTGATCCCCAGTCAAAGCACATGCCCAGGTTGTAGGCTCAATTTCCAATAGGGGGAGTGCAAGAGAAAGCCAATTAATGATTCTCTTTCATCATTGATGTTTCTGTCTCTCTCTCTTCCTCTCCTTTGCTCTCTGAAAGCAATAAAATATATTTAAAAGAAACAAATGTTTAATCTATAAAATGTTTTTAAAGTATGCATTTAACTAACATCTATAGGTTTTGATTTCAAAAATCCATTTTCTAATTAGAGGAACCAGAGCTTCTTTTAGGAATGTTTGGTTCCAGGGATTGGGAGAGGATAATGCAAGATGTACCTGGAACATCTTGATGTGCTAGAAATTAAGGAAATGTTCCAAAAGTGATGAGGATGTTGGGTCCTATTTGAAAGAGTTTCCAATGTCCAATATAAGATAACTTGAACAACAAAATTAGTAGCAATAGTAACAGGTTATAGCCAATTGAATAAAGTGAATATCTATGCATGAGTCTATATTAATATAAATGAAGAGTCATAAATAATAATAGAGGAATATGCAAATTGTCCAGGACACTGTAATGTCAAGACCACTCAGCAGGTGGCATGCACAGCAGGCATGGGTGGGCGGAGCTTTGCAGTGTTGTGGATGGGGGTGGGGGTTGCTGCAGCAGGCAGGCAGAGGGAGACCTCCACCATGGCCCCCCCCCACCAATGATATGCAGGCCTCTGCCACAGCCCAGCCCGGGGTCCACAGATCTCCCCCAGCTCCAGCCTACCTCTTTGGGGCAATCCATTGAGGAGCCCCGGATGGATTGGCAGGGCCTACCTCTTTGGGATGATGAATTGCAGGGCTCCCACACTATGACAGGGCATAGGCCAGACTAGGGTATTCCCAACCCGAGTGCATGAATTTTGTGCAGCCGGCCACGAGTTGAATATATAAAAATGGGTAGGAATATATTCTTCCATACAATAGATTCCAATTAATATAGACTATATGGAAGAAGAAGAAACCAACCATTAGGCAAATTCCATAGAAACTGTGGCATGGAAACATTGATGAATTCTAACGTTAGTGAGCAAAGGTCTAATAAGTAATACTAGGATTACTTAGTCTCAAAGAATTTCCCCACAAGCTAGTGGGAAATTACAAAGGGAAAAAAGAATAACTTTGCATCAGCAGTAAGAAGACACATGAACATCATATGCTTCCTGCTGTGACTCACAGAAAGGGGCACTACATCACCTCTGTCGTATTCTTGCCAAATGTATATAAATCCAATCAAATAACAGAAAACATCAGACACACCCAGTTTGAGGTACATTTTACAAAATAACTTCCAGTGTCTTCAAAATTGTCAAGGCCCTGAAGACAAGGAAAGACAGGAACTGTCGCAGGTTGGAAGAGAAAACGGAGACGTGACAATGAAGTACAATATGGAATCCAGGATTGGATCCTGGGCCAGAAACAGATCATTACTGGAAATTTTGAGAAAGAGGTGTAGATTGGTTATTACTACTGTGTCAGTGTTATTTTTTATTTTATTTTAATCTTTATACCATGATTATGCAAATGATTCTGACATTAGGGGACACTGGCTGAAGAGTTTATAGAAAATGTGTACTAGATTTGCAACTTTTCTCTAAGTCTGTAAATATTAAAAAGTGTAAGTTAAGGATGAGAAAAATGTGTGCTTTGATTTTTTAAATTAACTTTCAACATTTAACTTCAGTATTTTAACTTTTAAACTTTTTTTTTTTTTTTTTTTAGTTTCCTAGAACTTCTTATTGGTTCTATAAAACAGTTAGTGTATTACAATGGTAGAAATGAACATCTGCTATTTGGGTATATGACTTATTGTGTGGTTAAATTTTGTTTAATATTTATGGAAAAAGCATTAGTGACCTCTTCTCACTAAGTGATGCCTCACCACAAGTGCTGCCACTCTGAATGCTGGCTTTACTCTCAGGAACTCTCGGGCAGATCAATTAAGGTTGATAGTTGTGATGTAACTATAAAGATGCATGATCAATAAGAACCTTTTACTGTAAAATTTGTCACAACATCTATCAGATTTCTGATAATATTTGTCCTCTATTGCTATAAATCTTAAAGAGATTGACAAAAGCTCTCTTTTGAATCAACTATAAAATTAAAGAGACACGTCAGTTTCCACAATTCTTAAAATGGGAAGATAGAATAAGAAATAAAAACAATTCTCATAGGGTAGTTTTGTTGTGAAAGGGATTTTCAAATATAAATTTCTTAGCTGGTGTAGCATATTACTGCCAATCTTTTAGTCTGATATGAAATTTGTTGCAGATTGAAAATTTAGGAAAATCCCTTCTCTTGGCTGTTTCCTTGAAGATAGTTGACATTAGTTCTCATTCAAGCAATCAAATGCCTCTATTTCGGAACCTATGCTTTAGTGTCCTGATGTTTGCTTTCCTGTGTTTTCACCAGACTACTTAAGTTGTATCGTCCTTTACTTTTCAATTCGTCACCTTCATTAATTCTCATTGATATATCTTCTCTTTGATATCTCTCGTCTTTCTCCTGTATTCCTTTTGAATAATATGATCAAGCGACCATTCACAGTGATTTATAATTACTTCATCTTTCAAACTCCTCACTAAATTATAATCTCCTTGAGTCTTATTCAAGGGCCAAGTCCTAATATTTTGATATTCCTAGTCCTTAGAAGAGTGCCTGGTACATAGTAGATTTGCAGGAATTATGAACTAATGAGTGAGTGTCCCGGGACAAAAGAGGACAATTGGTTACTGTAAGACGATGGCTGTGTTAATTAGCTTGATTGTGCTAACCATTTCACAATGTATACATATATCAAAGTTTTCATGTTACACACCTTAATTGTAGCAAATTTTGTCAATTGCACCTCAACAAAGCTGGAAAAAATAAAATCTATTCTGCTCTATAAAAACAACTTAAAATTAAAAAAAGAAAATTATTCAATTCAGAAGAGAGTAAAACAAGTCTGAGTTCAAAGCTCATGAAATTTGTCAACCTAAGCAAAATTCTAAAATTTCTCCTTAGACTATTTTTTAGTGTATTTTAGAATTCCAGTTATCTAGTGTAATAAGGTAAGATTATAGTTACCCTAAATCAAAATGTTCTCAGTTTGGCCCTCTTTTCACCACCACCCCAGTTCACAGGAAGGCTCTATATACATATACATGCCAGTTTACAAGAAGGCATGTGCATACACACACACAAACACATGCACAAACTCAGATCTCAAATTTAGGAATGTACCAAATCTGACCACATCCCATCTCCATTTTAAAATTAACCTTACCTGCTCCCATTGCAAAAATACTAAATTACTAAATTACTTCAATATGGAGTAATATTTGTATTTTCTAGATTACATTTACATCTAAATAGAGACACCTTAAATAATAATATGTAAAAATGAAATACCTTGATATGCTTTCCTTTGCTTATGCTAGGAAGGAGAATGTTCACTTAACCTAAATATGGAGTCATTTCTACATCTTTGGGGGTAACCAGAACACATTTAATCCTGATATGTTTCAAAAAGATGAAAAGTAACTTTTACATAATTTTTGAAAATTTTTTGGTTTTCCCAAATGCCTTTTATTTTTTATCACATTCTTAACCTTATGCCATCATAATTCTTTGAACTGAGCCTTGCATTTTTTGTTTGTTTGTTTGTTTTACTTAAAGATCCTCAGCTCATTATTATGTGAAAATTTTCAGGTCCCAACTTGTTTTTAGAGAGTAAATTAATAACTCAGGCAGCTTTAAAAAGCTACACACATACACAAAGAAGTTTAAATCAGGAAGTAGGTTAGTGGCTAAGAAAATCTGGTTCAATGTGTCATTTACATAGGGAATGGGTTTCATTTAACTACTTATTTCTTTTCCAGTATTTGTTGCTCCATAAATATAAATTACTCAAAAATGACATTTTGAGGTCACTTTTGCAGAAAATGTATCCTCTGACTTTGCATAAATTGAATTTCTGTATGTAGTTCAGTTGACTGAAGATTATTGGGAGACACTTTGGTCTATATGTTGATTTCTGTTGGTCACATAAAAGAGTTTCAACTTGAGAAATAGGAAGAGCTAAAATGTATTACATTATGAAGTTCATAAATGGCTTCATACTCTCCTTAAAATTTATTTGTCAAATACATCAAATGCATGTGACTCTGAACTCTATCCTCTAGAATTAACTCAAATTTAAGACATCTTCATAGCTAATTTCAAAAAACAAACTTAAATATCTCTCTTTTTTTTATTTGTTTGTTTGTTTGTTTATTTATTTATTTTACCTTTCAATAAATTTTTGAGAAAATGGGCATCTATTGTAGATGTGAAGTGAAATATTAATTTTAACTGATGTCATGGTATAATAAAATGTATACATACACACCAAAATATTAAAGCATGGCTATTTTTATTGTAAACTCAAAGTATATACCTATGGATTATTTTACTCAATTCTGGACTTAGCAGGTTTATAATACCTACTCTAAATATATTTGAATTCACCTCAAATGCAATGTTTGCTTGCTCAGGCAAAGTTATATGCTCTTTAAAATTGGAAGGAGACACAGAACAGTGTTTAAAATATTTGATTATTAATTTAAAAAAATTAAAATACCTTAAAGTTAATATGATATACCAACACATTGCTTTCAAAACACAAGTGTCTCCTATCTTCCCCACCTCCACAATTACTATAGAATAATCCAGAAGAGCAGGCTCTCCTGAGTTTGACAGACTTCATGGGTGGGCAAAAATAGGTTTACAGTTGTGAGTATGCAAAACACATCATTTATTCTTGTGGTTTTTATTTATTAATTATTGTGTTATATATTTGAATTATTTGTCTTCTTATATTATTGTTATTATTTTGCATCCTTGCTTATGATTTAGATAACGATGGCTAGTAATTTAACCTACTTTTGCCCACCGCTGTACTTCTTATGTTCTTTTTCTCTTTATCCTCATTTCTCAATTTCTCAAAGAGGTTAATCATGGTAATTGGTAGGCTTCTGGTATAAAATGTCTATTAGCCAATACTTTCTGTTTTTCTTGGAAATCATCCAAATGCAACATGAAAAAAAAATAAAGCTTTTAATTTTCACTTTAGATTAAAGTGGGAAAAATGCATAATTGCAGCTTCTAAAGTACATGTAAAACTGCCCAGCTCAGCCAAGTTGAGCAGGAGTCCAGTGGGAGGAAATGAAGTCACGGAGAGGGGGGAGGGAGCCCAGCAGTGGTGCATCTGAAACACCCCCCCCCTGAAAGGGAACCGTGGGCACAGTTAGTAAAAGTGGTACATTTTATTTCATTGGAAACTAGTGCTGGAGTGTGGGGATGAGCTAGTACCGTGACAGAAGCCTCTGTGGACCAAGTTTGGTTTTGAGAAGGTAGGGATACTTCCCAAAAGGTAGTATATTCAGGAAGCTCTCTGTCTATATCTAGGTCAGAAGTAACCTAGATGCCCAGCGGTACAGGACTACTTACATAAATGATGGTGCATCCATACACTAGAATGATATGCATCTGTTGCTTTTTAAAGGCAATGTAGTTGAATGATGACATACAGGGCAATTAAAAGTTTGATTCAGATATTATTACAACAAATTTAAATATATAAAAATTCATGAATTCAAAATGACAAGAATATCTCCTCAGTCACTCTAGCAGGATGCTGGAAAACCAATTCATTATTTTTTTTAAATGATAAATACCCTGTGTTTTCTGCATTTATTTCACAGAACCCAAAAAGTTGATGAGGAAAAGCTCTTTATCAAAAAATTACAGCAAAGTAAAGCAGGAGGGATTATAGAATTATGAAAATCATCACTTTGCAACTCCTTATGAAATAATGGATCTAGGCAATAATTACCCATCGCATCCTAAAGCATCAGGGGAGGGTTGAAGGGGAATTTACCGAGTGAACCAGGCCACTGCCACCTAACCCCACTGATTAATCACTCCAAGTGGAACTGCCTCATGATGAGTCATCCTGCTGAGGTGCATCAGGAAGAAGATGGAGTCACTTATGAAGGATGCTCATAAATAATTATACCTGAATCTAATAAAGCACCTAACTCTAATGAAGCCTCTAGTTCTAACTGTCCCTTGATACGAAGTAGAATGGGAAGAGGACCATGTTAAATACCGGCAGGACACATTCAACCGAATCTTAATTTGGAAACAGCTAAATGTGAATGTGGGAAATTCTATAAGACAAATGATTCTTAGATTTAAAAAAAAGGGGAGGGGGGAAGGAAAAAAGAGAGAGAAATGGTATAGATTAAAGGAGACTGAAGAGACATATCAACTAAATGCAATGTGTAGGCTTGTTTAAATAGGAATTCAAATAAAACAATTATAAAAATCAATTTTGAGCAAAGATGGGAGGACTTGAACGTGATCTGAATTTCAGATTACATAAGTGAGATTAATTTGGCTGGGTGTGATGGTGGAATTGTAGTTATGCAAATAAATACTCTTATCTATTAGAGATACATACCAAAGTACTCACTGATGAAATGAAATATGAGTTAAAAAAAAAAAAAACTTCAAGAAAAAATAGAAATGGGGAATATATGAAGCAGGAGTGGCAGAATATTAATAATTATTTCTGAATTTAATTATACTATTCTTTCTACTTGTATATGTTTTGAAAGTTTCTATAATAAAAAAATGAAAACAGAAAAGAACAAGAAGTCTCTTTATATATGTATGTCTGCATGTGAACAGATTGCCAGAACACAGTGAGGTTGGGTAATAATTGTGTATACCATGCTTCCATTTGTATAAAAAAAAATGGAAGAGGAGGGGGAAGAGGAACAAAATGGTAGATTTGAATTTGTGTAGAAATAAAAAAGTGATAGAAGGTTACATAAAGAACAAATAGAAATAGTCAGCTATGGAAGGGAGTAGGGTAGAAATTTAATTTGCATCACACAAATAAGCAAAAGTAAACAATATGTTGTTAACATATACAATTGTGAAAACTTAAAACTAATTAAACATAATTTTTAACATGAAATTTTATAAGAACAGATTTAGTTATGTACCTTTGTAAATTCTAATATTTTAACTGTGTTTAATACTTATTCAAATGTAAGCAAAATGTATAGAAAAATTGAAAACTGAAGTTTTATTTTTTTAATCATTTTGTATCCATTTAATCAAAACAAGGGTTCTGTATTTACTGTCTGTCTTCTCTGAGCTCAGTAGATGTCCTTTTCACCTAGGACATCTACTGATGTAAAAATTGTAAAAATATTATTTAGTCATTATAATAATACTTTTAAATATAGAATATAGTTTTAAGAAATAATTGTCCTTTTATAATAGCAGCTGCAATTCTCTATTGCCAATATTGATTCTTCTCTTTATCCATTCAATAGTTGAATGATTTTCTATTTTAATTTCATAAATTTCAACTTTAATTTAATGAGTTCATAATATACTTTGGTAATATCAAAATGAATCAAACTAACCTCTCTCTTGGAGTTAGTAAGGAAGACTAACTAACTAAGATGTGCCAAATAATTATCTTCTATAATAATAAAGTGATAATATGCTAATTAGTCTTGATGGCCTTCCTGAGGAAGCCAGAGGGAAGCCAGCTGGGGTCCAGGTGCCTGCAGATGGCCAGAGGAGGGACCCGGTTCCCAGGTGCCAGGGGGAAGCCAGTGCCAGCAGCCAGGGGAAGGAAGGCCTACTCTTGTATGAATTTTTGTGCATCAGGCCCCTAGTAATACAAATAAAAAGAAAGAAACAAGGTAGGAGTTGAATAATTCAGCTTTTTTTCCTCCTGCCTATTAAGATTACACTACGATCTCCACATAGTAATCTATATGTGTGGTCTATATTTGACCTTCATTGTTATTATTTTGCTATATTTAAGCCATATGTCTATTCTTTATGTCTCCTCATCTCTGTCTTTTACATCCTTGTAAAGCTTACTGGTCAACGCCAATGATTCCAATGGCTACTACAGCTCTCTTCTCTCTTCATTGTAATTATAAGTGACAGATTTTTTTTAAAATACCTTTTCTTTGACCATTGTTCTTTTAGAGTCTCAGGCTAAGGGGTCATATCCCACATCGTTTCATTTTTTTTGAAATTTGCTTCCCATAATTTAGCCTGTCAGTCTAATTATGCCTATATTTCCTTCATTATCTCAGACACTAAAACAGCTAATCATAATTCTCCAATGTCCTATTATTTCCAATTCATCAACTGGCTTTTCCATGATGGTAGAATAGGACAATAGTAGTAAAACTTATTGTCAGTTATTCTTCCTTCTCAGTGGTAAAATCAACATTAAGTTATCAATTACAGTAAAAGATATATTACCCATCCTGCTTTTGCACTGAATCATCCAGACACTGTCTACCAAGTTCTAATGTCCGCCATTACTAAGTCTTATCTTGGATTCAGTTTTGATATTTCTGATCATGCCAGTTATTTTCTGTTTGCCTTTGTTTTCACCAGAATTTTTCAGTACATTTCTTTTCCCAAGTACATGGAGTTTTATGCATATATGTGACATGAAATGCTAATCATTGTTCTTCTCTAAACTTCTGTTTTCCTTCTGAATATATTACACCAAAGCCTCTAGGATTTTGAAGTATTATTTTCAACATAAAAAATATCATAAGGAAAAACCAGTTCTAGAATAAAGAATAATGACTCTCACTTTGCTCTTTGCTAGACTTTAATAAGCATAAGAATCAGCAGGGAGCCTTGTTAAAATGCAGATTCTGATTCAAAAGGTCTGGGAGGAACTGAGATTCCAAATCTCTAACAAGCTCCCAGGTGGTAAGGATTAATTCTGTTTAGTTTTGTATAGCAAAACTCTTCCTTGTACAAAAAAGTGTATGTGAAATACATTGATTATACAAGGGGGGATAAATTAATATAAAGACTACACATGTGAAAATATGGATATTCTAACTACAATATTATTGTTTTTTATATGTGGTAAAGACAAATTTGTCTGCCAAGTACAAGTTATCTGGGGCATGAAATGCATAGAGGCCTCTGATTTAATTCATGAGTCACATCCCAAATCATCATTTAAAGATAGCATCCCATTTTTTTTCAGAGTAATATCTCTAAGCTGTTGCTTCACCTGTCCATTTAAAAGGCCATTATGTGGTTTATAAGTCCCATTGATTCTCGAACTGAGCAAGCGAGGTATTGTGTTATTTTCTTGGGAGTGTCCACTCTTAACCTTGTGTTGCCTTTTTCTTACTGTATATGTTCAAAATCCCTTTTACCTGCTCCTTTAGTTGCCCCAATGACCTCTTGCTCTATTAAATACCTCCATGACTACCTTTGAATCAAGCCTCCCTGATTATCTGTTTTACTTTTTTGGTTATTACATTAATTGCAGTCTCTTGAGTTCTGGCAGCTAAACGTTGCCACCTTGCCCCTCATACTGGGAGAGAAGAGTTATCCCCAGGGATATTAATGAACCCAGCTGTGACTGCCTCTCCTAGCACTATCCCCAGCGTGCAGAAGACAGTTACCACTAAACGACTTAGTCATGCTGGTGTCTCTCTCCCCTGGAAGTTCACAATGGTCTTGATGAACACTGTGTCCTATGGAACCTAATCCCCAGTTGGGTCTTCTGGCATCGCATAATGTATCTATTCTTTCAGCTCTTTATTTACTTCTCTCCCATCTGCCAATGACACTTCAGTATTTCCACTTTGCTCAGCATAGAGCATAGGATCTTTAGGTCTATAAGAACCACCCTAGCAGTAAATTTGCCTCATACCCTAGGACCAGAGTGTTAAATACTGTGCCCACCTCCTCCCCCACCCCACCCCACCCCAAAAGTGCCCCAAGTGATTAAATTCTTGATCACCTATTTTACATCTCAATCCATTGAAAAGGCATTCGAAATCCAATCCCAGATGTACTCTTTCTGCTTCTTTTACTAACTAATGCTCACATCTCCTTCGGTGTATTCTATCTTTCCTCCCTTGAGTATGTCCTCACCTGGAGGATGCTGGAATTTGATGCTAGTTACAGCCTGGCAGCCGGGGGTGGGGGGGGTGGGGGGGTGGGGGGGGTTATTGGCACAATTTCCGAAGGATGAACTTGTTGCCTTGAAAAGAAGAAACTTCTACAGCATCTCCTAGCACAGCAGCTATCTTACCTCTTACTAGGAAGAGTGGAGTCTCCTCTGCAAGCTCTGATGGTTCAGGTGGTTCTTCAGCACCAGCTTCCTCAGAGGCTGTCTCCATCCCATACTTCAGAGGCCCGAGGTTTCCCAGCCAGAGCCTTAAACTCAGCTCAAAGGCTCTGCCGTGAATAAAATTTGGACATCTCTGGAGATCTGTGAAAATCAAGTCCTGAGTTTTTGCCTCAGGTGGGTTCACAGTTTCACTGTTGAAGACAAAACATTCTCTGGCTCTCGCACTTAGCCCTTCACTGATTGCTAACATCCCTTAGTTTCTCATCAGCCCTTGCAACAAGTTGATTCAATATAGCGATAACAAGCTATTTCTGACATCTTTGTAGGATTGTTGCCTCCATATTTTTAAAATGCTTGAATCTTTGTACCTGCATGGGGTTCCCCTATATCAGGACATTTTCCCAGGTTACCTCCAGTGAATTCTTCAGCAATTTGACCACCACACCTTTGCCAGACACTAGCCATATCCACAAACCTTTCAGGATGGTGCCCTTTTTACTTACTACGATTAAGTAAACCTGTCCCTAAACCTCATTTTCGTTGGGCCACTCATGGTACCACCTGTGTTAATTCTGGTTTTTCAAGAAGCGACCTCCAAAACAGGATTAGTCATGAAAGCGATGTTGTGTTGAGCTAAATATGAATATGTTTTGTTGAGCCAAATATGAATGATAAAGGAGAAGGAAAAAAAATAGTGATAAATTACTTAGCCCATGATAAGAGGCCTGAAACCTAATGAAAGAGAGGGAAAGGAAGACTTGGAAGGGAGATTCTCAGACTGGAGGACAATCCTAAGAAAGCTTTAAGTCCAAAGTAGCGGAGCCAAACTCATCCATTAGAAGCAACCACATCCCACAGGAAGGGGCCCGAACGTGTACCTCACAGCTCTCAGATTTTGGCTCAGGGCGGGCAAGAGAAGCATGGCTTCTACAGGAATAGAGTGATGAGTCTAGCGAGGGTGTCAGTGCATGATGACATCTGCAGCAGGAGACCTGACGATCTTGTCTGCAGAAAGCTGAAACATCTCTCCCTACCCTTGCTGACATTTACCCATAACTCAAAATTTAGCTTAGTGTTTATTTTCGCTACAAAAACTTCCCTTCCCACTTCCCTTTACTTTCTCTGTGTCCTTATAATATGCAAAACTATAATCCATCCCCCAGGTTCCCAGTGTACACTGAATGTCTGCCGGCTTTGGTCTCTGATGTTGAGCGCCTGAAAGGCATAGATTTTCTTCTTCTTCTTTTAGTTTTTGAGTTCTTACTGCCTAGCACAGTTCTTAGGATGTGGTAAATGCTGAGCAAGAGTTTGCTGAATAAATAGATGCATTCACAAGGGACCAACGAAGGTCTGCTTAGGTTAGACCTTAAAAGCCTGTGTACCACAGCAGTGAAAACAAGTGCCAAGAGAACTCAATCTCTCTGTAGAGAGAGTGAAGTACCTTCAACGTCCTGGATGGTTTGGAGAATTAAAACTTTGAAGTGGTTTAAAAAGTAAATTACTCGGAGTGGCATTCAGTCCATGCTCCCATCAAAATCTGAGAATCATTTGCCTCTCAGCATAACCATTATGGCTTGTTGCAGTTTAGGTTCTTACAAGGGTATTTCGTGGATCACATGATCTCACACATCTAGAGGAAGTAATGAACAACATAAACAGACCCAGAGAAAGAGAAGCAGCAATCAGACTCTCAAACCTCAGAGGGAAAGTAAGGGAGGATGGAGGTAAGGGGAAGAGATCAACCAAAGGACTTGTGTGCATACATATGGGCCTAGCCAGTGGCCATGGACAACAGGGGTTAGAGGGGGGGGGGGGGATATCTAGGGAGGAGTTTGGGATGGGAATGGAGAAATAAGGACAATATGTGAGACCATAATCAATAAAATAAAAAATAAAAAAATCTGAGAATCAAATTATTTTTAAAAAACAGTTGTATTTTAATCTAATAACAAAATGTATGCTCTGACTACAAAAATAAAAAATAAAAAAATAGTGACCCCCTCATAATAACGCCATGAATAAAAAAGGTTAGCAGATGAAATATGTTACCACAGAGAGGGTCAGGAATGAATAATGTTATTTAAAAGGATGAGAACTTAGGAGAAGTATAAATATAAAGGAACTTGACCTATTTTTTACAAATCAAATCTCTGGGGCAGTATGTTTGTCAAGAACTTTAATATTCATTAGAGAAAAAATTCAAAGTGAAAAAGAACAAGGCAATAAAGCAAATGTCAACTTTCAGTCTTGAATTTAAACTCAGATTTTCAGGGTTTGTCTTCATTTTTTTAAACTCAGAAATAGCAATGTGGCCAGAAGATTTTCCCATTGATTAAAGCAAATTTAATTTTTAACATATTTTTATAACCTTGAATTTTTATTAAGACATTTAACAAAAATATTAGGAAATGAGTTATATACTCCAGGGACTGTGAATTTTTAAAGTTATTACACTTCTCCATTTGAGAAAAATATCACATTTTTATTAATACATTAAAACTTGGATACATTTTATAGCAGTCATTTGTCTAAGTGCTTCTGTTTGTACCAAGATGACTTTTTAAAAGCTTATATTTTTATTTTGTAGTTTGCAATAAAGTTAGCTTTTAGGGGATGGATGTTAATATTACTCATTCTTTTAGGCATAATCAAAACCATAATAAAAATGTTCACTGATAAACTTGTCTCTATCTATGTTAGAGCATTTGTTTCAATTTTCATGTAGACTGTATACAGCCAAGATTGAAATAGAAAAGAGAAACCCAATGTGAAGAAATGTGCAGGTGATCCTAACAACTAATACTAAAACCTTCCTTTTTATCTATCTATATCTCTGAATCTTTCAGGGAAAAAATTTTTTTAGTTACTTAAATATTACCTAAAATATGTTTATATAGTATTTAAGCATATAAATACTTAATATTCAAATATGAGGGAACATAAATAATAACCAATCAATAGACTTTAAAAGTTCTAAGTCTACATTCTTCTTTACCATCATCAAAGACCACAGATCATTTGTTAATCTTTAATATATATATATATTTGCCTAGACCGGTTTGGCTCAATGGGTAGAGCGTCGGCTTGGGGACTGAAGGGTCCCGGGTTCGATTCCGATCAAGGGCATGTACCTTGGTTGCGGGCACATCCCCAGTAGGGGGTGGGCAAGAGGCAGCTGATCACTGACTCTCTCTCATCGATATTTCTAACTCTCTATCTCTTTCCCTTCCTCTCTGTACAAAATCAATATATATATATATATATATATATATATATATATATATATATATATATATATATATCATAGAGGAAGGGAGAGAGAGAAAAAGAGATAGAAACATAAGTGATGAAACAGAATAATTGATGGGCTTCCTTCTGCAGGCCCAACACTGGGGATCAAGCCTGTATCTTGGCATATGCCCTGACCAGGCATCTAACCATGACCTCCTGGTTCATAGGTCAGTGCTCAATCACTTAGCCATGTGGGCCAAGTTCATTAGGTAATCTTTTAATAATGAACTCATGTATGTGTATATGTATGTATATTGAGTATATTATATATACTACTATATACCCAATACATTATACACAATATATAACACAATGTGTTATATAAATTGTGTATGCGTATTCTAACTGGAAAATTCTTTTTAATTGTGATTTCTTGAGAGTAGGAATCAAGTCTATTCAGAAATGTTTAGTTCCCAGTGTCTCATACTGGACAATATATATTGTTAATTCATTGGCTGATGCTTTATTTTTATCCCTTCCTAAAGGACTCAAATGAAGGAAATTTTTCTCTATATCAGGTGGCTTTCTTTTATATTTCATAATTGCTTTTTATCCCTGTTTGTTCTCTTTAATGTCATCATACCCTCCTCTGCTCAAAGGACTAAGTAGCATTTATTATTTTTATTCTTGAACTTACAATTATAAAAATCTCATTTTAAAATATAATTAATTAATTGTCAATTAGAGACAGCCTTTCCAGTGGCCTTCAAAATCTGTTTCTTAAATTCTTACATTGACAGGAGTAATCTGAGTGAATGGGTCCTCAGGTCACTCTTCAATCTTCCAGAGAACCTGGTCCTCAACACTGCCTGCCTGTTAGAATTACCTGGGAAGATTATTATTTTTAACTAGAGGCCTGGTGTATGGGATTTGTGCACTGGTAGGGGGCATGGCTTGCAGCTGCTCATCCCAGTCAACCTAGCAGAGCTCCCACTGTGGGAGTGCACTGACTACCAGGGGGCAGCTTCTGAGTTGATCCTCTGCCCCCTGATGATCAGGGAGCATCATAGCAACTGATCAACTGATCTGATCATTCTGTTCTTCAATCCTATTTATTATATAGGATTGTTTGTTGGGCAGTTTAATATTCATGCTTTTAAAAATTTCTAAATTAACTGATAAAAAATCATTTTGGCACATATAGTTCTAGAAAAGCTATGCTTTCAGATGTGTCTCTTAGTGTGATTGCTTGTAAGATTTTGTTTGAATATATTGAAGATTCTCCTTAATTGCTCTATTTGCAATGTAGTAATTTTGTCAATAACTTCAATAATTTTAAGGGAAAGTTTTATGGTGATGTACCTATTATATTTTAATATCTCTGGCCCTATAGAATACTATTTTAATTATATTGCTGTATTGAAAAAATGTATTAGTAGTAATATTGAACTTTCTTAAACTTCTTACTTTTGGAATACTACTTCCAAGCTCTATTTTCCTTTTTTTGTTTTTCAAATGGGTAGTTTCTAAAGTTTGTTACAAATTTTACTTTTAAAAAGTTGGCATTATATATGAAGATGATGTTTTATTGAGTTGTGTACACTTAAAACCTATATAGTTTTAGGAACCAATCTCACCCCAATAAATTCAATAAAAAATAATGATTAATTATATGAATAAATCTATAAAAGTACTGTCAAATTTCTTGATTAGTTTTTAGATTTAGTTTCTATATTTACTCATATTGATGCTTTTAATTTTGAAAGCTGTATCTCTACAGAAGTAAAGATCCAAAATATAGGATTAAAATGAAATGTTAATAACTTTTTCACATCTAATATATTAATGACCACTGAAGTAGTTTTCAATACTTGAAGAAAACAGCCTTAAAATTCTATAGCCTATATTTTAATATAACCCTTTAAGTTTTTTTCTAGAGAACACATGCATACATATAAATATTAATATAGAATATTCTTTTTAAAAAATATATTTTATTGATTTTTTTACAGAGAGGAAGAGAGAGGGATAGAGAGTTAGAAACATCAATGAGAGAGAATCATCGATCAGCTGCCTCTTGCACACTCCCTACTGGGGACATGCCCACAACCAAGGTACATGCCCTTGACTGGAATCGAACCTAGGACCTTTTAGTCCGCAGGCCGACGCTCTATCCACTGAGCAAAACTGGTTTCAGCAAGATAGAATATTCTTATACATAATAGAATATATTATGCAACTGTAAAGATAGCAGTATTTTGGGTTCCTAAGACATAAAAACTTTCCAATTAAACTGATTAATCAACACCATACAAAATTAAAGGCAAATAAAATAACCTGATAATAATTTTTACAATATATAAAAATTATTTAACATATTCTACCATGTATTTATTGAGTGCATGTTGCTGGGTATTTTCCTGATTAGTAATTAATTTAATTTCCCTACAATATCTTGATTACATAATATTATGTGTCAATTCTTAAATGTAAAAAAAAATAATAAATGAAAAAACAAAATCATACAGCTAATAAGTGATAGAGCTGGAGATTAAACCAACATGTATTGATTTTAGTCTACAGGTTCTAATCACACCACAAACCGACCACTCAGATATCACAGATAATCTTCCAAAAATAAACATAAGCCAGAAACAGATATTTATTATGTCTCATGACTTTTTCTATACTTCTTTTATTTTAATTCATGTATTCCATTCATATTATATTCTCCTAGAGGCCTGGTGCATGAATTCGTGCACAGGTGGGGTCGAGCCAGCCAGCCCTATTGGGCGGGCTGACCTGGGGGAGGGAATGCGGGAGATTGGATGGCCAGCCTTGCCCCCTGGTGGAACTCCTGGTGGAACTCCTGGTTGAGGAGTCATTTTGCATATTATCCTTTTCTTATATAGGTTTTCTCTATATTGATGCACCAACTAGAAAAGAGTCTCATTTCTGTGTGCCTCTCTTTTTCCCCCATGATTTTGTCATGAAATTCTGGCTGCTTTCATATTCCTGAATTCCTTTTGTTTTTTTATCCCCACTAGAATTGTGAGATTGCTAAAAGGCCTATTGGTCGCTCAGCCTCTTAGCTGTTTCCATCTGCCCAGCTTCTTGGCTTCCTGTCCTGAACTAAGAGTAGGCCAATGTCTGGAAGGAAAAATAGTATACAAAGTTTTGAGCTTACCTCAGTGAGTTATTTTTTCCCCTCTCTTTCTGTCTTTGAGGTTGTTCTTTTCTATTTCTGGCTCTTTGGAAGCTCTAAGATGTTTTCAAACCAACAACAGGTGTTTTTTTTTTGTTGTTGTTGTTGTTTTTATCTGACTTTGTTAGTTGCTTTTAGTGTCATTGGTCTGATACAAGCTTTGCTGACTTGACCAAAAATTGAAGGGTTTTCCAATTTATTAACTTGTTTTTATATTAAAATTTTGTCTGTATTTAGTTTACTAGCAAGTGAAAACCAACATTATATTAGCTGAATAAAAATAGCAGATATCCTTTGTTTATATGTTATAAAAAATAAAGTGTTAGCAGGATGGAATGACATAGTTTATATTTCTTAACTACATTTTGTTGTTTGTTTCATAGATGTATTTTACAAATAACAGAGACTCTACCCAGAAAATGCACATGATTTTTAATTAACAAACTACAATTATAGTTGACATACAATTATATTAGTTTCAGGGGTACAACTTATGATTAGACATTTATACTACTTACATGGTTATAACCCCAGGAAATCAAGTACCCATCTGATATCATACATATTTATTATGGTATCATTAATTATATTCCCAATGTTGTATTTATATCATGTCACTATTTTTATAACTGGCAATTTGTACATCTTAATCCTTTGCCTTTTTCCACCTGTCCCCCTGACTCTTGTTCCATATGGCAACCATCTAACTTTTTTCTATATTGATGAGTTGGTTTCTGTTTTGTGTGCTCATTTATTTTGTTTTTAGATTCCACATGTAAGTGAAATAATCAGGTATTTGTCTTTCTCTGTCTGACTTATTTCCCTTAGCATAGTCCATCTGTTTTATCTCAAGTGGAAAGATTTCATTGTTGTTGTTGTTTTATTTTAAATAAAATATTTGTTTCTTTATTGATTAAGGTATTACATATGTGTCCTTATCTCATTACCCCCTCAGTGCCCACACTCATGCCCTCACCCTCTTGATGTCTGTATCCATTGGTTAGGCTTATATACATGCATACAAGTTCTTTGATTGATCTTTCCCCTACCTTCCCTCTAAGATTTGATGGTCTGATCAATGCTTCTCTGTCTCTGGATCTGTTTTTGTTCATCAGTTTATGTTGTTCATTATATTCCACAAACGAGTGAGATCATATGATGTTTATTTTTCTCTGACTGGCTTATTTTGCTAATCATAATTCTACCCCAGTTCCATTCATGCTGTTGCAAATGAATTCCTTTTTTTTTTTTTTTTTTTTTTTTTTTTTTTTTTTTTTTTTTACAGCAGCATAGTATTCCATTGTTTAGATGTACCACAGGTTTTTTTTTTAATCCACTTATCTACTGGTGGGCACTTAGGCTGTTTCCAAATCTTAGCTATGGTAAATTGTGCTGCTGGTTATGTCATATTCCATTGCATATATGTACCACATCTTTTTTTTTATTTGTATATTTATGGATATTTAGATTGTTACTAAATCTTAACTTTGTAAATAATGCTGCAATGAACATAGGGGTACATGTGTCTTTTCAAATTAGTGTTTTGGATATCTTCTGATAGATACCCAAAAGTGGGATTGTTGTGTCATATGGAGTTCTTTTTTTAATGTTTTGAGTAACTTTCATACTTTATTCCATAGCGGTTGTACCAATTTATAACCCTCTTTGACATACTCTCACCAACACTAATTTGTTGATTTATTGATGCCAGTTATTCTGGCATGTTTGAGGTGATGTCTCGTTTTGGTTTTAATTTTCATTCTCTGATGATTAGTGATGTTGATCATTTTTTCATGTGTCTATTCGCCACTTATATGTCTTCTTTGGAGAAATCTCTATTTAGGTCTTCTGCCCATTTTAAAAAATATTTATTACTGGAAGTATTACATATATCCTTTTTCTCCCATTTTCCCCTTCTAGCTCACCCCCACCTCCCAGGCCTTCACCACCCTATTGTCTGTGTCCATGGGTTATACACATATGGATACAAGTTATTTGGTTGATATTTTTCCACCCACCCACCTTGCCTTCCCTCTGAGATTCGATAGTCTGTCCCATGCTTCTCTGTCCCTGGATCTATTTTGTTCATCAGTTTATTTGTTCATTAGATTCTACATGAGGTCATGTGATACTTTGCTCATTTTTTAATTGGATTGTTTTTTGGTATTAAGATTTATGACTTCTTTATATATTTTATATATTAAACCCTTATCAGATGTATCATTAGTGACTATCATTTCCCATTTAGTAGATTGTCTTTTCATTGTGTTTATAGTTTTCTACATTGTGCAAAAACTCTAGTTTGATGTAGTCCCATGTGTTTATTTTTTCTCTTGTTTCCCCCAAATGCACATAATGGAACTTTACTCTTTCCTTAGTTCACAATCTGTTAAAATGCTTTCGTGAAACCTAAATGTATTACCTCTGTGTTCATCTATTGAAAATACTTAGCACAGGGATTATCTTTTCACATCCATAGTAAAGAAAACTAGGATGTTTAAATTGGTTTTTCCTTTCTTATCTGGCATTTCTGCTGGACATTTTCTTCTTCTTTTTTATTATTATTTTTGAAACACTCATTTTTTTTAATGTGCCAATTCATTTTTAAAGAAGAGAGAATGAGAATTAAAAAGACAAATGAAAAGGGATAGTGTGATATAAAGTAAAACTAGCAATGGAAATTTTATGCTAGAAAGTTCCCTGCTGGGATCTCCTAATGAACATAGTGGTCTTCCTTTTGCTTCAGCTACAGCTGCTATTTACAAGATGAAGGGTTTAAGATTTCTCATTCCCTGGGGCTTTGATTTGGAAGAAACTTGAAGTTTGGATGCTGGCTGAGTTGCCACACAAATCATGGATGTATGTAACATTTCTTCAACTTCAACACTTGAAATTTTAACATCTGTCTTCTCTACTACTATTCACTTTGAAAGCCAGTTGCCAATTTACTTGATTGTTTTACTTTCATTTACTTCTTAATGTGACTAGTGATGGAGTAATAGCCACAGATCTAGACTGCTGTTTTGAGGTAGAAGCTACCTTTTCACTTTTACATATGGCAAATTACATATACCAATAACATAAATGGGATTTCAACTGTGATTCAATCTAAAACTTCAAGTGTCTCCAGACTACATGGTTATCAGATTTACATGTGCTCATATGAAATTTGTGAACACAGAGGCTCTGATTAATACACAATTGAAAAATTTAAGCAATATCAACACAGTTAGCTCCATTGCTTATCTATTTTGTTATCCAAGAGAAACCAAAGTGATAAATTTAGAGTATACAACACGGATTATACAACCTGAGAGGTCAATATAAGACAAAATGATGTAAATCAAATGATATTTTGGTGTAGAATTGCTGAAATGAGGCTACACACAGGATCCGATGGCACCAAGCAGGGAGGGCTAGAGAGAGCAGTCGAAAAAAAGAGGAGTCATGGGATTGCCTTCTACAGATCAATCATATTACCAAAGAGAAAATATTGGGAAACTGAGAAAATTGAACCAAAGATAAGAATCTGGTAAAAGCAAGTTATTAGTAGAACCATAGGATTATATAAAGAATGAAATGGAAAAAGAAGGAAATTGCAACAAACAGATGTAAGTGGAAAAGGCGAATGGGCCAACTGATACTGTGAATAGAGAGATCTTCCTGAACATTTCTTATGTAATTGTGGGTTATTGCTGGACAGAGGGGATGAGGCTTGAAGGAGAAGCACAGGGCCATTGAAATGACACTCTGTTGTCTACCATAATGAGTTTAAACATTCTATCCTGGAATTCAAACAACCCCCGTGTATACATGTGGGAACCACTCCAGAGGCTCCTGATAGTCCAGACCAATTCAAGCACTGATGCCTTGTTGTCAATGTGCCAGACTGTCCAAAGCCACTCAGCACCTAGGCTACGATACCATACACAGCTACAAGGCCTAAGCCATCTCACGGTACGCTGTGCCTTGCTGTAGCCAATGTGATTGATGTCACTGTTGGCAACTAGCCTTCCTAGTCCCTGGAGTAGTAATATACAGGTTACTGACCCACTAGTGTGAAGGAGAGGCGGTAGGCACAGAGAATGTAGCTCCTGTGTGTGCAGGAGGGAGAAGAGCTCAGACAGAGCTGATATCTGATACTGCTATGATGGAAGGCTAAGAGCTCATAGCTCAGATCTAGCTACCAGGTTCTCCAGCCAGGGTGCTGAGAGAGAAGTTAGGAGGTAGTTACTATGTGAGGCTACAATGATTAGCTAGTGTGCTGGGCAGGGGAGACAGGAGAAGCTGCTGAGTCAGAGAGGCTAGAGAAGCTGCTGGAGCAGAGAGCTTAGGTTCTGCTATGATGTGAGGTGGTAAGTCTAGGGGACAGTGTGCAGCTGCTCAGATAATAGCTGTGCATACAAAGAAAGCCACTACTGTGTAGGAAAGACATACCCTTACCAGCCAGTGTACAACAGCCTGCCTGTATGAAATTTGCTTTAAAGAACTGTTTTGTCTGATGGCAATATGACCATTGGCTTCTGCAATAAAGACTCATTCTCATATAACCTCTCATGTCTTCTCTGTCTAAGACACGGCTTCCAAGGAGAACCAGCCCTAGGTAGAGGGCTTAGGATCCAACACCTGTAACGAGTGAGCAGAGGATAAAGGAGGAACTTGAACTAAGTCCCCAGCAGTTAGTACAGTGGGCAGGGTTCGAGAAGGACCTGTCTTGATGTAGTTGGGAAGAAATTAGAAGACTGTATGGAGCAGCTCAGAGTAGCAATGCTGAGCAGTGCTCCTGCTGGCTCTGACAATACACAAAGTTCTTGTTTTTCTAAATTCTCGCAATTCTTCCTCCGGCAATCTGAGCATCTATAATACTAAGCTGCATTACTGTGTCCAGGGAAAACACCCAGTGTCTTCACATAGAGCCCCTTCATCCTCATATGTGCAGGACCCAGACCTCCTTCAAATCCTGATTCAGCATCTCTTCCACCAGCTAGTATGAGAACTTCACAAAGTCCTCTGTATCTCACACTAGCCAGGAACAATCCATTAGGTCCTAGTACTTATAAGACACTTGTGTTTCTGCACACTTGTTTTTTTCTAAATTGCCTTACCATTAATAATATGTTACTTTTCTTAACTCATTGTGAGTTCGTTGATAACAGAAAATATGGATTGTGCATTTTGCAGTGTGCACAGTACTTATAAAAATAACTTAAATATAGTAGACTCTAAAAAAATCAATTTAAACAAATGAATTAATGGAGAGTTAAGTCAATTAAAAATGATAAAATATTTTATTATGGGTTTTAAAAGTTTATATATGTGTTTTATATTCACTCCTACAATTTTCTTCTTTCACATAACATTTTTTAAAAGTATCCATTTTTAAAAGAAAGCATACATCAAAAATACCATATGATTGTACTTACATGTGAAATCTAAAGAATAATATGACATAACAAAACAAAACAAACAAAAACGGAAACAAACCCATAGATATGGAGAATCAACTAATGGTTGCCAAGTGGGAGGAGCATTTGGGGGACTAGGTAAAAAAAAAAAAAAGGTGAAGGAATTAAGAAATACAAATTGATAGTCACAAAATAGTCATAGGAAGATAAAGTACCACATAGGGAATATAGTCAGTAGCGTTATAATAACTATGTATGGTGCCAGGTGAGTAATGGAAATATTGGGGGAACAGTTGGTAAAGCATATGATTAACCACAATGTTGTTTACCTTAAACTAATCCTATATAATAAAAGGCTAATATGCTAATATGCCATTCAACCAATCAAAGGTTAATATGCTAATTATATGCTAAAGCCGCTCAAATGCTTGTTATGATGTGCATTGACCACCATGTGGTAGGTTAGCTTGCTGCTGGATTCCAACCAATCAGAACTGAGCAAGAGAGGCCAGACATGCCCTAGAGCCCTCCCGCAGTTCCTCCCCAGCTGGCCAACCTCCTGCATCCCTCCCTGGCCCTGATCCTGCACTGGTGGGGTCCCTCAACCTGGCCTTTGCCTTCTTGCAATCCGGGCTGAGGGACCCTCCCCTCCCACAAGTGCATGAATTTCATGCACTGGGCCTCTAGTACAAAATAATATCAAATGTAAGTTATAATTAAAAATTAAATTACATTTAAGAAAAAAGAAAGAAAGAAAACAGCCCTAACCAGTTTGGTTCAGTGAATAGAGCCTCAGCCTGTGGATTGAAGGGTCCCAGATTCAATTCTGGTCAAGGGCACATGCCTGAGTTGCAGGCTCAATCCCTAGTGTGGGAAGTGCAGGAGGCAGCCAATCAATGATTTTCTCTCATCATTGATATTTCTATCTCTCTCTCCCTCTCTTCCACTCTGAAATCAATAAAAATATATTTTGACAATGCAAAAACAAAATAAAACACAAGTCAATATAGCAAAATGTTAATCCAAATAAATCATGGTGGTATTTAGTATGTTATATTATGATTTATATTTACCTGTTTGGTCAAAATACTTCATGATGAAATATTTTTAAATACACATAAATTTGGTCTACTTAAGAAACATTGGCAAGCACCCTTGAAGAAATTTTTAGTGATGGCTATCTGAATCATTGAGTAAATTATATAGTCTTTATCTAAGTATAAACTTGCCTTTAGTAAGCAAATGGTGATGTTAAATATGAAACTAAACTATCCAGTTACAATTTAATTAATTATATATATATATATATATATATATATATATATATATATATATATATATTTTTTTTTTTTTTAAATTTTTTATTTATTGAGTTTTTACAGAGAGGAAGAGAGAGAGAGAGAAAGCTAGAAACATCGATGAGAGAGAAACATCGATCAGCTGCCTCTTGCACACCCCCTACTGGGGATGTGCCTGCAACCAAGGTACATGCCCTTGACCAGAATCGAACCTGGGACCTTTTTTTTAGGCCGCAGGCTGACGCTCTATTCACTGAGCCAAACTGGTTTCGGCTACAATTTATTTCTTGAAAAGTTGCCATTGCAACATTACTATGAAGGGACTTTATCAATTTCTTTTCTTTTTGAGGTAAAAACTTTGGGGTTTTTATTTTACTACTCAGAACTGAAAACTATAATTTACATTAATAAAAGAGTAAGATGCAAATTGACTGCACCTTTGCGACACCCACCAGCCAATCAGGAGGAGTATGTAAATTAACCCATGGAGGGTTTATTTGCATGCACATGTGTGGAGCAGCTGGGGGCTGTCCACACCACCGCAGCCACTCTGGGCCTTTGGGAAGTGCGGGAAGTCAGAAAGGTGGCTCCAGGCCTGAGCAAAAAGGTGGCTCCGGATGGAGCGAAGGTGGTGCTGGCAGCAAGGGGAAAGGAGGCCCATTCTTTCACAAATCTTTGTACACTGGGCCTCTAGTGACGGCTATAAGCTAAGTTTATAAAAGCACTTGAGAAAAAAAGATAGCCAAGGCATACACTCCACCATCAAGGACATTACTCTCTAGTAGGGGAAAGAAATAAAATGCAGCACATTGTGATACAGTTCATCTCAAAATAGACTTGGAGAGTAAATGCTTTAGTTCTTCTTTCATATAAATGAGAACATTAAAGCCTAACGGACTGCTATTTATACTCTCTAACAAAATTACTAATATTTAGAGTTTGCTTTATATAAAATTATACTTACTATATAGACATTTATACAGGCAATTTTTAAACACAGCAGGGTTAGTAACTATAAAATCTGTCTAATTCAACTAAAATCTACTAGTTTCTGGATGTTTCATTTTATTTAATGTATTGTCTTTGCCTTAAAAGCATGGTACATTATGGGGTAGAAATAAATATAGCTTTTATACCATTGATTTACTGTGTTATATAGTGGTATACTCTACATCTGATCCTATCCAAAAGAATAAGAAAAGATCATATTTGGCATAAAATAACGATGATTTTCTTCTATGAAACTACATAATACTACTTTTCTTAATTCATTAGAAATATGATTCATTTATTTATGGCTTGTAGGACCAGACAGGTAATTATAATATATTGGGTCAGATGCAGAAGAGTTACATATACCATTACAGAATAAAATGAGCACTCTGATCAAAAAGCCATTCTTAAATAACTGATAGTGAAACACTAGGCATTGTTCTGTAAGGTCTGAATATCAAAATCATCATTTTTACTCTGACACCCAAATATCCTGACTACCAGAGATAAAATATTATGTGGAGATCATCTTAAAAGACATCATCTAAATTTTTATTTTTTATTTTAATCCCAGTTTATTAAATTACATCTAAGTGTCCCAAAATAAGACCAAATTTTCTTTTGATACTACACTGGTCCTTATATTTAAACATTGAGATCCTGTGTAGAACATCCAGACCAAGCAGGAAAGTTAATGAGTGGTTCAGAAAGATGCTACTCGTGATGTTTCTACTCTAGTGGAATTCTCCCTCACCTGTTCCTCTATCTCCTATCTTCGTCAATCATTATTGTCTTTATATTATCAGAATTTTTTCATGCAAATGCATGAATTCTCTCTTTCATTTTATATATATATTTTTTTCCAAATCTTGCCCCCTACTCTGTAGGTATAACTGAAAGAATCAATGTATCCAATGTAATGCAGGGCACATGGAAAGATTAAAAACACTGGTGACTATGTTTACATATGTGTACATATGTTTACATATGTGTACAATAAAATGTATATTCAATATAACTTATTTTTTTTCATTTGACACACTATTATATTCAATTGTGTTTTGGTATCACTTAATATTTGAGTATTATTGGTATGATTTAAAATAGCCAGTCCATAAGTGGACAGGACCAAATAGACTGTTTTATTAATCTCTCTCTATAAGCATCTTATACAGAGCTAACTATAAAATGAGAATCTACTAAAAAGTTGGCATGTCGCCCTGGTCCGGTGACTCAGTTGGTTGGAGCATTGTCCCCAATACCAAAAAGGCTGCAGGTTCAATCCCGGGTCAGAGTATATACGGGAAGCATAAATGATGTTTTTTTTCTCACATCAATGTTTCTCTCCTTTCCTCTCTCACTAAAAATCAATAAACATGTCCTCCAGTGAGGATAAAATAAAGTGAGATGGTGTGTCAGAAAACCAAGTCCTACATTCTGTTCTTAGATATAAATTTATTGTTATATGCAATGGTAAGAAAAGAAACATTTTGTGCCCAAACACTTTCTTCCTTCATTATGTAGTGGTAGTTCAGGCCAGTTTTGATAATTTATCATGTTAAATTCTAAGTAATTCTGTATGGTACTAGGATCATTAAACATTTAATTTGAAACTTCCAATTACTGACCTTTGACATCTTATATTTCTCTTCGTTTTCAAAATATCAAACAAAAAAAAATATTGCTTGACATGTTCATTATAATAACAATTTGAGAAAGTCAAATGTTCTTGGTAAGGAGTGGGCTGTGCAAAGAGATGCTTAACTTTATTACATTTTAATAGTTTATTGAAATCATATTTTAGGGAAATGATCTATATTATGGCTTAAGAGTTGCCTTGTTTTTGCCCTTGAAATTTTCCTGTATATATTGAGAATATAATTGCAGTAGTTTTCACATTTAAAGTTGACAAACTAATTATTAATCATATGACCCCTTAATATTTGATCTGATGGCTAGCACAATATGTTGCATTGACTGCCTTAAAAACTTTACTAGTATATTTTAATCAATTTTAACTAAAAATGTAAAATATTCAGAGAACTATTTCTACTGCATCTTTTTTTCAACAGAGTTGATTTTCTTTTACATGAACTACAGTACATGCTTTGCAGTTTTTTCGTTGTTAGTAATCTATCCTTTGATAGCAGACACTTAACATTTTTGCTCAATGCTTTAGGAAAAGCAGTTACTAGATAACAAAACTGACTCACTAGTGATTAACATGTGTTCTGAAGTCAAAGGGATCAAGATCAGGTTTTAACCTAATTTTGATAGTGTATGTAATTTTTCAGAGTTAACTGAAAAATCTGTCTCTCTCTCTCTCTCTCTCTCTCTCTCTCTCTCTCTCTCTCTCTCTCTTTCATCTGTCTCTCTCTGCCTCCCTCTTTCCTACTTCCCAATCTATGTACTCATAGAACCTCAAAGATGCTATTGGTATTATCTTCCCCAATTAAAATAGATTATTTCTACCTTGATACATTAGTTTGTTTTTATTACATGAAAAGTTACTTAAAAACTTACTATTTAGCTCACAATTCATGGGCCAAAATTGTTATCTGACCCAGCTGTGGAGTTTTTCTCATGTCTGAACTCAGCTAGATTTACTATTGCATCTGCAATCATGAAAGTAAACTAGTTAGGATAAAATCAGAAACTCATTAAAACTTCATGAACTTCTATTTTTATGTTCTTCTTATTGTACCTTAGTATTCTGTAAAAACTTTTAAATTGCCTCTGAATAAAATGTGAAAAATAAAGAAGATAGTGAGAGTAAAGAAAATATAATTCAAGAACAACAGATGTGGAGTAACTCCATCCAACTACTTCTCTCTGCCTGGTGCTCATTCTTTTAGTGTTAAAACATTGATGCTTTGTGTGTTTATTTCAATAAAAGAGGCAATTCCTTATAAGGACTTTTTCATCTAGGATATTGTATGGATCACTTCATATAATAAAATTATAATCTGTAAATTCTATACTGTAGGTATAAGTATGAGAAAATGTATGTTTCATTTGCTGGAGATCATCAGAAATATGTCTTTCTCATCAATGACTACAAATATATGACTTGTTTTAATCAGTCTGGGCTGCTTTAACAATGTACCATAGACCAGGTGTCTTACAAGTAACTGAAATTGATTTCATATAGCCCTAGAGGCTGGCAGTCACAGATCAGGGTGTCAGCACAGTCAAGTTCTGATTAGAGTCCTCTTCAGGTTTCGAATTGCCCACATTTCTTATATCCTCCACATGGCGGAAATAGGGCAAGAGAGCTCTTTGGGGTCCCTTTTAGAAGAGCACTAATCCCCATAAATAGGGCTCAGCATTCCTGAGCAAACCACCTCCCCACCACCACCTAACACCATCACACTGGACGATAGGATTTCTATAAATTAATTCAGTCCATTGCATCCCTCCGAACTGAAAATAAGAAATGACAATATAGCATCATCTCTGAATAAGCTTTTTTTTTTGTTTAAAGTATTATATATGTTTCCTTTTTCCCCATTTGACCACACACCCACCACTTCCTCTCCCCAGGACAAACCCCACCAACACAGTGTCTGTGTCCATTGGTTATGCTAATATGCATGCATACAAGTTCTTTGATTGATCTCTTACCACCCTCCACCGCCTGCCTTCTCTCTAAGGTTGGACTGTCCAGTGTTTTTTAGACTCTAGATCTATTTTTGTTCATTAGTTTATGTTGTTCATTATATCCCACATATGAGTGAGATCGTGTGATATTTATCTTTTTCTGACTGGCTTATATCGCTTAACATAATAGGCTACTCTCCAGGTCTATCCATGCTGTTGCAATATGCTGTTTTACCTAATATCCAAAAATCTAGGTTAAAGAATAGATGTATAATACTAGCCTAATATAGTAAAGAAAATATATTGGGGGGGAAAGGAATGTTTTTTTGTTGTTGTTGTTTTTTTTAAATAAACAGCCCCAGCCAGTTTTTCTCAGTGGCTAGAGCATCAGCTTACAGACTGGAGGATCCCTGGTTCAATTTTGATTGCCTGCTCAATCCCCAGTAAGGGACATGCAGGAGGCAGCCAATCAGTAATTTTCTGTCATCATTGATCTTTATATCTCTCTCTTCCTCTCCCTTCCTCTCTGACATCAATAAAAATACATTAAAAATAAATAAATAAATAAATAAATAAAAGTGATTGATATAATATAAAATTTACAATCTGGCCTCAGAGTAGATGGTTATTTTCTTCATGTATCTATTTTTAGGGTGGTAAAATAAAGTTTTATCTGGTAGCTTAGACTTTAAACTTTAGGACTCAGTTTTATATGAAGTTCATTAAAATATTAAACATTTGCAAAGTTAAATAAGCACCAATTTCATAAGTTTGTGGTGTACCACAAACCTTTCTTCATAATTACACCACATTCATTGAATACCTTCTATTTCATCTTAATTTATTTCCTTCCCTACTAATTTTTAAAAGTTAATAGGTTCTTTGATAAGTATACAATGAAAATTAAGCCAGTTCTCCTTAGAGAGAGCACAAACTTTATCTGGATTAGAGTATTTTAATATGAAAAGTAAACAACAGCTTAGGTGGCATTTATTGAGGAAACTGTGTACATACAGAGCTATTTGCTAGGCATGAACTTTTAAGTCTTTAGGGGAAAACAAAGTTGGGTATTCCTCTCCTCTTCTGCTAGAAGTCTGAAGTTGTACAATCAATTTCAGCACATAAATGTGAAATTATATTTTTATGGATACATTTCTGCTGATTGATTTAACTGGTTATTTATTTATTTCTGCATTCTATCCCTCTATGTATTGAAAGACTCAACACATTCCTCTAGTTATTGAAAGTCCCTCGGTTCAAATTGATAGCAAGAAATGTGAAGGTTCCTTCTGAATAAATACTAGAAATTCCCAGTTTATATAAACTTTGTTTTCTTTACATTTTCATATCCTTTAGGCCTTCGCCAGGAGGTATGATGGATTGACTATTAACATAGGCTACAGTCCTATGTCTCTGCTCATAATCACATGATATTTTTGTGAGCTTGGGGAAATTGCTTAACTTAGCTGAATGTTTGTTTCCTCAGCTATAAAATAGGGACAAGGCTAACCTTCATATATATTTTATTTCTTTAGCACAGCAAAATAATGCAGGTGTAAAGGGCTCCTGTTGGGTAATTGAACTGGATACACTGGTTAATGCAGACAGTTCATTCGTATCCTCCTTGCCCACAGGTCTGTTTTCATTCTCTTACTAGGAAAAGTCTTTTGTTACAAAATTGAGAAAGTGGAATTGGGGATGGGTTGAAAGTACTTAGTGACAATTACATCTGAATGATATAAAATGGGATATGACAACAACCAAGCTCCTTGCGGTGGATTTGACCTCCTATAATTAGAGGAATGAAAGACAAAAATTGATGTAATTTCTTGGAAACTTGCTTAACCTTGTGTTGTTTAACCTCTCCATGGACATTCCCATTTGTGAAATGGTGATGATAATAGTACTTTTTCATATAGGTGCTGGTGTATCAAATAAAATTGTGGATAAAAAATAAAGTGCTTGATCAATGACATTATTATTATTATTATTATTATTATTATTATCATCTATCAGACTCTGAACAAGCTGACCTGTTTTAGGAGCCAAATAACAAACTTGGAAAATAATTGGGTAGGAGGTCATTTTTCTAAGCCATGCTCTTACATCCCAAGGAGTCCCAACTTTTGGAAACCGGGAGATTATATTCTTGGTGTGGATTGACATTTTCATGATGGGAAACCACAACTATGAAATTTTAGCCAGTGAATTTTTGAGCAGAGACATATGTGAAGCCAGACCAGGAGAAGGATAGCATGATGTCCTTCTTTGGTAAACTCAGAATACTGAGGCCTGGCACCCATGGATGGCATATGCAAAGGCCTTAACACAGTGCAGCAAGCATCAAAAAAACAACTGCTGTAATTATTATCATTTGGGTTCATTTTCCATTTATTGCAAGAGCCAGAGAGCTGAGGAAGAAAATGAACTCCTGAAGCAGCTTTAATCATCTACAGTAGCATTTTTCTTGTCATGTTGACAGTCTATGATCACTTGGGTTTAAAATAACGTTACAGTATTATAGTTCCAGCTGGTTAATGAAAATAAAGACAACCATAAATCCTGGGGGTTTTATGCTTGCTGAGAAGTAAAGAAATATAAGCCAAAACACATTAACTGTATGGGATACCTTTATCATTTTGCTCAATACTTAATATCTCAACATCTTGAAGGATGTGTAGGATTACAATAGTCGGTGAGTCATACATATTCTAGAAGGAAGGGTAAACATTAGAAAACCACAGGGAAAGCAAAATGAGAGAGGATTATTAGAAAATGGCAAGTAGTCCAATTTGGGAACAAGGCTCACTTTTTGCATAGCTCAGGTATTTATTGCTGTAAAACAAAACACCCAAAACTTAGTGGCTTAAAACAGTTATTTGTTTTTTTCTTTGTGTGTGTGCGTGTGTGTGTGTGTGTGTGTGTGTGTGTGTGTGTGTGTGAGATTCTGTGTTTGACTGGTCAGATCTTCTGATCCATGGTGTTGGCTGGGATCACTCACATGGCTGTATCAATGGGGTGGTCTGGCTGGAGTGCCTCAGTTCCCTTCCACATGTCCTTTCTCTCAGGACATGAAGGCTCATCCACCAGGGCTTCTCCATGTCTCCTCTCTCCAGTAGAATTGCCTGGATTTCCTAATAGGATGCTGGCTTCCATGAAGGATTATTTCAATAGGATAATTCCCAGTGTGAAAAAACCTATATGACTCTGTTTGAATCATGGTTGCTATTACCCAGTGGAGTTGATGTGAGTACTGGGAGGTCTGACTTGTAGGTATATTGTGAATGGGGGATGATGGCAGTTCTAATAGGAAAGATTTAAAGGCAGAACCAACTGGAGTCATTTATCTCATCACCACTGAAACTTTTGATAGACAGAGTCTATGTGTCAACTTGACTTTCAACCATAAATCCCAGAGAAAGAATGGAAAAGACATTTGAAATGAAGTAACAATAGCCCTGGCCTTGGCTGTGGGACTTGCTTTTGTCAATGAAACTTCAGCAAGCATGATATTACCTGAGGCTTTACAACAGCTAAACTAATGAATGTATCCACTTTGGAAGCTTTTGTTAGCACCTGCTGCCTTATAAAAACTGGGACTATCAGTAGCAAATGAGAAGAGAAGACATGTAGGAAAGCCTTGAAGAAATACTGAACATTTCCAGCCCAGCTCAGATGCCAGCAGAATATACACCCATGAGGGGTCTCATCTGATGTCACAAGAAGTTAAGACAATCCCTTGCCACCAAAATACCCAAATTGCTGATTTTTGAGTAAACATACTTGTTTTACTAACCACTAAGTTTTTTAAAATATATATATTTTTATTGATTTCAGAGATGAAGGGAGAAGAAAAGATAAATATGAGAGAGAATCATTGATAGGCTACCTCTGGCATGCCCCACATTGGGGATTAGCCCGCAACCTGGGCATGATGCTGGCTGGACTATTCTTTTTTTTTTTTTTTTTTTTTTTTTTTTGTAACAACCCTTTATAGTGAAAAACTTTTTAGCTTGTAAGCATAAAAAAAGAAAAAGTCTATAGCAAATTTCTCTCAGTATCCATAGTTTTCCCAGTCCATGGTGATTGGTACTATATCAGTAATTACTTCAGTGCTGTGAAATATTGAAAATCTGGACTTAGGAGATGGAAGCTAATTGTGAATTGGGAAAATAGGATGTCAATGGTACAGATGTAAATATATTTCTGAGAACAGAATTAAAGTGGACGCAGGAAATGAGGTGGCAATAAACTAATCAACTATTGTCAAGTATAGAGGTTTTTTCAAGAAGATAGTCTAGGGGACAGTCAAAGGTAGGTGTGAGCAAATTAAGAATTAGTGGTTTTTTGTTAACTAAATAAATATATCTGAAAAAAACTTCTATGTAGTTTACACTAGGGCAGCAAAGCATATTTTGTAAACACATTTTTCAAATCGCATACTAATAAGAAATATGTTTGAGGCTCACTTGTGAATGGCTCCAGAATAGTACTGAAAAGCAGCACCTCTTTTCTCATGCATTGATACAAAATCAACTACATGACAGTATGCATTTTTTGAAATGACTAAATGCATACTTACATAGCTGACTATTCAGTCATTATATAACAGTAAACAAGTAATAAAATTTTTAAAGTCCATATCTACACATTCATGTAGTACACAGCTGTCACCTAATCTATAATATTGTACTTATCAACCTTGGTTCTTGACCCACCATTTGTGACAGCTTAAATAGATATTTCTAGAAAAGTGAATCTACCTTTCTCTTGTAGAAATTGTTGTGATTATTAGTTAGCTATGTTGGTAAAGCATTTTAGTGTTTAGTACTCCTGTAAAATATTCTTTTATTGCCTTGCTCTAGAGAGTCTTATCTTCTATTACAGAGGATTTACCCCTTCTTCTGGTTAGCAGATAGAGGATGGTTGATCTTAATAAAAGCAGGGACTGTGCAGAGTTGAAGCTGGGAGGAAATGTGATGATGTTATATCTATCTCTGCTATTACCATGGACCTCCAGCATTTTAAATTAAGAACATGGTGTAATCTGCAGATCTCTCCCTCTTGTGTGTCCTACACTTTAATCACTGCCTTGTCAGAATTCCAACATTTTCACCCTACCTTTCAGAGGCTTTGTGAAATCACCCTTATTCTAATATGTCGGATACAGTCCTGAGTGTGCATTAATGATTCAGTCCTAACTTGCTGAATGCTCCAAATATTCTATAACCTCCTTGAACCAAGTATTGCTTATTTTGGGATTCCCTGATGTCTCATAGCAGACAGAACCCAATAAATATTTGATGATCTTAGTTAACTAGCTTTTATTTAGTGCTATGACACCTTTGCCCTTTCTTTCTATGACTCCTAATCTATTAAAGTTCAGTTCAAGAAAATACTTTCAAATATGTTCTACTATGTTTTTATTGATTTTAAAGAGAAAGGAAGAGAGAGGGAAAGAGGGAGACATAGAAACATCGATTGGCTGCCTCCTGCAAGCCCCCTACTGGATCCCAGGCATGTGCCCTGACTGGAAATCAAATCAATGACCTCATGGTGCATGGACAATGCTCAATCTACTGAGCTACTCTGGCCAGGCCAGAAAAAGATTTTATTAGATAGGGTTTTGGTTTTTTTTTCTGGTGAGAACATCAAATTTTGAGCTCACTGACCTTTAGGTTGGCCAATAAAGAAACAGAAATTGCAATGTCTAAGTGAATTGAAGTTACTAAACAGGCTAGTCAAATAAAAACCTGTATCTTCAACATATTTCAAATTTAATAACGAGATGAATATGCTTGGAATTTAAATTGAAATACATCATTTTTAAAAATGTTCATAAGACCCTTAAATGACTATATATTACCAGTCAATAAAAATAGCCTTTCTTATCATTATTTTTAACTGTTCATTCCTTTTATGAATTTTTGTTATAGGGACAAGCAATGTATTTCCTGATGGAAATTCTGACATTAATTAAGACTTTTAAAAATGTAACGGCCCTAGCCAATGTGGTCCAGTTGGTTAAAGTGTTGTCCTATACACCAAAAGGGTAGCAGCTTAAATTCTGGTCAGAAAATAGATCCAGGTTTCCTGTTCAGTCCCCTGGAGGAATGTATGGGAGGCAACCAATCAATGTTTCTCTCACTCTCTCCCTCTCACTCTCCATTTCCCTCTTCCTCTCCCTTCCTTCCTCTCCCTGAGATCAATTTAAAAAAAGATTTTAGTTGGAGCAAACTGGGTTCATAGAAAGGGTTTTTGTTTGTTTGTTTGTTTGTTTCTTTGTTTCTTTGTTTGGTTTGGTTTTATCCATGCTATGATTTTGGCAATTTCCTTTAAAGAACAAGTTTTGTTAAATTTAAATAGAAAGAAAAAAAATCATAAATAAATGGCAATGTACAATAACAACAGCTATTGCTTCTTTAAAGTTTCTTGTATAAGCATCACTGTATTTATTTGTCCAGATAATATCTCATTTAAAATTCATAGCAACATTGAATTGGGTACCTTTATCACCCTCATTTTGTAACTAAGGTTTGGAAAACTTAAGTAGTTTGCATAAAATCAAACACATAGCTAGTGCCAGGATGAGGGTTTTACCAAATTTTGTCTGAATTACAAAGCCTGTGCACTGAACATTATGAGTAATTAATTCTCTACCAAGATATGGAAAGTCACCAACAGTGAGTTTTTAGAAAAGTCATATTAAAAAATCATAAATATGTGCAGTTGACCTGGATTGGGTTAACAAAATATACATTAATTTTATAAATTGATGCAAATGGCAACGTTTTTACCTAAAAGAGTTTTTGTATTAATAAAATTGAAACATTTTTCTGATACTATCTCCACCAAAAATGTCCATTATTAGGGATTATCATGTCACAGATTTAAGAATTCCAAGAGCAGCCGCAGGTATACCTACTGTTTTTCCAACATTTTGGAGTAAAGGTGCCTCACAAATAGAAGAGGATAGTCTTCAGAATCTATTTTACTTAGGAGCTAATATATTTATGGGAGCAAACTTATAAGAAAGCTTGGTCTCATGTTAAAGACATTCTCTGAAGATAAAGTGGGATCCTGAATATAGAGTAGTGGCTTATCACCCAGATTCAGCTTCTGGCCCATTTCTTAAACTATCTTTACTGTAAGAAAAAATTTAAATAGCTATTACATTGTGTAAGGCAGAGCAACAAAAATGTGAGACATAAAAAAGGGGAGCTTGTTCTTAACCACATTCCTGCTGGAAGCCAATAGGCCTTTTTGTAGGGGCAGCTCCTGAGAATGAGGCTTGCTGGTGATAGTGTCTGATAGGTGGAGCATCTCCTGTGAAAGAATGAAGCAACAGCCATTCTCAGTGAGCAAGGCAAATGGGTGGAGAATCAAGAGCCGTGATGGGGGACATATCCAGCCACTATCAACAGCATTTTTGTTGAGAGAGTTTGCTTATAAATATATGTGAGGCATGATACTCAGAAATAATGAACATGAACTCAGCAGTGCATGACTGTATGCCATGCATAGAATACAGAGTTTAAAATAATGATCACGTAACATAGCAGCACAATGAAGTAAATATTTTAAAATATATAATATGTATATATTTGAATGTATACCTATATAGGGACCTACATATAAGCATATCTATATAGGTATCAGTGAGTATATGTGTAATATGAGTGTCTGTTATATGTAAATACATGCATATATACATACAAACAAACACACATACATACATACATGCATATTATCCTGTTTATAAAAACTAACATTTTACCTCTCAGATGACTATTTTATATATGGGTTATTTTGTGGGACAATATATAGAAAAAACAGTGACTTATATATCATAGGGTTACATACCATCAGGTAAAAAAATAACAGTAATTAGTAAATATGTATTCCTGGACTAGACTGCTCCTTCCCCAACTTTCTGCTGAGGGAACTGGACTTTTTCTTCAAATAATAAGGTGGCCTTCACTCCTCAGACTAGGTGAGATCCCTCTGCTACAGGATCCTCTGGGACTCTAAATTCCTTTGTCATACTCCTTTTTAATATGATAATACTGTGTCATATATTCATCATATATATATATTTATATTTATATTTATATTTATATTTATATTTATATTTATATTTATATTTATATTTATATTTATATTTATATTTATATTTATATTTATATTTATATTTATATTTATATTTATATTTATATTTATATACACATACACACACACTCTATACCCTCAACCTACATGAGTGTTAGGTATCTGATAAATATTTCTTTTGAACTGGGTTCTTTCTACTAAAAAGCTTTCCTCAATGGGTATTTAGCAATGACTTAGGCACTAGCCTGGTTTATTATTGGGTCACTATTTAATCATAATTACATTGCAAACTTCATTGTTTATATAAAAATACTCTCCCAACAGAGAACTCCCTAATATCCTAGATAAAATAATGTAGAAAACCATATACTCTGCATAAATTTTATACAGCACATTTTATAGCATAATTTTAACTATGTATTCTTTGAAACATTATGCATTTTCCAGTTTAGTCTTATTCTAGTGGTTAACAACAAAAAAAAACACACAACCAACAACCAAAAACCATGATTCATTCAATAGCCAAAATAATGATTTTGAAGACAAATTGAAGATAATTACAATTCATTTTAAACACATTTCAAATGGTTAATTGACCCTCCCAAATGTGAATTATTATTTCAAAAGTGGTTTACTTTTTTTCTGAATCATCTTTAATTAAAGATGATACTCATTAAAAATATGAACAAGTTTTCTTATAATGTAAATAACATTTATCTTATACATTATTAAATAGTGAAGATACTATTAAATAAAAAAAATATCCATGAAGAATCCATGTTTCTGAATTGTAAGATCATCATCTACAGTCAGTTCTTGATAAGTTTAATAACCTACTGTATTCTTTCAAACTACTTTACTAGTTCTGTCACTAACTTTATTTCAGTCTTTGTCTTGAGTTTTTCAGTCCTGGCAACCACATATCATTGTCATCATATTCATCATTTAGTAACTCATTTAGATTCAGTGTCTTTTGTAGCAAATGTCCACCTATCTAAACCTATTGGTGAAATTACAGGATTGAGTAAAGAACAAATAGGCAAATTAAATTTAGAAAATAGTTTCCTTGAATGTATCAATCTAAAGCTCTCTACTTTCATAAATATGGAATACTTTGATGTTTATGTGGCCCTAATTAGAGAGGCCAGTTTTCCATATAGCATTTCTGAAACTAAATAATAGCCATTATGTTAAATAGGAAAAGCTTACATGTGTAAATAGTAAACATTTTAGATTTGAACTTCACCTTTGAATGCCAAAACAGCTTTAATATTTTAATCATATAGCTCAGCTTAGAATTTTTAAGATTTTTCCTTCACTTTACACTTTCATTTGACTATGTAGTTAAAAGCTTAGTTCTAACTGACCGACAATATACTTTAAGGAAAATATGTTTGTAGTACTACATTTTTACCACTTAACTAAAGGAGTGGTCTCATATATCTAATTGTAAGAGGTTCAAAATCATTAACTGTAAAATGAGGATTGGATGAATTATCTTTATGTTTGCTTCCAGGTTTAACATCTACAATTTGTGTGTGTGTGTGTGTGTGTGTGTGTGTGTTTATGTGTTTATTCAACCAAAATCTTGTTAGCCATTTGTATATCCTTAGCTCCTAGAACACTGCTTGGTCCCCAGTGATACTGTACCTTTGTTTGTTTCTTCGATTTTTTCCTAAAAGAAGGAAGTAGGAAAAGGCAGAGAAAAGGTGGGAAACAAGGAAAGGAAGGAAGGAGAGAGCAGAAGACAGAGAGAGGGAGGAAGGGAAAGAGAAGTATTTAGAAGTAATGGTATAAAAAAAAGACTATTGTCTATTTAGTAGACCTTTCAACCTAGATACACAAGGTTAAAGAAAGATTGGGACCTACTTACTATTTACAATCTAGCCCTTTCCCCTCACACCTAGAACAACAATTCACTCACATTGAGGCTCATTGTTTCTACAAGTTTCACAGCTGCTGCTCTATCTAAATATTGTCATCATTTCTTAGCCATAGCCAATTTTATTAGATTGCTAAAGGTTTTGCTTCTTTTTGTCTCTGGTTTTTATTTTCTCTGTTCATTTTTAAATGTTATCATTTACATCCAAACAGTGCTCATTTTATTCATCTTAGATCAATAACAAAATATAATACACTCTCAAAAACTAAGAGCATTTTATTCAAGAACAATCTTCACTTCATCAAACTATTTTATTAATAGAAGATAAATTTTACTGAAAGGAACCATGTAATAAATATTTCAATTACTTTTAACTGAAAGAAATACAGCTTCTTTGGGTTCTCTCTGAAGCTATAACAGTATTAAATAATCTAAAGAATGTGTGCTATTTTATTTTCAGATTTAAATATTTGTGTAGATTTAAAAAGTAGATGCACAAGGAAATCCAAGGCCGGTGTTTTAAAAGAGATTTATGTATACTCTTGTTTCTTTCAACGAGGTCTAATGATTGTTCACTTTGGCAATCCTGCAGAATAGGCGGTTCTTCAGTGGAGTTCACCTTGGGAGTGTGCAGCCTCTATAATATGCAGAGGGTACCCTGACAGTGGGAGGCAGGTGTTTACTAATTATGATTTTAAAAAGGTGGCACTTCTCCAGCTCTAATTTTTATGAAAAATAAAAGATCTAAAATTATTAGGTTTTCAGAAGGTAGGTGAAAGTTACTGATACACTTCCAAGAAACTCAGAAGCGATGTACATGGCATCCATGCAATTTCTGCCTTAGAGTACACTCAATCTTTTATTTTAACGCTGACACCTCAAACTGAAAGTCTTTCCGTTACTATTGAAGTTAAAACAACACAACAGAGGAAAGTGAATAAGCTATTATAAAATACATGATGAATGTTCAGAAAACACTGTCTGTTATATGCAACAGAAAACCCACAGTAGAGGAAAGAAAATAAACTTGTAGAGTGAATCAAGAAATGAAAGACAGCTAATCTACAGAAAAATGAATGCAGACTGGAAAGGGAAGAGATTTTACTAAAGAAAAACAAGAGCAGTATCTCCTTTAATTATAGTTTGTAAGCTTTGGAATTATTTCTTTGCAGCTTTTTAGCTTTGTTAGACTCCAGATTGACTGGTCTAGGTGCATTGATTATGTATTCAAGTTGTAAAATCTAATTTTTAAATAAAAGATTTTCTGTGCTCATAAGCATTGAAGATACATTCATTTTTCAAGGAAGTAGAGTGATAAAAACATAGTTCTCTATTTAAAGTTAACATGCTTTGATTGTTTATTTGTTTTTCTAAATTATTTCAGGGGGAAAGAAAGACAATTATTCAATGAAAAAAAACCTTTGTGAGAGTGAATGGAGTTGGTGAGCTTTGTCTGATTGCATTTAAAAGCTGGTAATACAGTCATTTTAATGGAACTGTGACTCCTCTGCTATTACACTAATTGTCACTCTTTCTTGGTGTCTATATTGAATCATGTATTCAGCAAATAATTATTGTGTATAGAAGGTGCTAATCAAGACACTGAAAATGGAGTAGTTAAAAAAAAAAAGACAAAATTATCTCCATTTACCAGTTGATTTTCAGGTGATGAGGCATAAAATAATAAATACATACACACTATACTCTAATGTATAGAGGAAAAAATAACAAATTTTAATGCCGTAAGAGCTACAGAGATGGAGGGAGGTTGTGATGTTTCATAGTGTGGCCCAGGAAAGTCACTGAAATACCTCTGCGTAAATATCTGAAAGCCATAAAGAAGTGGGCCAGGAGGATAGCCGGAGGGAGGGTAGTGCAGCCACACAGAACATCCAGTACTGAGGCCCGACTGCCAGAGCATGTCTGGGATGTCAGAGGAAAGACCTATAGACTGCTTTTAAGAGTCTGGAGGGCTTCCCAGAATGAAATAGGAACTGTGGAAGGTTTTGAGCAGAGAAGCAGCACCATCTGTTTTAAGTTTCTGCAGGATTATTTTGGTTATCCTCTTGGAAATAGACTGTTGCTGTCCAAGGGCAATAAAAACAGTGGCCAGTTAGGAGGTAGTGCAGTAATCCAACAAAGATGTAATGGTGGCTTACACCAAAGTGGTAGTATGGGGGTGGGGCGGTGGGGGAACGGCAAAAATTAATTTGATGTTGACAATGGTGGCATTGTTGTAACGATAACCTTGGTTACTTAAACCAACTCTGAAATAAAGATGTGGGAGACAAAAGTAAAAATAGTTTTGTGAAAGATTCAAGGAAATGACCATATAGCAATGAATTTCAGAATAAAACCTCTGAGAATTCTAAATCCCAGAGAGATAAAACAGAACATAAAAATTGCATTGGCCCAGAATGCACTTGCTGATACTGCTCTCACAGCTAAAATTGTGATGGATGTAAAGAAAGGAAACAGAAATTTATACCAAGGTACCAAAGGGCAGAATCCAATGGGATAGCACAGTATGGTAGAACCTGAAGGAAAGAGCCTTATTATGGCAGGGAGGGACCAGAAGTTGTCAACACCCTTCACTCCCTGGGAAGGTTAAGCTCAGAAAAAAAGATGGAAGGAGGGAATCCCAATCTTATTTGAGGGGTTGAAAAGGAAACATATTTTTTACTAAATAGATTAACTCATGAATTTGTTTACTATATAAATATTAGTTTACTAGAGGCCCGGTGCATGACATTCATGCACTGCGGGTTCCCTCAGCCTGGCCCGCATCTTCTCCAATCCTGGATCCCTTAGTGCATGTCTGATTGCCAGGTTAGACATCCCTCTCACAATCTGGAACCACTAACTCCTGCCTGATCATCCCTAGCTTCTCTGCCTGCCTGCCTGGCTGATTGCCCCTAACTGCTTCCCTGCTAGGCTGATCGCCCCTAGCTGCTCTCCCCTGCCAGCTTGATCCCCCTAACTGCCCTCCCCTGTTGGTCTGATCCCCATAACTGCTCTCCCCTGCTGGCCTGATAGCCCCTAACTGCCTCTGCCTCAGCCCAGCTACCATGGCTTTGTCCTGAAATACATCCGGAAGGTTGTCTGGAAGACATTCCATCTAATTAGCATATTACCCTTTTATTAATATAAATGCTTTGGAGTCCTGGGATAAAATTTTTTGTTAAGTTATGATTTCGATAGTATCACATTTCCCTGTGAAATTGAGATTTCAATTTCCCTGCATGAAAGAACAATTTTTGGAGAGCAATGTAGCCATTCAGTGATCACAGTTTTTATTTTACCTCAATTTACTAGTATATAAAAGTTTAATAAACATGACATTTAAGATTGCATTAAGTAAATATTTTATGATTTCCAAAATGTTACATGTGAAGTTCTTGAAACAACAAAATGTAATAACTTTTTGACCTGATTAAATAATATTCAATTAATTACTATTTTTTCAAATAAAGTGAAGTTATTTGACCAAGAAATAATGTAGGATTTTCCTTGTGCATCTACTTTTTAAATCTACACAAATATTTAAATTTGAAAATGAAATAGCACATATACTTTAGATCATTTAATACTTTTACAGCTTCAGAGAGAACCCAAAGAAGCTGTATTTCCTTCAGTTAAAAGTAATTGAAATATATATTACATGGTTCCTTTCAGTAAAATTTATCTTCTATTAATAAAATAGTTTGATGAGGTGAAGACTGTTCTTGCATAAAGTGCTTTTAGTTTCTGAGAGTGTATTATATTTTATTATTAATCTAAGATGAATAAAATGAGCAATGTCTAAGTACTAGATCAAAAGTCAGAGATTACTTAAATATAGATCTTTTAACTTATTAGAATAAAACTACTTGAGAACCAACAAAAACCAGTACACAAAAATATATAGTTGGCTTTGATCTATGATTTGCTTTGAATTTCTTAAAAAATATGTATGGGTTATTATTTAGTACCTTAAGGTGAAAAAACATGCAAATATAGGAGTAGTAGATCATACCATTATACCAATTAACCATGTATTTTAACCAATTGAATATAATCACATAAAATATTTTGTTTATAAATCATGTGTCCTATGAAAATGTTTCCTTGAGCACTGTTATGTTTCTGGCAATATAAATATTAAATTTTTCCCCTTGGAAATAATACAAATTATAGATGGGCAAATTTAGGATGTATACAAATATCAAACATGTAATAAAATCAGATAAAAAGTACAGAAATTTTTATCTGGAACTTGTTCAACATTTTACATGCCCTCACTCCCTGCTCCAACCCCCACAAAAGCAAGTTTTTAAAAAATTCCCTGTCCTTTCTCCCAAACAACTCTGAGGCACCCTTCAGGTATCTGTTCAAACTCCTCCTTCCTTGTGCCTCTTACCAGGTTACATTTCCCTGTTTCAATGTCACTGTCACCTCCCCACTGCAAGCCAGTTCATCTCCCTCTTACACTGCTGTGTGCCTCTTTACTGAAGTCTTGGCTTCCAGATTAGTCTCAGTATAATCCATTTCCACATTACAGCCAGAATAATATTTTTAAAATGTTAATCTGAACAGGTCAAGCGCCAGCTCTAAAATCTCAATAAGATTGTGTATCTTTTAGGATAAAGTTTAAAATCTCTAATTAAGCCCATAACATTCTAAAATTGCAGGGCAACCAATTACTTTCCAGCCTCCACCCCTTGTTCTTTGTGCTCACAGCACACTGAACTCCTTAACTTCCTAGCATGTGTTTCCTACTCTCTGATACACTAAGGACATTGATTTTCTCTCTGGAAACTAATTCCTAACTTTTATTATAGCCAACTCCTTCTCATCCTTCAGGTTTAGTTTATATTTTTATTCTTTCAGAAAAAAGCATTCATTGCATCCAAAATTAGGTCACATTTCCATTACACTCTGAATTCTCCTCATGCACCTAATCACAAGTTTATTCTCTACTCTGTTAGAATTTTGTTTCTAGGAGATCATGAATTCTGCCATTTTCCCTTGTAGCTGGCATATAATTAACATTCAGTAAATGCTTGGCAGAAAAATAGATAAACCAATGACCTGATAAAAGTGGAGTAGTAATCCTTGTATCACAGTACAATCAACTCAATATAAAGTGAGTCGCTTGCTGGCTTTGTCCTTAGGTGAGCCACTTTCTACCTTAGGAGATGGTTGTCACAGTTCTGAGCATCACATTCACAGAGGATAATGTCCAGGGAGAAAGATAAGCTATTAAGGTGCTTTTGTTTTCTAAATCTTCACCCAAGGTGTGAGGATTTTTCCTCCCATTGATTTTAGAGAAAGTGGAGGGGAAGTGGGAGAAGGAGGGAGGAAGGGAGGGAGAGAGAGAGAGAGAGAGAGAGAGAGAGAGAGAGAGAGAGAGAGAGAGAGAGAGAGAGAGAGACCTCAACTGGTTGCCTCCCACATGCACCCCAAATTGGAGCAGAGATTGAACCACAAGCCTTGTACCTACCTTTGACCAGGAATAGAGCCCATGACCCTCCAGTGCTCACGCCTATGCTCTAACCACTGAGCCCTGCTGGCCAGGACTAAGGTGTCATTTCTATCTCTAAGTCTAAGACAACATTTTCCAAAACCGCTTATAAAAGTTCTCTTCACATTTCATCAACTAGTTCACCAAATTTTACAATCTAAATAACTGTAGTCATCTGTTAATTTTTCTTTCAAGAGGCAATGGTATTCCATAAAAAAACAATTCATTCAGCTCACAAATGATACAATTACATAAGTGCATTTCCTCAAGACAAACATCATATTTTAGCATGCAGACAAACTGCTTTATGTTTACTTCCCATTATGTCACAAAGATTACTGAAAAGATGTGTATGCAAGAGTGAATTTTAAATAAAAATAATAATTTCTACTGCTTCAGCAAAGGCATTCTTAAGTAAACGTGTGTGTGTGTGTGTATGAGAGAGAGTATGTTACTTGTTTTTACTGTAAATCTATTTCATAGGACAGAGGTCAGCAAACTGTGGTCCATAGGTCAAACCTAACCCATAGCTACTTTTAAAACAATAATATTTTATTGACATACAGCCATACCTATTTATTAACATGTTGTCTACAGATGTTTTTGCATTATAATTGCAGAGATCAGTAATTGAATCAGAGACTGTGAGGCCTGAACATCTAAAACATCTCCTATATAGATATTTACAGAAAAGAAATGCTGACCCTTAGCATAGAAAGTACAATGAAAACTGGTAAATATTAGTGTCACTGGTTTGATTTGGGCTAAGAATCCATCAGATTTCATACCATGCTTTCTCTATAATCAGATCAAATGCCAACTCAGTGAAAAGGATAAATAAAACATTATCATGAAAACAATGTCTTTGTGGGCTCATTAAAATGGTTTGGGGGACTCATGAGACTTGTCGACCATTCTTTGAAAATAGGTCTCCAGATTACATCAAAATCTAATACAAATTAGTAGTTTTGCCTCTTCTCAGACAATACAAACATATTAGAGTACTTTAACTTAATTTGTCCTATTCATAACTGACATGCTATTGTTTGATATTAACTCTACATATTTTTTTAAATTTCTAACATTAAATTTATTATTTTATTTTTATTTTTATTTTTTATTTTTTATTTTTTTTAATATATTTTATTGATTTTTTGCCCCCCCTCTCTCCCTCCCATACACACCCTCCCTCCCTAGAGTTTTATGTCCATTGGTTGTACTTATATGCATGTATACAAGTCCTTCGGTTGATCTATTATCTCCCCCAGATCTCCCTCCCCTCCCCACTGTAAATTGACAGTCTGCTTGTTGCTTTACTGTTTCTATATCTATCTTTTGGTTCATCAGTTTATAATGTTCTTTATTATCCATAAATGTAACTCTACATATTTTTTCATTAATGTTTTTATTTTGTTCACTTAAAATCACTCAGATATATTTTCAAATATTATTTCCTGAATCTCAAAGCTTCTGTAGGAAAACACTTGACATCCATCTTAAAAAAACAAAAACAAAAACAAAAACAAAAAACTTAAGATAGTGAGATCTGTGGCTGGTGGTGATATATGTTCTCTGTTTTTATTTATTTTAAAATACCTCTATTTCGCTTCCTGTTGGAAGGATATTTTGCTGGAAAAGGCATATTTTTAGTATGATGAAATGAGATAACTGTTAACGCTACATGTCATTCGATTATTACTTGGTTGGCATGATTTCTGATAAAGTGACTGATCATCTTGCTATTGCTTCTTTGTGATTCCATACTACATTTTCATTGTCTTTGTCTTTCATCTTCCTTCCTTTCCTTCCTTCCTTTCTTCTTTCACATTATTTGCCTTTGAGTACTACATAGTTCATATCCCGTAATATTTTAATGTTTACTTTTTAATAACATGGATGTCAATAACATTATCAAAATTTCTCAACCTCTCCATTTGCAAGAGGTATTTTTTATGTTTGAATTAGAAACTACATTTTTTATGTCTCAAACATATTCTTATTTTACTTGCACAGAACTGCACAATATAAATACTGAAAACAATATACTTTTAAGCTAAAATATATTTTCCCTATGTGGCATTGCAGTTGTCTGTCCTTGGTTTGCATTCTGAATTTAGTTTCCATGTTGATTCTAAAAACCATTTCCAAAGGCAGCATTTCTTGAGCACTTCAATAATTCTTGCCAATTATCTTTAATGACTTTCTTGATTTCTTGACTACATTATGTACAAATCACACAATTAAACATGCCAATGCCATGGCTCCCTGTGGTTTATTTAGGGATTGGGTTTAAGAAAGACATAGTGGTAAAAACTGATTATGAAATGAGATGATATAGAGACAATTAAGCAAATTATAAACCAGATACCAATCAGATCTAGAAAGAGAAGACTCAATGAAAAATGGTAAACTTTAAGTGTGGTATAAAGAGCAGCAATTTTTTAAAAAGCTAACACACACACACACACACACACACACACACACACACACACACATACTGATGGGAAAGTAATCAGAATTGAATGCCTTTTTAATCTTTTATTTTTTAATTTCTTTATTGATTACATATATGTCCTTATTCCCCATCTCCCCATAAGCCCCTCATGCCCTCAACCCCCTGTTGTCTGTGTCCATTGGTTAGTCTTATATGCATGCATATAAGTCCTTTGGTTGATCTCCCTCCCTTACCCCCACCTTCTCCTACATTCCCTCTAAGGTTTAATGGTCTGATAGAAGTTTCTCTGTCTCTTGATCTATTTTTGTTCATCAGTTTATATTGTTCATTATATTCCATAAATGGGTGAGATCATGTGATATTTATCTTTGTCTGCCTGGTTTATTTCACTTAGCATAATGCTCTCCAATTTCAACCATGCTGTTGGGAATGGTAAGAACTCCTTTCTTTTTACAACAGCATAGCATTCCATTGTGTAGATGTACCACAGTTTTTTAATCCACTCATCTGCTGATGGGCACTTAGGCTGTTTCCAGATCTTAGCTATTGTAAATTGTGCTGCTATGAACATAGGGGTGCATATGTTCTTTCTAATTGCTATTTCTAGTTTCCTGAGATATATTCCTAGAAGTGGGATCACTGGGTCAAATAGGAGCTTTATTTTTAGTCTTTTTAGGAAACTCCATACTGTTCACAGTGTCTGCACCAGTCTGCATCCCCACCAGCAGTGCACAAGGGTTCCTTTTTCTCTGCATCCTCGCCTGAACTTGTTGTTTGTTGATTTGTTGATGATTGCCATTCTGACAGGTGTGAGATGTTACCTCATTGTCATTTTGATTTGCATCTCTCGGGTGATTAGTGACTTTGAGAGTATTTTCATATGCCTCGTGGCCTTCTTTCTGTCTTTTTTCGAAAAGTATCTATTTAGGTCCATTGCCCATTTTTTGATTGGGTTGTTTACCTTCCTTTTCTTAAGTTGTATGAGTTCCCTGTAGATGTTGGAGATTAAGCCCTTATTGGTGATAACATTGTCAAATATTTTCTCGCATATAGTGGGCTTTATTATTGTTTTGTTGATGTGAAAGAGTTTTTTATTTTGATGTAGTCCCATTTGTTTATTTTCTCTTTAGTTTCCATTGCCCTAGGAGCAATATCAGTGAAGAAATTGCTTCTGCATATGTCTGAGATTTTGCTGCCTGTGAATTCCTCTGGTATTTTTATAGTTTCCCATCTTATGTTTAAGTCCTTACCTATTTTGAGTTTATTTTTGTGTATGGTGTAAGTTGGTGGTCTAGTTTCATTTTTTTGCATGTATCTGTTCAATTTTCCTAACACCATTTATTGAAGAGACTGTCTTGAATCCATTGTATGTTCATACCTCCTTTGTCAATTATTAATTGAACACAGTGGCTTTGGTCAATTTCCGGGTTCTCTATTCTATTCCATTGCTCTATATATGTCTATTCTTGTGCCAGTACCAGGCTGTTTTGAGAACTGTTGCTTGGTAATATAGCTTGATATCTGGTATTGAGATCCCACCTACTTTGTTCTTCTGAAGATTGCTATAGCTATTCAGGACCTTTTTTATTCCAGATCTTTTTAATCTTTCATAATAACATGACTGTACAATGTCATTAAATATTTTGTGTGAATAGTTGTAAAAATAAAAATGTATTGTGTGAATAGTTGCAAAACTGAAAATTATTTTCTTATTCTATCTACAGATTGTACCGGATTTTTCATCTTCAACTTTTGGAAGTAATGAATATATAATTACATATATTGATTAGTATAATAATTTTATAATGTAAATTCATATATTAAATAATATTTAAAACATTAAACTCTTCTGACCGGTTTGGCTCAGTAGATAGAGTGCTGGCCCACAGACTGAGAATCCTAGGTTTGATTCTGGTCAAGGTATATACCTCAGTTATAGGGTCGATCCCCAAACCTGGTCAGGATGTGTGCAGGAGGCAATTTATATCTCTCTCTGACATTAATGTTTCTCTCTCCGTGTCTCTCTCCCTCCCTTCCACTCTCTAAAAATCAATAGAAAAATATCCTCCTTGGTGACAAATGCGTGTGTGTGTGTGTGTGTGTGTGTGTGTGTGTGTGTGTATACTTGATATAATTATCAAATATACATTTGATAAGTTTTGATATACAAAACATAAATTTTCCTTTTTACTTTTTTAACTCAACAAAACTCTTGTACATATGACGCCATTTACTTCTCACAACACACTGAGAACAGAGACCAGAAGAAACTTTGCAGAAATGACTATACCAGTGAGTTTAATTGATATATGAACACAAACCATACTCTTCCTACTATACTATATTGTACAAGAGGAGAAAAAAAATTGCATACTAGTGTTTATAAACACATATAATTTCCTATATAATTTATGAAATATTGTGCAAATACTTCTGGTTATCACTAGGATGGTTAATAAATAGAAAGTTCAAATTCTCTGAGAAAAATTTATTACTTTGAATTTTTTTCAAATTTCTTATTTTATTAAGTTGTGTAAAATCTCTAAATAACAGGATTTATATGAATAATAAATAGTGTAACAGTTGCATGGAAATTATTGAACAATATGTGACATATTAACCTGTCTATGTTTTTATCCTGAGGAGATACTCCAATTTAGTAGCACCAAATTCTCCCCCAATGAGGCAGGCCACTAAGAAATACAGTACTTCCCCTTGGCCTGAGAAGAAAGCTACATGTAGTGTCATTATTTTCAACAGACTCCTTTAGCAATTGCAGTCTATCACTACTCACCTGGGAGTGAGCATATGTTGTGCTGAATTGTCATTTGTCTTTCTAGATTACAAGCAAATAAGTATCTTGCCTACAGTAATCACTCAGGAAATACGAGGTGACATAAAATCAAAAAGCTCCCTCTTGTCAGGTCTGTGGATGCTACATTGATTTTTAGATTCCTACCTCCCCCCTGCTCCTTCCATCAGTAGTAATTACCTGCTCCAAAGTGCTGGAGAGATACAGCCATGTTTTAACACATTTTTCTCATTCCTTGCCAGCAAAACAAGTTATAGAGAAGACACAGCAGAAGTTTATTTCATAGAGATTCAAATAAAAAAAGGTTTTTTCCTACTTTCTTGTTTTTATTGCTGTTCTTTATTTTATTTTTCTGATATCTTTATTCAGATGTCCAAGGTCACTTGAAAACTAAGGGGGAAAAAACACTATTTAACATTTTGACTTGGTAATTTTACAAAATTGAGATTTACCTTACTCATTTCTTCCCATATTCTAATTTTAAAAGTACAATTCAAAGAGCTTTTATATATCTTATACATTGGGAATCTAGTTTTGAAACAGAATGATGAAGGTCTCTATGTGATTATGTAAATAATTTACAAGATTTATTGTTAAATAAAAATTATGGCATAGGACTGTGGATAGCGTGTAATCTCATTTGTAAAAAATGGTGAAGTTATTTGATTATTAGTAGAAAGAAATGTAAGAGAGTAGTTTCTGAATTCTGTGGTAGGGAAGAGACACTTTTTTTTTACTTATACATTCTGTACCATTCAAATTTTTAATGAAATACTTAAGGTAAGTTCAATCAAAAAATGTAAAGTGATACAATTCAAAGTTTCTTAAAATGTGATTACTTAGGATATAGTGCTTGTATTCATTCATTAGTTCATCCATTCATCCAAAAACCATTTATTAAAACTTTATGGTGTGCTACCTATTGAACTTGAGTTATTATCAGAGAAGAGAAAGGGGAGTAGATGATTCAGTGTGCTCTCATGGCACAACAAATAGGGAAGGTACCATCAACATTTCTGAAAGTTAAAAATAAATGCTTCTCTGGCCCAGATGGATTTCACATTTGTTCCAGGTTGCCCTAGTGTGCATTAGTGGTCTCCACTGATGTTTTTAGTTGCCGAAGTAGGGAAGTAAGTAGTTGAACTTACTTACTTTCTAGAGCTTGTTGAACCCCAGTAAAAACTGCTTAATTTGTTTTTTTTGTGTGTTTTTTTTTGTGTTTTTTTGTTTTGTTTTTAAATATTTTTATTTATTTCAAATAGGAAGGAAGATAGAGATTGAAACAGCAATGATGAGAGAGAATTATTGATTGGCTGCCTCCTGCATGTCCCACAACTGGGGATCTAGCCCGCAACCCAGGCATGTGCTCTGACCGGAATTGAACCACTCGGTTCTTGGTTCCTGGATTGATCCTCTACCGCTGAGCTACACCAGCTGGGTAATAACTGATAATTTGAATTAGCTGGGAAACCAATACAAAAAGGGAGCAAATTGGAGATTGTAGAAACATATTGTCAGAATCAGAGACATGGAGGGGCACTGCAAAGTAGGTGCTAGCATGAAATAACCAGAATCCTAAAGCAAAGGAATTGTCTGGAATTGCGGCTTGTAAAGCTCATCCTTTCTCACTGGTCATCTTCATATACCTTAACGTGGTCATGTGTGAATCACTTTCTGTCAAAAATAACTGCAGAAGTACGCATATTGGTTTTCATACAAACAAGTCAACATTGTAGAGAAGCAATTAGCTTTAAGACATCTAAGGATTATAGTTACCGTTTGAAAACTTGAGGTGTGTGAAAACTACATTTACAATGTAGATATATTGCTATCAGAATTTCATTGTAAATCTATCATTTAAGATGGTGATGATGCCATTGTTTTTAGATGGGATAAAAATTATAATAAATGCTCTCCTTTAATCTCCATAAAAGAAGCACATTCAGAAAGATAAAAAAGCTGAAGAAACCATCAAGTCAGTTTTTTGTGTTTTTGTTTTTGTTTTTATTTATTTATTTATTTATTTATTATTAAATTATTATCTGTGTACATATTTTAACATTGCCCCCCCCCCATACATACCCTCCCCTTCCCAGAGTTTTGTGTCCATTGGTTGTACTTATATGCATGTATATAAGTCCTTCGGTTGATCTCTTATCTCCCCCAGATCTCCCTACCCTCCCCGCTGTAATTTGACAGTCTGCTTCTTGCTTTACTGTCTTTATATCTAACTTTTGGTTCATCAGTTTATAATGTTCTTTATTATCCATAAATGAGTGAGGTCATGTGGTATTTCTCTTTCATTGACTGGCTTATTTCACTCAGCATGATGTTCTCCAATTCTATCCAGGTTGCTGCAAATTATGAGAATTCTTTTTTATGGCAGCATAGTATTCCACTGTGTAGATGTACCACAATTTTTTTTATCCAATCATCTGCCAATGGGCACCTAGGCTGTTTCCAAATTCTAGCTATTGTAGATTGTGCTGCTATGAACATAGGGGTGCATATATCCTTTCTGATTGGTGTTTCTAGTTTCTTGGGATATATTCCTAGGAGTGGGATTACTGGGTCAAATGGGAGTTCCATTTTCAGTTTTTTGAGGAAACTCCACACTGTTCTCCACAGTGGTTGCACCAGTCTGCATTCCCACCAGCAGTGCACGAGGGTTCCTTTTTCTCCGCAACCTCGCCAACACTTGTTGCTTGTTGATTTGTTGGTGTTGGCCATTCTGACAGGTGTGAGATGGTACCGCATTGTTGTTTTGATTTGCATCTCTCAGATAATTAGTGACTTTGAGGATGTTTTCATGTGCCTCTTGGCCTTCCTTCTGTCTTCTTTTGAAAATATTCTATTTAGGTCCATTGCCCATTTTTTAATTGGATCATTCATTTTCCTTTTATTTAGTTGTATAAGCTGTCTATAGATGTTGGAGATTAAACCTTTATCAGTGATAACATTTGCACAGCAAAAGAAACCATCAACAAAACAACAAGAGAGGTCACTGTACGGGAGTAAATATTTGCAAATGTTATCACTGATAAAAGTCAGTTTTTATTACATGCCTCCTCTGCATCTGAACATAGTTTGATCAGTCCACAGTGTCACATTTATTTCCCCAGCTTCCTGTTTCTCCACAGGATATAGCACACTTTGTTGATAGCACATTTTTTGCTCTAATACTGTTTAGTTTTCAGATGAATTATATTTTCCCTTTTAGATGAGGATGTTATTCTTTATCTCTTGGGCCTTTTTAGTAAAATATAATTTTCCTATAACTGGCCTGTCAGACAAAAGATTAATTTCTGGAGATAAAATAATGAAACCTTTTGGAATTTGCCTGCTGTAATCTACCAGAGTAACTGTTTTTTATCATTACTTTCACCAGAAGAATTTTATCCTATTTTGGCACAGTTTTTGAAGAACTGGCTTTTTTTTTTCTTCCCAAATTAAAAATCATTAGCAATGATATTTGAAGAGAATAATGGTCTATTACAGACAAAACTTGCTTTAGTTTCATTTTTTCTTGTTGCTCTTGGGAATTGGCTTTGCACAGTAAAATCTTTCTCTATTTCTTACCCAAACAGGCTTCTCCAACAAATCTCAAGATTTAAAGGAGTTACTATTGCCTCCAGGAATTTATCGTGTCCAGAGTCAGCAAACAGACTTAACCAGTATTGCAGCAATGCTCTAGGCTACAGGAAAAGTGTTATTTGACCAGATGTTATTACAGAAAAGAAAAATAGATTACTCTTTATATTTTGGTTCTACAGAAATCTTTCATAAAGTAGTTATATCTAAGGAAACACAGAAATTTACTTGTCAGGAAAACACTTTAGCTAAATGGAGTAAAAAAAAAAGTAGCTGTGTTCTTGCCCAGCTTTGTAAAAACTCATGTTTATGACCTCACTTTTTGGAGGAAGGGGGGAAATAGTAAAATGTCAAGACCAAACTGCAGCTAAATTTAAATGTAGGTACTATTATTGTTAAACTACTAAGTAACTGCATTATTACTAGCACCAATGATTGCTTTTCTGCCCTGTCCTGTATTTCCCCTGTTGGAAAAGTAGTCAACTGACACTCCTAGTGAAGCCTTGCACACCATAGTTAGAATTTCTCCTACGAAGTGTTCACCTGGGTTTTGTATGAAAACAAAAAATTAAGCTACCATACAGTACACCGGTTGACATGAGCTGATGCTCTATGATGATTAAGTCTCCTTAATAAGAAATTGTCTTTTATTATATTGGATTTTTAGTATTATTACTTGGTTGAAATAATCTTATTTTTTGCAATGAAATTTTTCTGAGTATTTTTTTCAAGTTTCATTTTTATTTTTCAATTTATTATTCTTAAATTTAGTAATAAAAATGAATACTGGTTAAAATTTCAAAATTACCATCTCAGATAGAGTAAAAATTATGTTTCCCTTTATGTTTTTACTAGCCCTATAGAGCAATTTCATTCCTTCTTCCAAAATAACCACTATCCTTGCATTTATATATACTCTAATTTTCTACTTCAAACGCATCAAATGACCAAGCTATTTAAATTTTTTTGAAGCAAAATTAAGTAAATAAAGTAATCACCTAAACCAAAAGTTTGTGCTTTATTGCATGAACTTCCTGACATTTATTAGCTTCTTAGAAATATTTACTTGTTTTTATGTGCCTTTCTGAATTTTTAATAGTTGAATCTGTCAAATAACTAACCTCTGGATAAATATTGTGTTTTAGTAACTTTATTTTAATTTTTTCTTATTTTATTTTTTCCCACATGAAATTGAGTTTTTGCCATTGTTAATGTGAGATGCATGGATGAATCAAATCTGTTGTCCCCCATCCATAGTCATGATGGATTTATATAACCAAAACTACTTTTAATTTGCTTTTTGATCACTCATATTACCCATTTATAGTAATACTTACTTATCATTATTCTGCACATAACTTTTAGCTCATTTTAGCCACTTGTCCAGAAGATGAAATCAACTAGTATAAATGTTTAATAAAAATAAACCAACGTCCTCAAGAAAATTTTTTCTGCTAAATTGATCTAGAAATTAAGTGTTAATATGTTGAGTAGCAAAATCTACTTGTGATTCATAACTAACTACCAGATGAGTTAGTTTTTAAATCAAGCTTTATTTTGAGAAAATTATAGATTCACATAGTTGTAAGAAATATCAGAGATCCTGTGTACCCTTAACCCTATTTCTCACATGATAACATCTTACAAAACTCTAGTACAATATCACAAATAGGATATTCACATTGATATAAGGTACAAATATTTTCATCAGCATATGGAGCCTTCCTAATTCTTTTTATAGTTACTCCCACTTCAATCCCAAGCCCTTAACCCTTGGTTATCACTGATCTGTCTTCTATTTCTACGATTTTATCATTTCAAGAATATTCTATAAATGGAATCAGACAGTTTGTGATCTTTTAGAAATTTTTTTTTCATTCAGCTTAATTTTCTGGTGATCCATTCAGGTGTTGATTTGTGTCTTTTCATGCTTAAAATTATTTCATTATAGTTTTTTAATCATTCACTCATTAAAAAACTTGTGTTTTGATTGCAGTTTGGGGCTATTGCAGCTTCTATGAACATTCATCTATAGGTGTTGTAAAAACATATATTTTCATTTTTCTATGATAAATTATCAAATGCTATTGCTGAGTTGTATAATAGTTTCATGTATAGCTTTTTAAAAAACTCCCAAACTGTTTTTCAGGAGTGGCAATGTCATTACACATTCCCACCAACAATGTTTAAATGATCCAGTTTCTCCACATCTCCATTGTCACTGTTATTAGCCAGTCTGATAGGTGTGTTGTGATGTCTTGCTAGTTTTAGTTTGCATTTTCTTGATAGCTAATGATGTTGAACATCTTTTCATGTGCTTATCTCCATCTGTATATCTTCTTATGAGGAATGTCTCTTCTTGACTTATTCCCATCTTCTTGACTTTTTTTATTTGTGTTTTACTGAAAGTTATCTATCTATTCTAGATACCAGTCACTTGACCTATATGTGATTTACAAACACTTCCGATTTTTGCTCATCTTTTCATCCTCTTAAGATCTTTGCTGAGGAAAAGTTTCTTAAATTGATATAATCTTAGATATATTTCTTTTATGCATCTTTATTTTGATGTGAAGTTTAAGAACTCTTCACCTAGATATCAAAGAATTTCCCCCTATGTTTATTTTTAAAAGCTTTATAGTTTTACGTTGAATTCCATAATCCATTTTCCTTTAAATTTTAGGTAAGTTCTGAAGCTTATCTTAAGTTTTATATCAATTGGTTATTTATTTTTTTTGCCTATGGATATCCAGGAAATTATTGAAAAGGCTAAAAGGCTGTATTTCCATACTTGAATTGCCTTTGTACCTTTGTCAAAACCAGTTGAATGTATTTGGTGGATATTTTTCTAGATTTTATGTTCTGTTCCATAAATCTGCTAATATACCACAGTCTTGATTACTATACCTATGCAGTAATTTGTAAAATCAGGTTGATTATTTGCTCTTATTGTGTTTATATTTTTTTACAAAATTGTTTTACTTACTTCTAGTACCTTTGATTTCCATATGAATTTAGAATAATCTTGTTTATATCTACAAAAAATTGCTGTTGTTTTAAAGGAATTTGTTAAACCTGTATATTATTTTGAATAAAATTGGCATCTTTGATGTATTCTAATCCCTAAATACAATATGTCTCCACTTCTTTAGATCCTCTTTTATTTCTCTCATGAGTGTCTTACAGTTTTTAACATCTAAGTTCTGTTAATGTTTTATTATACAGGTTGCCCAAAAATATGTATACATACTTTAACAGCTGATTCCATTACATTGTGAAAATTATATCTATTTTTAATAAACACCACTTTTATAATTATTCAAAGTGTGTATACATTTTTGAGACACCTTGTATTTATACCTAAATATTTCATTTTTGAACAATCATAAGTCTTAGTGTATATTTAATTTTAAAGTCCAAGTATTCCTTGCCATGTGTTAATTCTAGGAAATTTTTTGTAGAGTATTTGACAATTTTTTTTTCATATCATTATTACATCCACAAATAGGAACAGTTTTATTTTGTCTTACTCAATCTATAGGCTTTTATTTTATTTATTTGCCTTACAGTGCTGGTTTTAATTTCCAGTATGACTTTGAATCAGGCTAGTGAAGTGAATATCCTTGTTTTGATCCCAATCTCAGGGGAAAGACATTCAGTCTTTACTATCTACAATAATAAAAGCGTACTTTGCTAATTAGACAAGCTGTCCTTCCAGACCAAGTGGGGCTGTGAGGGAAGCCCGGGTCCCGGGTGCCAGAGGGAAGCTGGTGCCGGCAGCAGGGGAAAGGGAGGCCTCCTCTTGCACAAATTTCGTGCACCGGGCCCCTAGCTAATTATAATGTTAGTTCTAGATATTAAGTAGATGCTTTTATCAGGTTGAAGAAATTCCTCTCCATCCTTACTTTTTAGAGATTTTTTTGGATCACGAATTAGTGCTTAATTATGTCAAAATCTTTTCTGCATTAAATCATAGAAGCTGAGATTTTTCTTATTTTACCTATTAATATAATGGATCTCATGGATTATTTTTAAAATGTTGAGCCAGCTTTTCATCCCTGTAATAAATCCTATTTGTTCATTGTCTAAAATTCTTTTATATATGATAAATTCTAGTAGTTAATATTTTGTTAAAAATTTTGTATCTATATTTATGAAAGATATTAATCTGTAATTGTTTTTTGTTGTTGTTGTTGTTTAAATATATTTTTATTGATTTCAGAGAAGAATGGAGAGGGATAGAGAAATAGAAATATCAATGATGAGAGAGAACCATTGATCAGCTTACTCTTGCAACACCTTCACAAGTCTCTTTTGAGCCTACAGCTCAGGCATGTGCCCTTGACTGGAATTGAACCTGAGACCCTTAATTGCAAAGGCTGAAGTTCTATCCACTGAGCAAAACCAGCTAGGGCTGTAATTGTTTTATTGTTTTGTTTTGAGGATATATTTATCTAGTTTTGGTATCAGTCTAATATCAAATTTATAAAGTAACTTGGGAGTTGTTCTTCCATCTTCTATTTTCTGGAAGAGATTCTGTACATTTAGTGCCAATTCTTCTTGAAAGATTTGGCATATTTCTCCAATATGTGTTTATGTTTGGTTATTGAGAGGAGTAAAGTAAAAATTTAATTTCATTAATTGTTATGAAGTTGTGCAAATTATTTACTTCACAATAAGTAAGTTTTGGTATTTCAGTGCATTTTAAGAATTAGGCATTTTCATCTAAACTGTCATATGATGTATATACAGATGAACAGAATCTGACTTTCTTATCCTTCTGATGTCTACAAGGTCTGTAGGGACTTATAAGCATATAGATAGAGATCACAAAGATGATATTACTGAGAATAAATTACCTAGAATGAAATATATATATATATATATATATATATATATATATATATATATATAGAGAGAGAGAGAGAGAGAGAGAGAGAGAGAGAGAGAGAGAAGAGGATTATGAAAGAACAAGAAAGAAATCAAGTAAAGAATAGGAAAGGAGATAATTTCAAGGGGAGAAAGGAACTTAGCTTGTTAAGTGAATTAAAGACTGAAACATGTCTATTGATTTAAACAGAAAAGAGGATAATGATGAGATTGACACCCTGGAAAGATCAATGCAGTGAATCAGTGGAAACAGAAGGTGGATTGGGATAAGTTGAGGAGCAAGTGAGAAGTAATGAAGTGGAGGTAGTGGAGAAGAGAATTTTTTTTTTTAACAATAGATAAGCATGAGCATCTTCAAATGTTCTTTAGGCAGAAACTAAAAACTGAGGAGAAATTAAGTGTATTTAAAGTATAATTTTCAAAAGGTAAAATCATAATAGAAAAATGAAAATATAAAGTCAAACATTTTATATAATTCATTAATTGATGTAGAAACTGTGATATTATAAACTGTTTATGGAGCTAAGATATTTATAGGCAATTTAACAAATATGTGTTAGGATAAGGTTACTTGGTTAGAAATAAAACTTGTTCATGTCCAACAGGATACAAATCACTATAGTTATCAAGTTCCTCCAGTCTGAAATTATTTGCATCTCTATTGAACAAAAATATGCACATTAAGATATGTCTTCTGTAAATCTTATACTTTGCACTTTTGATCAATAGTGAACATATGAGATGAATTAAGTACATTCTCCAAGACAATCATTACATGGCCTTAGCTCCAATATGATGTTAAAATGTGGTACTAATATTTACTACAGATGACATTAGAAGAATGTTCTTCATAATATTTTAGTTGTTAAATTCATCCTCTTTAAGTTAGCTTCTTAGTTGTTTTCCATTTACAAATGTGATTTCTGAAACAACAGCCAGTTGTTGTTTTGGATTTTTTTTTATTGATTTCAGAGAGGAAGGGAGAGGGATAGAGAGAGAGAAACATCAATGATGAGAGAGAATCATTGATTGGCTGCCTCCTGCACCTCCCTTACTGGGGATCAAGCCTGCAACCTGGGCATGTGTCCCTGACTGGAATTGAACCCAGGATCCTTCAGTCTATAGGCTGATGCTCTATCCACTGAGCCAAACTGGCTAGGGCAACAGCCAGTTTGTTTTTTTTTAACAGCTCTATTGAGACATATTTACATACCAGAAAATTCACCATTTAAACTGTAGAGTCAGTGGTCTTTAATGAATTCACAGATACGATAATGTTCTAGTTTTAGAACATTTTCATCACCCCCAAAAAGAGAGCCAAATGCCCACTGACAAATGACAGTTTCCACTCTGATATGAGACTGATATGAATATCTCTGTGGCCTACTTTCTGAATGCACGTGATAGATGGCAGTCAGAGGAATGACACGTTCTCCGAAGTAAACTCGTGGTTTTCTGCTGCAGTGCTTGGATTTGCACCCCTTTCCCAATTAAAGTAATGGTTTTAATTGCAGTGAAACAAAAATAAAACACTAAGGGTATCACCATGAAACAGGGTGAAGAGAGAGCTTTTGTGACTCACTTGCAAAGTTCAGTACTTTAGCACAGTCACATGACTCACCACCTCGCAGAATCATCCCACCAGCCTTTAGGTGCTTCAACCAGACTGAGAGCTCTTGAAGGACAAGCTCTTGACTGCTCTTTTTTTTTTTTTTTTAAATGTTAGTGCTGCTATTGGACAAAGTTTTTGGCATTCTATAGGTGCTCGGTGATGTTTGCTGAATGAATGAATGAATGGATTATGCTCATGATACCCACAATCATTCCAAAAGCCACAGAAATAATAACAATTCAAAACACACACATTCAGAGTTAAGAAGATTGAGTATGTCTTATTATGGCACATGCTAAATTTCAGCGGTTTATTTATAGGACAATTTTGTTTCTGCCTCTCTCCCTCATTGCTGCAAATTTTAAACATCAGTCTGTCGCATGCTAAGTGCTGATCTAATTGGTCTATAAGAGCCCTCTTTTCCCTTTCAGCATCGTAAAGATGTCACATGGATAATCCACTCAGAGCCTCCCTTCTGTGCAACTATATTTAAAATTGTTGTGTTGTTCATGGGGGTTGATAAAATGAGTTTCTGAGATATGAGAAATCACAGTGCTAGTGTGCTTTCCACTTTTCACTGAGCCTTTGAAAGGATTTACCTCAGTCACAAAGGGGCTAATTTCCCTTGACATTTTTTGACCATCTGCATACCAGTAATACAGAAATGGGAACTCTCTCAGGAAAAGCATTAGAAAAAATGAGATTCCCCCGGCACTGCTATAGTGCTACACCATGGACTTCTCTCGGGGGCCGTATCTGGCTTCCTAGAGCCGCATTGTTGTTTCTAGCAGAGAGCACAGTTCCCAAGGGGGGAGGACTGAGCAAGCTTTCTTCGCCATCTGTTCCTCCATGGCACTGTTATCGTCCCTAGGAACAGCAAATAACTGTGGTTGAGTGTGCAATACCTTCACAAGTCTCAGTGTCTCTACTTCTGGATTCAGAACAAGTCTAACTTGGAATGAGAGCACACTGCCTCCAAGACATTTAAGGCATTTCTATAGGCACTGTTTTAAGTAATTATTCTCATTATTACTAGAGGAAGCCTGCATTATCATTGACCTCAATTATGGTAAAGAAAAAGATATATCAAGATATACCAAAACTCTGAAAGCTCATAGAGATGAAAGTAGATAAAAGCCCTTTTTGGGGTGAGGGGAATAATTAGAAGACCATCTTCATAATGGCATGCATCTCAGGATCTTTTGTTAACAAAATCTCAACGTGTTGTAATCAGCCCATGAATATAAATATTTGTACCTTTCGAAGATTACATTTTGCTGTATATTCGATTTAGTATCTATAAGGGAGTTCACAACAAGAAATCAAATACACTCATCTGGAAATCTTAAGTGTCTCTTTGCATTTGGAAGTCTCAGTTTTCTTCTTAGCATTTCATGGTTGATTGTTAAAATTATGTATTGAAATATCTATGGAGTAGCTACCAGCATTGAATGGCTGCTCTTCCTATTTAATGCCATATTTCATATTCTCCTCAAAGTGAGTAATATCACCATTTTACAGATAAAGAAAAGCTCATAAAGATTAAATCACTTCCTCAAGTTCATTAAGCTGGAAAGTAGTGAAGTTGGGTTTTAAACTCAGGTTGACTAGCTTCCAGCCATTTTCCACCAGGTCACCCAAAATCAACACCATTACATGACTGTTCTATCTGTCAAGAATCTTGTGCTCCTTAAGTAAGCATAATTGATTCATTCTTAGCATTGTTAGCTCACTCACACAAATACATATTTTTTCACTGTATAATTTACATATTTTTAGTAAATACAGAATATAGTTTGAATACAGAAATTTGGTTTTAATTTACTCATGAAACTCTAGGGAACATCTTTGGGTTATCGCATTTTCAGAAAGTTAAGGAGGAAATGAAATAACAAGTGAATATAAGAATAGGAAAAGAAAACACTTTGCATGCTAACACCGAAATCTCAAATGGCACATCAGTTTTAAAATGTGCTAAAGCAGATTAGCTTTAAAAGGTTTAGCCATTAGGGATTTTTCCATTGCCAGTAATATAGTCAATTGAAACTAGTTAAAATATTTTAATAGAAGTTTTCTTTTTGTTTGAATTATTTCAAGCCTGAATATAGTTTCAAGCTAATAAAGATAATCATGAAATACTTTAGAACCCTATTTAAGACTATGATAGTGAGTGGGACAAAATGCAGAATTTTATTCTTGATTGAGTAGGGAAATAAGGCAGTGCTTCTACTTTTTATGGAAAATTAACTACCCAAGTGTGATGCCAGTATGAATATAAGGGTACATAGCACACACACACACACACACACACACACACACACACACACAAAATCTGCATCTCATGGGGAATTTTATTCAGTTCTGCCTGAGCATAAAATGCCACAGGCTTTCTTAGGCACACAGCAAGTCAAATGAACAAGGTCTCTAAAGGAGTGAAAAACAAAGGAATATAATTAAATGCACTGCCACTCAAAGCTCAAATAGAGATATGTTTTGTTTTTTTAGTGGAGTTTTTGTTTGTTTGTTTATTGTATTTGTCCCTTTTTTGCACATGGGGAACTATGGTGAACAAAACTTACCTGGTTCAATTTTGCAGCATGCTTTCTGTTATGTCAGTAGCAGATAGCATAATGATCAGGTACATGCCCAGCTTCTAATTGTGATGTTAATCTAAAGAAATTAGGAAGCATGCACACAGACCTGAATCAATATTTCCCTTCCACAAAGAGAGTCTATCTTCTAAGAATATTGTGTAACAGTGCATACATATGTAGAATACTTTCTTTAAAAATTTGGGACATGTGAGTTTAATTTTGGACCCAACCAAAATTGGGTATGAACCAGACCTATAATTGTAATGTCTCTAGGCTTAATTTCCTACCCCTTGAAATGGGGATGATAACATCTAACTAACCATGCAGGGCATGGTACAAGGTCTTGCACCCACAAAGTGGAATATATGCTTAATTGTTTTATACACATTTCCACAATCAAGGAGAAACAAGGAGGGACAGTTGCACTCTGCAGAGAGATAACATATTAGGCCTTGGATGTGTTGAAAGCCTTAGTTAATAGCAACATTGCTTGAGGCCCAGAAGTGAAGTATTTGAGGCAATGCTGACGTGGATGAATAGGCTCACCAGGCTCTAATGGAGCACAGGTACCAAAGAGGACCTGATTCTGTCTTCTGGAGACTTGAGGGCCCTGTGGTTGAGTTCTCCTGAGTCTCAGCCATGTGACTGCCACTACTTGCATTCTAAGTAGAAGTCCCATTTTGAATGAATCAAATTATTTGACAATAGAGTAAGGGTTGATAAGTATATGAAGTTAGACAATATATACCGTATTTAGAAATTCAAGATATTGTCTTTTATATTGAGAGCATTTCTTAAGGCATGCCTTCTCCATTCCCAGCCCTGTATGGGACAGTAAGAAGGAAAGAGGAAAGGCAGGGGAGACATGTTCCCAAGGGTTGGAGCATCCATGCTGGATTCCCAAAGAAGAAATGTTGGGGATATTTTAGTGTGCATCTTAGGTTTAAGGATAATAGGCCAGAGTGCTAAAATGCAAGTTTTTTTAAATACATATAAATATATTTTATTGATTTTTACAGAGAGGAAGGGACAGGGATAGATAGTTAGAAACATCGATGAGAGAGAAACATGGATCAGCTACTTCCTGTACACCCTCCACTGGGGATGTGCCCACAACCAAGGTATATGCCCTTGACCGGAATTGAACCTGGAACCCTTGAGTCCGCAGATTGACGCTCTATCCACTGAGCCAAATCGGTTACGGTGCAAGATATTTTTAAATCATTCTAGAACTAAAGCCAAGGTAAAAAATGTCTTTAAGTAGTAAATCAAGAATTTAAGAAAAGAATTTAAATGTAACATAAAATAAAACATAGTGAGAATAACCTTGAGGGTCAATGCTATTTATGTATTCATAGTTTTTTGCTTTAGATCTTCACTCCAAAGAATTCTATGGGATTTTGTGCCTTAATTTGTGCTGGCTTATCAAGGGCCAGATAGGACTTACATTCATTTTATCTGAGGTCCTAAAAATCTGTCTGAATTTAATTAAATCGACTGGAATACAGGCTACATCTCAGTATATTGGAAAAATTCAGCATTTCAAGTATGTTTATCTCACTTTGATCAGGAGGTAATAAAATAGCTAGGAAACCTTTTGCCTGTGGTTTGTCTCAGATTCTAGGGCCTACATACTTTGTACCACTCATGAGAATTACACCCAATGCAGAGTAAATGTGATGAGATAAATGTGCATTCAAAAATTGTGAGTGCACAAGTACTTTGATAGTTGTTACATTAATCCCAAAAGGGTGACTCAGAATCACTAGAAGTTAGTAAGGATTTTTTTGTCTAGCTGTAAATAAAGAGTCAGTTAAGTAAATCTATTGTTTTTAAAGCTACTGAGGTGCTTACTCACTTTAATAGGTATGTTCAATGTCCAGTTATATCCTTATTCCCCTCGGTCTAAGTAGAGTACATTAGTTTTCTAAGGCTGCCATAAAAATACACAGCCTGAGTGACTTAATCCATAGAATTTTATTTTCTCACAGTCTTGGAGAAAAGAATGCATGCTCCTGGTATCTCTTTGTGTGTCCAAATTTCCTCTTATTATAAGGACACCAGTCAGATTGGATTAAAGCCCACCCTAATGGGCTCATTTTAATGTAATCAGTCCTTCTAAGGCCCCATCTCCAAATATAGTCACATTCTGATTACTGGACATTAGGATTCTAACATACAAATTGGGGATGGGGGGATGGGCACAAATTCAGCCCATGACAGTAGGTAGCTGAAATGAACCAATTAACATTGCTAGATGTGCTGTCTGAGGGCATGGGGGTAGAACAGAAGACTGTAGTACTCAGGGAAAGAGTACCTATAGAAGTGGCATTGATTTTATGGCTGTACAGTCAGTAAAGATTGATCAGAGTAATTTGAAAATCATAAAAATTATTCATTCATTTCCTTTCCTGGAAAAGTGTATTATTTAATACATAAACCCATTCTGGAAGGAATAATAGAAATACCAAAAGAACTGGTTACCCATTTTTAGAAAGGGAAATTATTTTGTCGTAGTTTTAAAAAATGCCCATTTTCTTGCTTGTAGACAATGTTTTTGTCACTTTAATTTTTCTTTAATGTATCATGGATTTTTAAAGCTTAAAGTTATTTAAATTATGAAAAAATAACTTTGCTTTAGACTAGTTGGAAAATTTAGGTGTTGAGTTTTATCCAAAGAAACATTTAAAAAAATATTGTAGGGAGTTAGCCTGTTGTCTTTATGTTTGCTCCTTTTACTCTATGCAACACGTTTTTGCCATCTCTGGCCATTTCTGGCATTGCATTTCGTTCCAAATGCTTTATGTGAATATAAAATTTAAAAATTATTAGAGTCTTTCAACAAACGTTTAGTATCTGCAATGTTCAAGGAAAGCTGTGTTAAACTCTATGAGAGCTATAAGGATGAATAAAGCATGTCCTTAATGAGCTGACAGTGCAACGGGGGAAACATGATGTGTTAAAAATGACTAGAGTACAAAACAGAATGAAAATGCATCACGGAGAAGTTCTGATATGGAGAGGATTGCTTCATGCTGTGGCTTTAGGGAAAAACTTCCTAAAGCAAGTGCCACTTAAACCGCTGTGAAAAGACAATTGAAGTTTCTATAGAAAACTATGAAAGCCTATGAATGCAGGTTTAGAAGCAGAAAGTCCAGAGGTGATTCAGGATACACCACATCCTGTGCCTTAGAGAGCAGCCAGAAAGTCTAGCATAGCTGGTGGGAACCAGTGGGACCATGTTAAAAGGTTCTAAATGCCAAGTTACTGGGAAGTTATTGGAAAGACATGCAGCCCAGTTTACCCACCTGCTAAGCCCAACATCACAATTCTTTGTCAAGTATGCTTAAATGGGAGAGCTAGCCACATGGTTTCTTTTGACCCTCTCAAGTGATGCATGCAATAGAGTGACAATCCTTAAAATTTCCCCAACTAATTAATGTATTTGCCTATATATATATTTTTGCTTCTGTTCCTGGATGCTAAGTGAATATAAAATGTCATGAATTTTGAAAATTCAGCTCAACATTTATTAAATGCCTGCAGTGTATAATGCAATGAGAAGTATGAGGAGGAATAAGACATGATTATAGCTGTTAAGGACTTGACATTTCACCTGTCATCCCATTCTAATCCATATTATTCCAGTTTCTGAGATTGATAAATAAATTATACAAGGAAGACAGGCTCATGTATCAATTAAATATATCAACTTAGAATTAGATAGATCAGCATTTGAGGCTAGTCTAGCACTTTCTATTTTATGGCCTTGGGTACATTGCATAGGCTCTCTAATCTTAGTTTCTTCCTTGTAAAACAGAGGTGACTACCTTATAATACTGTTAAAAGTATTAAATAAAGAGAATGCACATCAAGCAGAACACTTGTACAAAGTTATATTAAGAAATGCTGAACTTTATGATTTTTTTTAATTTGACAATAACTTTATATCTGGCTGGATAATTATTCTTTTTTTTATCTTGTTAAAAGTTAGTTTGATTTTATTTTTCCCCATTTTTTATTGATTATGGTATCACATAATTGTCTTCATCCCCCAATCCCACCCCAAACCCCTCCCTACTTATGCCCCCGTTTTCCATGACTGCTGTCTAGGCCCATATGCATGGACACAAGTCCTTTGATTGATCTCTTCCCCTTTACCCCCACCCTCCCCTAATTTCCCTCTGAGGTTTGAAAGTCTGTTCGGTGCTTCTCTTTCTCTGAGTCTGTTTTTGTTCATCAGTCTATGTTGTTCATCATTTCCTCTATATGTGTGAGATCTTGTGATCTAAGAATTACCCTTGTAAGAACCTAAACTGAGAAAAGCCATAAAGGTTATGCTGAGAGGCAAATGAATCAGTCTGTAGTGAGTTCCTTTCTGGACCAACAGTTCTTTTGAGTCCCAATTTCAATGTCAAATAGTTCCTTATGTATACATGTCAGCCATGCTATTTCAGATCTGGTTGGTGACCAAACAGTGATGATGCAGGTCCAACCATCTCTTGTATGATGTTTTAAAAGACTATTTCTTTTATCCAGTTTTCTTATGACTTAGTAGAAAAAATGAGGTGTGCAGAAGCTGAACCACAGGATACTTAGTATATGAAGATAATGTTTTATTTATTACTACATAGCAAACCACTCCCAAAATGTGGTGACTTAGTCAATTTACTTTTCTCTCTCTTGATTCTATGGGTGGCCTTGACTCAACTGGGCAGTTCTTACTTAGAATCTTTCATGAAGTTTTAATCAAAGGACTAGTTTTCTGAAGACTATTTAAGACTGGCCATCCCAGATGGTTCACACACACTGAAGGCAGCTGATGCTCCTGTCGCCTGGGAAATCAGTTGGGGCTGCAGAATGGAACACCTACAAATGATTTATCCAAGGGGACTGAGCTTCTCAAAGTAGAGTGTTGGCTTCTGAAAGAGAACATCCAAAAGTGAGCTGCAAGGCTTCTTCAGTTGAATATCTGATCACCTTATGCTGCAAGTTCTCTCCTCTCCTCTCCTCTCCTCTCCTCTCCTCTCCTCTCCTCTCCTCTCCTCTCCTCTCCTCTCCTCTCCTCTCCTCTCCTCTCCTCTCCTCTCCTCTCCTCTCCTCTCCTCTCCTCTCCTCTCCTCTCCTCTCTTCTCCCTTTTCCTTCCCATCACTCCTCCTCCTCCCCCCCTCCTCCTCCTTTTCCTTCTTCTCCTTCTCTCTCTCTCTCTCTCTCTCTCTCTCTCTCTCTCTCTCTCTCTCTCTCTCTCTCTCTCTCTCTCTCTCTCTCTCTCTCTCTCATCTTTTATCCAATGCTAGTCTCATTAGTAGGCACACTTGCCATATTCACTGGGAAAAGCTGCCACAAGGCCTGCCCAGACTCAGAGAGGTGGAGAAATAAACATTACCTCTTGACAAAGCAGTGGAAGTGACATTGCACATGAGCATGTGGATGAGAGATACTGTTGGCACTTTGTAGCGGTCATTTTAAAAGTGCTGTAAAAATAATTTTGGTAGACAGTAGTTGCCTTCATTTTTCTGATGAGAAAACTATGGGTCAGGGATGTGAAGAATTGCCCAAGGTAACTTCAATGTTAAATGGGAGAGCTTGACACTGAACTCTGGCCTTTTGAATCCAAATGGGTCTTCTGGGAGAGTTAACCTCAGCCTGATCTCACATAGCTCATCATGAGCTCCCTTCAGAAATGGGAAAGACCATAAATGTTAAAAGCAGTGATCTTCTAGCTCCCTACTCATCCAGGTGTCACCCTCACTTTCTCTATCTGTGCCTTTTCCCGTCTCCTATGAGCCCTCAGTTCCATCATTTCAAAAATGGAGATAACAGCTCCTTCTCATAGAGTTGAAATAAGAATTACTTGAGTGTAATACATGTAAAGTGCTCAAAACAGTGCCTAATACATAATGTGTATTCAGTATTTTCTAGTTGTTGTTGCTATTACTGTTATTTTTACAATTCAAATTCTTCAGGATTAGGATAGTTATGTATATCATTGTTTCTTTCTTTTCATGATTAGTCTTTCCTAAGTCAATTCTCTTCTTCAGGGACAATTTTTACCAAGGTTACCTCATAATTGCCCAAACCAGGGGATTTTATCATTGCTATTTTTTTGTAAACTTCCTGCTGCATTTAAAATGTTCTACATCTTTAGTGTTTTCAGATTTCACTCTTCCTTGGCTGATTCAGGCAGCCACATATAGTTGTGAGGGCTGTAAGCTGGTCAAGGTCACACATCTAAGGGAAAGCAGTGCAAGTAAAAATTAAGTTGGGTGTTGTATTTATTAAGACAATTTTCCAGCAGATGGCAGTAACATTTTCTGGTCTAACAAAATCAGTATATTGTGACAACTTTTTGAGAAATGGAGTGCAGTGTTATGACGGGGAGGCCCTTTTTTCTAATTCACAGGAAGACACCAGATGGACTGGGAGTAACCCTACTTCTGACTGTTCCTCAATCCTACTGCCTTCAGCAGATAATCTTCTTTGCCTGTCTCTTAAATGCCACTGAGGTTCTTTTCTCCCAGTTGACTTATTCTATGTACTCTAATTGGGTAAATTAATAGGCTCTCACTGTTGTAACAAGTACCTTCTTGATAATGAGTCCTAAATCTTTCACTCAAGCATAGACTTCTCCTTTGAGTCTAGAAATCTAGCTAATTCCTGAGTATCTTCATATATCCATGTGGAAAAATATGTATATATTTTCATATATATATATATATATATATATATATACACATACATATACATGTCAAAAACTTAATTCATTACCAACCCTTCAAAAATGAAACCTAGGCATTATTTTTAAAGCAAGACAATCATGTTGTTCTTTATAAATATTTCCATGGAAAAGTTCAGTTTCATTTTCATGCATGAAAAGTAAGATTCCATAAAAAGGATTATCACCTCAAAACTGAGGGTGTAGCATGTACTTGAGCCTCAGAATCTCTTCTAGATTACCTTGCTTTCTCTGGTGGGTCCAGAAAAGAGCACAAAATTGGTCTTTACCTCTTTGAGGCACTGATTGGTTTGGTGAAGAACTCATTCTGTTTTGCTAATTCCATAGATCCATCCAAATTAGGATATCTATGAGTTATGCTAGACTTTGCTCCTCCAGTACCTTTATCCTTCAAATTACTAAATTAATGCCTAAATATTTTTATATTTGCTCTCCTCTCTCTACTCCCCTTCTGATTATCTATGTAGGCTTCTTTTGCCCCTCAGTTGGAAATTTCTTAATATGCTTACTATATAAGATGTTGCCATTTTATCTCATTATTATATATTCTCATATAGCTAATAGATGTATTCTATATAAAGTACAAATCCATTTTATCTCATTATTATATATTCTCATATAGCTAATAGATGTATTCTATATAAATTACAAATCCCTTTTAATTTATGTTTAAGGATTCCTGTTATCTACAGGATGAGTGCAACTCCAGTCTCCTCTGACCACACCTTTCAGGAATTCTCCTTCTCTATGTCTAGGATGCCTACATTTCTTTATTACTACACATACACTTTGTGTTATAAAGCCTTTGTGTTTCTTTCTCTGCTGCTAGACTATGAGCTTTTTGAGGACCCAGTCTTCCTTCTTTATATTCATAATGTCTAGAACAGTGCTTGAGACATATTAAGTGTTAAAAAAATGCTTTGAATGAATGAAAGATGAATGTCAATCAGAATGATTAAAGAAGTTTATAAGGGAGTTTTCACTGAAGTCAGTTACGAGGGAAGAGATACTTTAATACAACAGTGGGAGGAGGTAAACCCTTTTAGGACGGGGATTTAGACAAATCCCATATAATAAAAGGGTAATATACAAATTGATCCTAAAGGGGGAATGACCAGAATGACTGCTGGACCAGTCATTATGTGATGCACTGATTATATCTCAGTCTTTTTCCCTGGTCAGCAAGTTCCAATTGCCTGATAATGAATGGGGTACTGGGGGTGGGTGTCTTCAGGGAAGGGAAATGGGGGGCAACTGGCTGTGGGAAGATGGCCCTGATCACAAGCCAGGCCTAGGGACTGTACCCGCACATGAATTTCATGTGCCAGACCTCTAGTGGATTATAAAACTTTAAAGAATGAACAATTCTCAAGAACTCACTGAGTCTGGGAATACACATGAACTAGTTCAGCATTTTAAATGTAGACAAGTCCTAACATTTTTATTTTATTATTTTGTGCTAATTTTCTACACCCTCCCCCTCATAACTTTTTCACTCATGGATCCTTACTGAGAAGAAAATATATGAAGTAATCAGGCAAACCACTTTATTTTGAAATGCCTGGTAAAAGATTTGATGCCATTTTAGGTGGTCCTAAATTCCATAATCTCTAGTGAAGTAGATAATAGAGCATGATTACAGGTTGAGATTTTTCATTCTTATATTTTTAAATATATATATATATCTACATTTATAATTATATATTGTTAAATAAAAATGTACATAAATAACAAGGAAAAATATATCTTCTCTTTTAATCTTAAACACCTGCCCCTTTCCTTTGCTTTCATGATTTGAAGGTGACAAGATTGTAGAGATTGTTGAAAGATTTTATTTATTTAGATATTATTTGTCAGAGATTTTATCAGTGCTTTGGAACTACCTCTCCATTACCAGAAGCCTTCTCTGTACCTTTAATCTTAATAGAGCATGATTCTTCCCTGAAAATCACCATCCTGAATTCTGCTCTTGTACTCTGAGGCCATCGTTCTTTCTGACCACTTCTCTCCCACCCTCTGGTGTCACTCTGCTCATTGGAGGCTCATTGCAATCAGGTATATCCACCTTGTCCCCCTTTGTCACGGTTATTTATTAAATTGTTTCTTTGTTTACTTGGAATGTTGACAAATAGTTTACAATTGTAATCAGTCTTCCAAGCCCTCCATTTTTTCCCCCTGAGACATCATGATAGCCTCTGAGCCACCTAGCTTTCCTCCTATTTAACACTTTCTCCTCAACTTCACTTAGTTTCCATTTTCATGGTCACAAGTGGATCTCAGCAACTGTAACTGGTCTACTTCCCAAATCACCCAAGCAAACATCTTAGTCTGCTTTCTTTCCAATTTTCTTTTCTAAGTATTCACAATTACAGTATTCTTTAACTAATCAGGATTCCCATCTGTTGATTCTTTTTCTATCTTCTAATTCAGCCTTCCTTTACATTATTCCCTTTTAATCTATTTTTGATTATTAGTTATCTTTATAGCAACCTAAATTTCCTTGTACCCTGTACCCTCCCATACTTTAGTTTGCAACTCACATTTTATCTTACTTTTGTCCTCAGAAAGCCTTTTTCCTGGCTAAAGTCAGCTATCCACTTTCTCACTTCCTGGAGTAGAATTGTGGAGAATTTTCAGTCATAGTCACTTGACAGGGTCTATCAGTAGTCCTATAAATGGGATCCCAATGCAGCATTCAACATGGTCATCTCTGTCTGCTCATCTCACTTCTCTAGCAGTGTTTCCCAAAGTGTGGTATGCGTACCCCCAGGGGTACAGGAAGAGTTTGGTGAGGGTATGCGTTGCACTGGAGTTTGGTGGGGATATGCACTGCACCATGCTTAGCTATGCCTAATTCTACGTTCTCATGAGTAAGAAGGTAATCAGCATTATGGAAATTATAGAAAGGGTACACATATGTCAAAAGTTTGGGAAACACATCAATGAGATGAAACTTTTTTCTAAGTCTTCAAATGTTCCTACCTCTCTCATCACACTTTACATCCTGACAGAAAAAAAATACACACACACACACACACACACACACACACACAATAAATAAATAAAAAAAAATCAACAACAACTTATCAGACTGGAATGTTCTTATCTTCAAGCTATCATAAATCATATATATCTATCAATACATTAATTTTACTTCCCTTCCCCTCTGTGACAACAGAAATGCTTTATGTTTGTCAATCTTAGGGTTATATTTCCTTCTGTGCTTTTGACCCTATCCTCTCATGGATTTTACATCACTGATATTTCCTTCTCTCTTCTGTATAGCCAACTAATTCCTTCCAAATGGCTTTTCAACGTATGCAAGTCCCACCCTTTAAAACAAAACATATCTCTCAAGGTACTGCCCTATTTCTCCCTCTACTTTAACCCTAAACTATTCAAGAAGTTATCTTTACTTACCAACCCCAGTAAATCCTTTACCCATTTTAATCTGCCTTTCCACCTTTTTACTTCCACCAAAATAGTTTTACTCAAATATTTATGTTGCTAACTTCAAAAGATATATTTACCTAATTTATACTTTTAATAAGAGTTCAATATCATTACAGATATTATTTTCTTCTGATTTCCTTTTTCTTGTCTGCTATTGCTCCTCTGCCATAATATTAAATGTAAGCATTTTTAAGGGCTTAGTTCTCTTCTTATCCCTCCTCATACCTGAAGCAAGTTCATCAACATCCATTTTTCCAATTACCACTAAAAGGCAGGTGAGTCACAAATCATTTATTGTATATTCAGAACCTCTCCTCTAAGTTATAGGGCTACATGTCCAACCACCTTTGGGCATGTTGGTACTCAGCCAATAATCTATCTTCTCCCCAACTAACATTCCTTGGATACTCTGACACTATTTAATGGTACCATAATCCATATAGTTGTATATGCCAGAAAGAAAATGAAATTATCTTTCTCACACCCACAAACCTCAGATTTATTCAGTTACCTAGTCTTGTCAGTTTTAAATCCTAAATCACTTTCAACTTAGTTCACTTCTATTTTCATCACCGTCCCTTGTCCAAGATGGCCCGGAGTACTACCACAGGCTCCTAACTGATGTTCCCATGTGTATTTTTACTTTCCTTTAGTCTAGCCTACTCTAGAACAATAGCTCTCAAACAGGGGTGACTTTGTTCCCCACAGGAAATTTGGCAATGTCTGAACACACTTTTGATTATCACAAATAGGGAGTAGTGCTACTGGCATCTCCTGGGGAGAAACAGGGAATACTGCTAAACATATTACTGTGCACCCACCCAACCCCAACAAATTATCTGGTTCAAATGTCAATGGGTGCTGAGGTTGAGAAAACCTACTGCATAGGTAGGTTGATAAGGAATGATTTGGTCACACTGCAAAGTGATTCTGTCCTGTGTGTGCTTACAGACACACACACACACACACACACACACACACACACACACACGCATACACACAGTTAAAAGTCTTTAGTAACTCCCGTACAGCTAAGACCAGAGTAGTAAATATGGCCCTCAAGGTCCTTTGCAACCCAGCCTGTGTATCGACAGTGACCAGTGGTCAGCACCATGCTGTCTCAGGCGCCCTGTTCCAATAGCATTTCTGTCCACTGTGTTTCCTGTCAGCCCTGGACATCTGCACATGTTCTCTTCACCCAAAGTTCTTCACTTAGCCAAGCCCCATTTCCACCTTCAAATATCAGCCGAAGTTCCTTTCCGCAGGGGAGCTTTGTGTGACCTTCCTCACTGGATTAATTTCCCAGTTTCAAACACTCAGAGATTATGTATCTCTCCTTGTGATCTGTACATAGTTGCATATATATACATTGATTTATGTGCTTTATTACTCTTTGTTTCCCTTACTAGATTGGAAGGTACAATGGATAAATAATATTTCCTTATTTCAGTTAAAGTTTCACTACAGATGCTTGATTATTGAATAATAGATGGCTGGTGACTAAATCTCTTCACATAACAAATGAGGAAACTTGGTCCCAGACAGGTCAAGTAACCTGAACTAATAAGTAGCAAAGGCGGGGAGAAGAGGGCTTCAGTTCAAGTTTTTCATCATTAAGTGCTGCACTTTTCCCTCTATACTGGTGTTTTGTGCATTTATTTAAGCCAGTAGATTTTTTTAATTCAAAGTAAATCTCTTGTAGAAGCACAGTGCGTAAAACAGATTAAGAGATTAAAGCAGTTCTCTGGTTTGATTAGAGGCAACTCAGTTCAAACTCATCTGAGAAGTTCTTTTAGGTCTCTGCCTGGGCTCCTCCTTACACCTTGCCCGGGCGCTAAGGAACTTGCCTCAGAACGACTTGGACCTGATGATTGAGACGGAAACAGGTCTACCAACTACATTCGTATGTGGACTGTCCGTGGGTCCCTGATGGTCTCAGTATATGATGCATTCTTTTTTTATGAGTTGAACTTTTTTTCCTTATTAATTAAGTTAGTGCATATGTGTCCTTATCTGCCCATTGCCCACCCCCCTCCCAGCTCATACTGTCACCACCCTAGTGTCTGTGTCCATTGGTTATGCTTATATGCATGCATACAAGTCCTTTGGTTTGATATTTATGAAATCAAAATTAAGAATACAATATAATGTAAGTTAACTGCCTGGAATATTTGCTTAAGCAATTTCACTAAATCACATTTCCATGTTTCTATATGAGACAGACAGGGGGTTCTTTTACATCATCAATTGATTCCATGGATCTGTTCAGCATTCCAACTGTTGTCAAAACAAAAAGTTTCTGAAGGGAATCACTACTGTTTAAGCATCTTTATTTTCTCTTTATCTTATTTTATTTTTGTCATGCTAAGATTTGAATTAAATTGCTGAGCCCTAGCCAGCTTGGGATAGAGAGTTGGCCTGCGGACCAAAGAGTACCGGGTTCAATTCCAGGCAAGGGCACTTTCCTTGGTTGCAGGCTCCTGCCTGGCCTGGGCCCTGGTCGGAACACATGCAGGAGGCAACTGATGTTTTTATCACATCAATGTTTCTCTATCTTTCCTTCTCTATTCCACTCTCTCTCTAAAAAAAATAAAAATAAAAAATTTGATAAAACAAAGCAAACTCACTGCATTAGTGTCATAGCAGTCACTACATGACAGCAGAAGAGGACACCAGAATGCACTGAGGTGAGGATGCCACACTCATTCACCAGCTGGGAAGCTCACACCCACGTGCTATGGCACGTCTGACACTGTCTCACCAGCAAAATACATTGTTGCTGCTCTGAACTTTTGGCATTTGATAATAGTTGGAAACACAAATGTGAAAGGCGATGCACTGAAAAAAGTACAAACATTGCCCCGTGTTTCTCTCCTATAAATGTTTTCAATTCCAGTTAAAAGTCACAGTAAGGAATGTAGTATGCATTATATATTTGGGGAATATTTTAATTCCAGATTATTAAACATATAACAATATTTTAAAATTAATCTATATAATTACATATAATTATAAATGAACATGGACATTAAAAAAAATGCCGAGATTATTTTCCCAAGAGGCTTGCTTTTTGCAACCATAGCATAGATATAGAAAATGTACCTACTCTAAGAAATGTTTTAGAATTTTTAACTATCTCTCAATGTTGACTCACTCATGTCAGTATTTAAAATGTAAGAAAAGTGAAGAGTAATTCATCACATCATTGTTTGAATGCCTGTTATTTAGAAAACACAACCTCATGTATAAAACTCCAAAACTTATGAGCAGCTATTGAAAATATTTCAACATATTACTTTAACTTTTAAATTAAATTGCTTCTCAACCTGTCAGCTTATTTACTTAATTTTTGTAATTTTTTATTCAACATAGTCTGATTGACTTGGTTTGTAGTATTAGAATATATTATTCATTCTGTGAAATAAGGAACATTAGACTCTCTGTATTTGGAATATCCTTTATACTTTGGGAAACTTTATCTCTCCAATTTTGAATTAGGTTCTCAAAGAAGTAATTTCACAATCTTTATGAATTGCCAAAATGTACTTACTATACGGTGGCTGACTGCTTTGTAATTTGGGAGCTCTATAATTACTAGGATTATCATTATAAGGTGAACATGACATTAAAAAAAAAAACTCATTTCCTCTCTCTTAAGCATATAATGTTGATATATTACTAATTTTTGGAATCCCTGAGAGATACTTATCAGGCCTCAGGAAGTTGCATGTATTAACATATTAGATTGTATTGTGACCTTATTTCCACTTTCTCCCTTTTACAAGAGAAAAAGTAGCCACATGAAAGAAAAACTAATTTAGAAGTGAACTAGTGGCAGAAAAATACACTAAGTGTCAAATGTGTGTTTGCAGTTCTCGGCTAAGTTATCAAAATTTCCCCCAAAGCATATTGGAAAGCATCACTCCTAGAAACCCTTTCCCTCTCTCACTGCTGCCTTCTGAGCCCCCTGACAACCCACATCTGTTTCGCACTGATAGCTTTTAACATGCGTCCCTTTCATGTCTTCTAACAGGAAGTGGAAATAGAGAGAAGCTTGTATTCACCAACATTTAAGAGTCACTCTGGGAGCCAGCCCGATGATTCTGTGAAAGATTCCGACAAGAAAAGTGAGGAAACATCTTTTGACAAGATGTCATCTGAAAGTGGTCACAGCCACACCTATGAAGGTTAGCATAATATTTTGATTTGATTTCTTGGGATCATACATTGTATAACATGAATGGTTAACAAATAAAATATATGAGGGTTTTATTTAAAAATTAGAAAGAAGATGACAAGATGGCTCAATGAACACAATTCAAGAAAAATAGAGGTGTATTTAAATACTTTTATCTCTATTATATTTGACTTAAACATTTAAAACTTAATAAAATATATTTTAATTTATTATAAACCAGAACAACAAGCATTTTCAACATTAGACTTTTGGAACAATGCATTTGACCGTCATCTGTAAGTAGAAAGGAAACATATTTGTCTTCCTTTCTGAGGGGTAAAAAGGGTAAAATATAAGTAACTATCAGGCAAAATGTAAAAAAATTAAAAATACCTTCCACATCTCTTTTCAGACAATGAAACTAAATGTGCTTAATGAATTTGGAATAAAAAATGATAGTGTCATAATTGAAGGTAAAAACCTCATAAACTTGGTTAATGTTTTACAATGTCATTAAAAAGTTAGTACCTCCTATGTTAGAAATTACACTATTAGTATAATTGTCAGCTATGACAAAAGTGCAAAATATAAATAATTTATTGGCAAACACAGCTATCGTTTATCACTTCTGATTAGTCTCGTTCTGGATTTTTTTTCCATTTTAGACACGTAATGCATATTTTAGTGTTTGTGATGTCTGTTAACTATCATAATTAGTACAGCTTTTTGAACATCATTTTTCTGTACATATATTAAATCTAACTGTCAAGTTGCCAGTCAGCATGAGCAATGTGACATAGTCTATGGGAAATGACAGGCAGTTCACAATTTGGGAAAGCAAATGGCACTCTGCTTTAAAACTTTGCTATTTCAAGTTTCATCTGGAAGTCAGAGCATGAGCATCACCTGGAGGCGCATTAGAAATGCAGCACCTCGGGCCCCACTCTCTTCCTAAGGCATCGGGACCTGCATTTTAACAAGGTCCTCCGCTGACTCGGTGCACATTGAAGTGTGAGAAACTCCAGTGCTCAGACAGAAGCTCAGCATCATTTACATATGCTTCCAGTGGTTTCTGTATGTAACTTGGAGTGGGCGATGGGTGTGGGAAGAATAAAGGAGAGTTTGCTAATGATGCACTGGGCATGGATTTCTAACTACAGGTGAACTGCCACCTCAATCTCTATCTTTCATTTTTAATTCATTTTTGTATGCTCAGTTGATATCCCAATATGATTAGTATTAGTCTTGAGGAATTTACACCATGTATTTCTGGCCTGTGATTAAACTTTATGTGCACTTGGCTAAATGCAAAATAATTAGATTAGCAGAGGTCTAGAAAGGGAAGTTGTAGGGAATGATTTATGCTCTGATGATACTGGCCCCATGGAGTTCTTAGCATAGGAAAGCAAATATGAGGTTAGCAAACTCATCAAAATTACATGAAATGAACAACTCCACTCATGTCTCCTTATTTCTCTCCTGTGTTTTCTTTGGTTTCCGTGCAAAGGCTTTCAAAAGCCCTTTGTGTTACAAGCTTAGAAAAGGTATTCTGGAAGGTACCCATTGTTTAGTGTCAAGATCTGACTTAAATGTAAGAATCACCCCAGAGTTAAATTTCCAGGTATTTTGAAATTTTCCAGGTATTTTATTTTATTTTTTAAAATATATTTTATTGATTTTTTACAGAGAGGAAGGGAGAGAGATAGAGAGCTAGAAACGTCAATGAGAGAGAAACATCGACCAGCTGCCTCTTGCACACCCCCTACCGGGGATGTGCCCGCAACCAACGTACATGCCCCTGACCGGAATCGAACCTGGGCCAAACTGGTTTCGGCTCCAGGTATTTAAAAAACACAGGAAGGGAATATTGTATTAAGGATGAACATAGCAGTGTAATAAATGACATAGGTGGAACCATTTTAAAATGGGGCCGGAGCTGATATTCCAGAGGAACTGCAATGCTTGTCTAGTCCCCTGGGCATTTGGGCTGGGCCAAAGCACAATTGTTTTGCACACAATTGTTCCTAAAGACAGCAGGAAAGCAGACATCCTGGGACCAAGGACTGATGATTACGAAGCTCCTGTCTGAAGCTAGAATCAGTAGTGGATCACATATAGCCAAGAGTCAGCTTGTCAGCACCAACAGGGTGTTTTTCTTCTTTTCATGTAACTATTCCTATGCTCTTTCTTATTAACACCTCTTGCTTTCACTCTGCAACCAGGACCCTATGGGTTTTCTGCCTGAATCTATACTTTCAGAGTTGATAGCTTCACTTACTATCTAAACATTTTAACTACCCTCAACGGATTCATACTTGAAGGTGCTATGTATGCTTTCATAAACAGTAGAATTTTTTTAAAAAAATAACTGACAATAGATCATTAAAATATAGCTATCTCATTTTCTGCACTTTTAGAATTTAGTGGAATCAATGTAAATTGATGATTCCATCTCAAAACTCAGGAACAGAGGTGGCGGTGGGATGAGTTCCACCCCTTTATCCTCAACTGCACATTCAGGTAGCAGCACAGAAAGGCCTAGCATTCCCCCCCCCCCCCCCCCCCCCCGCTCATTCCTGTGCTTGCTGACCCACTCCGAGGTTGAGTTTAATTGCTCTCACCACCCACCCTGATTAGATCTATTCAGTTTTCCTCATCAATGTATTGGTGTCAAGTAAATCGTGGTGCTTCCTGTACATGCTGGTGTTGTATTCTATCCACGTTTTCTTTGGGATATACTGTAACCGCTCTTCCAGTGATTCCAGGAAGACTTAGCTCACTGGAAATTTGTCATGCCAAGCATGACAAATCCACAATTAGATAAATTTGGGTGACGTGATAGTTAGGAAAGAAAAATAAATAAATCCATATAAACGATTTTGACTAACTATTGTAATTTTATAAAAAGCTGGCCTATGGCATTTCCTTCAGATATTTTAAGACCAGTACATTGAAAGGGGAGATTCAGAATCTTAGATACTGATTTGCATAGTTTGCTTCACCTGTATGGAGAGTAAAATTTTATCATTTTCTGCTGAAAAATTCTGGATCAAACGATGCTTCAAATAGCACAGGTGATTTGGGTAATGTTCTTCAAGTTTAAACTACTCGGGATTTTTAAAATATGACAGTTACCTGATTTTCACTTTTATTCCCCAAACCATAATATTAATATTCTAATTTATCAAAGTATAAAACACTAACAAGTAAAATATATGTTCAGAGTTGCACTTTTAAGACTTTTGTAATAAACCTTAGGCATTACCTGCTGTATTTCTCTTTTTGCTCTGCTCCATTAAAGCTAAATTTATTTTTTATTCTTATAATGGCTATTCATCTTCTCTGGCAGGTTTTACAAAACAACCTGAGGGTTCTTTTCTTTTTCATTTTCCACTTCTGTTTAAGTGGTGAGATCCATTCAATTATTAATGTTGCTAAAGTAATTGATGTATGTGCAGTATATATATTTGTGTGTGAGTGGTTGCTATTCACATATCTGGTTTTTCCCTTAAAATCAGACACTTTAGAGCAATGCTTTCTGTGACATAGAAGTGCCCCATATGTGTGTTGCTCAAGGTGGTAACCACTAGTGGCTATTAAGCCCTCAAAAAGTTGCTGCTAGTGCAGCACAGCAACTTAATTGATACTTCTATTAAATTTTAATTAATTTAACTTTAAATCGTCACTGTTTTGGACAGCACAGTTTTAGCAAATGTCATTTCTCCAAGGGGATCCTCGTTCACCCTTCTCATAGGAAGGGATCTAGAAGCTACTTATTCATTTTACGTTATCTTTTCTCTGAACATTTGCCTTTATTAAAATGTATGTGAGTAAGTGTACAGAGAATTCATTTCAGCAAAGTAATTAAACAATTATGTAGCAATAATCCACACATTGGGGGGGGGAAAAAGATTGCCTTCAGGAGTTAGTGATGGTCTCTTCTCTAGTAATTTCCTAGTGATAAAATTAAGAAAAAATAGTTTTTTTCATGTTCCTGTTCAACGTGCTGAAAAACAATGATTTTATCACAGGCTCACAAATATCTACTGGGAGTCTCTGTGTTTTCTATATCATCTTTTCTAGAGCTTAATTGTCTTAGGAATATGAATCTTCTCAGGTCAGAAGCACACTATTCTCTAAATACTTAAGGTCAACAAAGTTCAGTGAAATGCAATAACAGGATATTTTAAAATTAATAGAACCATTCGTTTATTTTTTTTAAAGCTTCATTTGGAAACATAAATAAATTAGGCATTTAATCACAGCAGCTCTAGCCACTGGCCAGATTGTTTCTGCTCTGAGTGATTTGTTCTCTGTAATGAGACTCAGAGGACGGGCTTTCAGACCTAATCTCTGGGCATGACGCACAATGGGCCTAAGACGCCCAATATGGGCTTCTGCTTTCTTACCCACTGTACCTTCTCTCCCGGCTGGAGCAATCTCCTGTGAAACTGCCATGTTCTTTTAATTCCCATGGGAGACATTTCATTAGTAAATATATTTTAAATGCTTTTATATTTTTAAAAAAGCATTTTCAATGTTTCTGAGGTGACAATCCACAAAGTGAAGAATGCCTTTGTTATATCAAAATTCTCTGATCTGTTTGATCTGTTTCTTAAAGTGGCTTTTACCTGCTCTATTGCAATGACTCCCGCATGTTCCTCCAGTCACTTTTATAGTCAGTGAGTCAAACCGAATTCCAGAGTTAAACCATGGGCTCCAGTGGAAGGGGCAGCTGGGAGTTTGCTATTCTGAGGAAATCGTAATGAAAGGTCTATTCAGGAGATCTTTCACATGGTTGCTGAAAGTCAGCCCCTTGGAATCCTAGAAAATGTCCACTGATTAATATCCAAAATCCCGGGAACTCATTTGATCTTGTTCATGGTCATTCTTAATTTTAAAACATGATGCCATCAAAGAAAGAGAAAAACAAATGTAAAGATTTCTCTTAAAAATAATTCATTCATTTTACCTCCTCTCAATTGGAAAGAACTAAATATTGTTTTTAAACATTCTGACTATAGAATCAGAAATGAGAGAATATTTTTGACATGCTGTTTTCATTAGTCTATTCATTCATTCAGCAAGTATTTATTTTTAGTTTTTTAATATATTTTTATTAATTTCACAGAGGACTGAAGAGGGAGAGAGAGACAGAAACATCAATGATAAGAGAGAATCATTTGATCAGTTGCCTCTTGCAGGCCCCACACTAGGGATTGAGCCTGCAATGCAGGTATGTGCCCTGACTGGGAATTGAACTGTGACCTCCTCGTTCATAGGTTGATGCTCCACCACTAAGTCACATGGGCTGGGCAGCAACTGTATCTTGAGTACCTACATGTCCCAGGTGCCATTCTCCATGCTTGGGGACATCAATGAATAAAAGGTAGAAGAGAAGAAAAAAAAAATTGTCCTCATGCAGCTTGAATTCTAAAAGGGAGAAATACACCATGAACAATAAAAATAGTGATAAAGTAGATTGCATCTCAGAAGGTAATTCTATCTAATAAAAATGAAATATGCAAAATAATCATCACTTCATAACAAAGATGGCGACACTCACAGCAATAAGGAGAGAATAGGCAAATTGACATGACAAAGATAGTGGTGACCCTGCTGGGATGCTTGCATCAATGCAGGAGTTCTGCCCTATCCCAGCCACCGCAGGCCTTTGGGCAGTGCTGAGGTGGAAGGCAGTGACTAGAGCAAAGGCCCAGGTCCTGGGTGCCGGTAGCCAGGGGAAGGAAGGCCTATTCTTGTACGAATATGTGTGCATCAGGCCTCTAGTAGGTGATATAAAAACTATGGGCTAGGATAGAGGAGATGAGGCCTGGTGGAGGTTTGCGATTTTAATTAGGATGGTCATCCTCAGCCACAACAGAAAGAGGACATTTAAGCAAAGACTTGAATAAAATATTTTCTCTTTATCTTTATTCTTAAAAGCATACAAATACATATCTTTAATCTATTCAATACAAATATATCCAGGAAGATTTAAGGCAGAATCTTTCCAGGGTGATTCCAGGCAGCATGGTTGAAGCAATTATACTGCTAGTTTCTCTGCAATTACTAGCAGCAGAGGAAAGATATTTGTCATTAAAACCCTTATATTTTACCACTGTCACCAATGCCAAGTGTATGGAACTCTATCTCCCTTTGTTTCTCAATCTGTGTCCTAAACATTTGGGTTATTTATCACTCTGTTCTGGTCCTCATAGGAGAGGCCTGGACAGGAGGAAAGGTGTGTAGGCAAAATCACAGGGCTGGCTGAAGACTTGGAGCCCATGGGAACCAAACCAGGATTTGGTTATTCCAGGAAAAGGGACATGAGAATTGTTACCTAATAGGTTTGAAATTAGAATGTCAGTGCAAAGATGAAACACAAGAACCCCACATCTTAAATTGAGTTCATGATTCCATGTGTTTATCCAGGTTGGCACTGTTCGCATGACCGTCAGTGTTCCAAAATAAAGGCAGCGTTAGAGGCTCACCAATGTGGTAGGTCCCCACTGGGCAAGTTTGTTAACAGGTGCTGTGTGAAGTCATCCTAGCTGGGTTTAAGGATTAAAAATGCAGTCACTACGGATTAGTGCATGACTAAGAAAACTTCTTACTTTGAAGCAGTGATTTTGAATGAAAGGGAGGTGAAAAGAAGAGAGAGGAAGAAAGAAGGAGGAAGGAAGAGGAAGGAACAGAGAGAAACAAAAACAGGAATGGAGGAAGGAAAATGAAAAAAAATAATAATAAAGCCGTTCTATGAAGCTTTTGAGAAGCAGCTAGAATCCAATTATTAAACTATTTTGGTGTCAAAGACTAACACATTGGGGAAGTAGTAGCAACACCGGTGAGCACAGTCAATGTTTACTGAACACGTGCTATGCACCTGCCTCTGTGCTTGATATCGGGGAGCAGGATATGTAAAGATACAGATCCTGCTTCTTAGTAGCTCATAGTGTAAGAAAGGAGGCAGAGTCATAAACACATCAGTATTAGAAGATTACAGTGCTACAGTAGAAAGACACACAGGAAGCAACTGGGTGCAGAGATGCTTCACAGAAGTGTTCAGTTTCTTCTCTTTTTATTTTGATTTTCCCTCCTGCCACCCGCCCTGTGATTTGAAGCATGATCTGAAGTTCAGCTAGGAAAGAAGGAAGAGATGTGTGAGAAGGGAATAGGAGAAAGGGTGACCACTCCAGATAGATTCTGAAAAATCATAAAAGGGCATTAAAAGTAAGGAATTTGGGGGAAATGGGGATACTTCCATATGTTTGATGCTTAGTGGTTCATTTCAATAAATGTCCTTGTATCCCCATAAGCTGGAGCCCAAGTGGGTGCTAGATTCTGAATTGGGGTAGATGGGAGGTGGTGAAAATTCCGGTTAATTAGACTCAGCTACCAGGTTATGAAAGATGGTTTGAATAAAAAAGGAAGACTTGATTTTTGTGCTTTCAGTGTTGATTAAAATGTTCATTGGCATATTTGAACAATGTTTACAAAATTGAGAGAGAGAGTGGAGTTTGGGCTATTTTTCACCATGATAAAAGCTAACATTCTAGGAACAATGCTAAGCTCTAAATAGTCCCAGATTTGGGGAGAGAAATAAAAGACCTGGTGTGTATTAGTTAATTATAAATTTTTAAAAATTCAGTTTTCAAGGTTTATGAAGTTTTAAATTGTATATTCAGATTTTGAGCCAAATAATCTTATTTAAAATGTGTATTTTATCCATAAATATTTGTTATGGACTTTAAATATTAGAAATATCTTACATAAATATTTAACTTTTAAACATAATTTCTTATTTTTGGTTAATGTAGCTTCGCATGCCCTTTAAAGTATATAGTGTCCATGGTGAATTATACAAATAATAACTTACTAATAATAAATGTAAAAAGCCAAGTAGTAATAGAACATGGACTTCTTCTTTGTAGAGTTACATTTACAAAGAGCTACATGTTTCTATATTTGGCTCTTTTTTTGCACGTCTATAAATACGGGGACGTGGCTAAAATAATGTTCTATGAATAAATTCTGCATGTCCCAGTTAGGATTCTTTATTTGAACTTCCAAACTGATGAAATAGTATATGAGACCTCAATTAGAAGGTACATGAAGTTCTGGCCAAAGGGTCTCAGGAATCCTTGAAGAATACCGCATAACTCTGTATTGCCTAACACAAAAGGCCAGTTCCGTTTTATAAGATCATGTATTCACAAAAACCAAAAACATACCCGCTCTTGCCAAACACAATAGGAAGCTCATTCTGTTTAGCAGTTTATTTGCTCTAATATTTCAGCACTTCACATTCTAGGTAGTTCCAGATTTATTACGGTAGAGGCAATCATTCTCCAGTGACTTGATGAGACCATTGCTTTTCATAAACATCATGGAAGAATTTAATATGCCATTTCCAAACCTATTTTATATCATCCTGCCACAATACTTTGACTCATTGCTTACATTTCTTCACTCTCTATCCCTAACAATGACATATTGCCTTATGGGAAGATGGCGTCAGATTACGTGGCCCATTACTTTTCGTTATAGTATAAACCAAAAACTATTAAGAAATTTTAATATCAATTTATAATGGATTTAGGTTGATAAATAGCTAGTAAAATAAAAATATAAATCCTCTCTAGAGGAATGCACTTTTTTTTTTTAACATGTTAGATGTTATTTAATCCCAGTCAGCAGGGAAATAAAATTTAAAATTATAATGAGATACCAATACACAAGCACAATGTCTAAAATGAATAAAATGGATCATACCAAGGGCTGAGGAAGATACAGAGCAACTAAAACTCTCATGTATTGCTGGTGAGAGTGCAAATCAGTATAACTACTCTTGAAATATGATTGTCAATATCTGTTAATGCTGAACACACATATATCCTATTACCCAATAATTTCATTCTAGATACGTACTCAACACAAATGTATATATATATGTGATCCAAAGATATATAGAAAAACCTTCATAGTAGCATTTATTTGCAATAGCTAAACACAGGAAACAGTACAAATATTCATCAACAATAGTTAACATGTAGAGGAATGCACTTTCAATCAAGGCCTCAAAAAAGTCCCAAAGATAAATTTCCAATAAACATGAGCTTACCATAAAAAATTACAATGTAGACAAGAAACAAGGTTATATATAAATCAACAAATATAACAACACATAACTACATTTACATAGACATCAGGTATAAATTAGAGAGTCTGGACAGATAAATCTATAAATTATACAATTTAGTTTGTAAAACTTCTAATATTCAAGTCAGTTGGAAATAGAAATACTAGAATTGCCAGCCATTAACAAAAAGTTCTTGTCTTTCATTATACACAAAATTTCTTCTGGTTGGTATAAAGAGCTAAACATGAGACTCAAAATCTATCAAATATTAGAAAAATTCTTGATATTTATTTATTATTTTAAAGCAAAAAGGAATTAATAAGAAACATTAAAAACAGAAAGAGAAAATATGAGATCAATTATTATAATAATAAAATATAAACTATTCTATGAACAATATATTAACTAATTAAAAGGTTAGAAAAATAGAAAGAAAATATTACAGCATAAGTAACCAACAAAACATTAAACATTCATATTCAGGAAACATGGAAAGAGACAATAAAATTTAAAATTGGACAAAGTAAATGAAACAAAGAAAAACTATAAGTGGATAATAATAATAATAATAATAATATGAAAATGTGAAAACCATTACTATGAATTAGGAGAATAAAAATTAATGTGATTAAGCTTTCTATCAGAATAAAAAAAGTTGCATGACAGTTTACATTTTATGATATATAAAGAAATAGACTCTTTTATACACTGTTGATGGTAGTAACAAAATGGTATGGTCTTCAAGAGAGACAATTTAACAGTGTTAATTAAAATTCAAAATGTCATACCAAATATTATACATCAAGGTTTATCTACTTATGTAAATGTGATACTGCAAGTGAGTAGTCTTTAATGATGAAGGATATTTATTGCAGTATTGATTTTATGAGAAAAAAACTAAATACTATTTATATGTCTATAAATTGAGGAATGATTAAATAAATTATGGTTCACCTATACCATGAAATATTACATAGAATAATATAGTTCAAATAGTACTGACATAGAAAGGTTTCTAAGATGTATTGTTAGGTTGCTGTACTACATTAATGTTTTACAGCAAGAAAGCATGTGTGTATTACTAATTTAAAATAGAACATTTTAAATTTAACTTCAAAAAGAAAGTAATTAAAAAATAGAATAATTTAAAAAATTAAATAGAATAACTTAAAAAATAGAAAAATTCCTAAGCATGTGCCAACTTTTTTATTAAATAAAGATATTAAAATTTTCATTGTACTATAGGTGGCATACCTGTGCTTAAAAATTATAAAAAACTGTAAAAAATTAAGTTTAAATTTTATAATAGCAATAAAAAGAAAACATAATGTTAAAATGTGGTAATTTGGGCAGTGAAACTGACTTTTTTTTTTAATTTGATTTCACATTGTTTAGACACCACTGTTGTTTCAATTTCTTTTCAATTTGATGGTAGATTTTTAAACATTTTTAAGTTTAAAAAAGTTAATAAAGAAAGTATTTTAGGAGAGGTTAATATAAAATCATGCAACTTGAAATAAAATCTGTTTTCAGGCATAGTTCATTTTATGAAAGTTCATTGTCTGATGAACAAAGTCTAGATTCTTTTATAGGTTTGTAAAGGAGTGAATTCAATTTTTATTCACTTATTAAGCAATCTGGCCTGGGTTCCAGTGGCTCTAGGGCTGTACCAAAATTATTTGCATTTCAACTGGCTCTTAATAAACAACTTAGATATCTTAAGTGATCTTGGACATTGTTAATGGCATAAAAAAAAGTCTGTCATTAAATATAAGTAAAAAGGCTGACTTCCTATTGAGGCTAATACATAGCACCAGATAAGAAATAATATATAATGAATTTGGGGGCAGAAAAAGGTTAAAAAAGAAGACAGTTCATGAGAAAATAGTTTTCAAGGAAGCATAGACATCTATATTTCAAGGGAAGATGTGAACACCAGTTAGGTGTTAGGCTTTAGGCACTGATAATGCAAAGATGCATCAAACACCCTCTCTGAACTCTCAAGTTTTACCAATTAGACCCACATGTCTGAAAACACTTCCCTGCATGGTTGTTAAAAATGCAGATTTCTCAGTGCAGGCTACAGTTGAAAGCAAAATGTAGCCTAATCTCATGTGTTTAGAATCTCTGAGTATCCGTGCATTTTAATAAACTCCCCAAGTGATTGCTTTTATATGTGTGCACTCTTGTCTAGTCTGGTAAACTGTTTTCTTGGACTTTTGTTTACTAAGGGAAATCCCACTATATCCTAGCAGCTCACCTGTACCAAGATCTATCCTTTGTTCAGACAGAGGTTGGAATTGGGCTGGAATGGGATCAAAATTTTGAGTTTTGAGTATGGGCCAGTATATCTGGTAGTAGCTAACAATATAAGCACAAGAAGACAAACAAAAGGTACAGTAAAAGTTCAGATTAGCCAAAAATCTCTTTAGACATGGATAAATAAAACCATTCTCAGGTGGATCCTGGATCCTGGGATCCTCCCTCTCTCTCCACATAGTCATTCAAGGAAATTATGTATTGGAGTTTTTATGTGAATGAAGCAATGTTGTAACATCTGGGTTAAATTAATTTATTTAGCAAGCAATGATTGATCATCTCTTACACACTAGACTCAGAAGACACAAATATGAGTTAAGACTAATCTTGTTTTCAAGGAGCTCAGCTTAGTGTAGAAGGCTGACAGACATATAAAAATACTAAGATAAGTGCTAATAGAATTATAGAAACCACTATTCATTTATTCAAGCAAACAAATTAATTAAACACCTCTGGGTACCAGGCACCAGATATACCATGGTGAATAAAAATGTGGTTCCTACTCAAATGAGGCTTTTGTTCTGGGGAAAGCAGACATTAAATACGTAAACCCATAACAAAATAGGCCATTACAAATTGTGAGAGAAATAGAAGAAGACTGGGTACATGATGTTGCTATGGTATTATTCGGGAAGAAGGAATCATTTAAACAAAATTTTAAAAATTCAATTTCTAACTAGGTTTCAAAATAACTAGCTCTTAAGTCTGACAAGATATTTTTGAACTGTTCATGTGTTAGTAGGCTGGCAAATGATTGTAGAGTGAATCGACTCTATTTAGCTGTTGTCATATTTGTAAATTAATTTTTAGCAACACCTGCAGTAAACTCCTTGTGGCTGACTGTTCTTTCTGTGACAGGAATGTTCCAGATATTCAGCTCCAGCTTACTTTTGAGACCAGCTGGATAGTGTCACATCTTTTTCAAAGTTTCAATTTTATATATACAATCTTTTACTACCTCACAGCAGTAGGTTTGATATGTGTTCTTGGCCCAACGTAAACTGGAATTGAAGAGCAAAGACAAATTGAATCATAGTTAATCAGGACTAGAATAGCTGTATAATGGACATCTCAGCCCTAGAGATGTGAATTGCTATTTCAGTAAGAGAAAATGGGCCGTAAAGAATTACTTATCACTTTGATACCTCCCTCTTCCTCCCTCTTCCTTTCTGAAATCAATAAAAAGTATATATAAAATTAATTAACTAGTTAATTAATTTTGAAGTACTAGAATTATTGAACATGGTTGTCATTTGTGAGCATATCAGAATATGCTCTTTCATATAAAGACATATGTGATAAAATAGTTAAACATGAATTTTATTGGTAGGCAAGCCCAGGTTAAATCCTGAATTCGGCATGTACAAATTGTGCAACCTTGAGCAAGTTACTTAACTACTCTAAGCTTTAGATTCCTACCCTTTAAAATAGTAAAGCTAATAATAACAACATTCTCTAAGGCAGAGATTGCCTGAAATGTTATGTGAAAACAACTTAGTATACCTCATAGCACTCTCACTGGCACTATGTTTAATAGAAATGTAAAATACAGATTTAGTTTGCCAGCTAAGGGTAGTGCATGCTATAAAACTTCTTTATCTATATTAATAAAAGGGTAATGTGTTAATTAGACCAGTGTTTCCCAACCTTCTCTCATGATGAGAATCACCTGGTGGAGTTGTTAAAACACAGATTCCTGAATCCCAACGAAGAAGTGCTAAACTAGAATTTTTGAGAACATATAGGTAAAATTGCATACCTAATTTAGTGCTCTGTATATAACATCTGTGTTAGAGCACTAGTTAAGTATACAATTTTACCTATATGTTCCCAAAAATTCTAGTTTAGCACTTCTTCGTTGGGATTCAGGAATCTGTGTTTTAACAACTCCACCAGGTGATTCTCATCATGAGAGAAGGTTGGGAAACACTGAATTAGACCATGAGACCTTTCAGACATCCTTCCAAACAAAGCCATGGTGGTGGGGCCAAGGCAGAGGTGGTTAGGGATGATCAGGCCAGGAGAGGATGGCAGTTGGGGGTGATCAGGCTGGCGGGGGAAAAGGGGGCAATTGGGGGCGAGCAGGCCAGCAGGCAGAGTGGTTAGAGGTGATCAGGCAGGCAGGCAGATGAGCGGTTAGGAGCCAGCAGTTCTGGATTGTGAGGGGGTTGTCTGACTGCCGGTTTAGGCCCGATCCCACAGGGGTCCCAGACTGGAGAGGATGCTGGCTGGGCTGAAGAACACGCCCACACCCCATGCACAAATTTCGTGCACCAAGCCACTAATAAGATATAATTAGAGTGAATTAATTTTAAGGCATCTTTCTAAGATGTTTCCAAGTTCTTTGAATTGATAAATAATTTTAAGTTCATTAAGTACAAGGCATTCTCAGTGCCTGATAGACATTCAATGAATATTATTTGGGTGAATACATGACTTACAAGTTTTTGATAAGGTGATCAGTTATGGGTTATGCTTTTGAGGCATAGACTTAAATGGGAAATGCTGCAAAAACATTGTATCAAATAGAGTCTGCCATTTCCACATTTTTATGTGAACAGAATTTCTTTTAAATGACTGAGGCTTGAAGAGTAAAATAAACGTACTTGTCAACCTACAATGACAATTGAAGTAAAATATGAATAGCTTTTAGGTCAATTGATAGAAATGGATGAGAAACAGGCACTTCTCTGCTAACACTTTAAAGATAGTGAAAATGACATTTCTTAGTCTCCCTCTTCCAAGCACCATTGCATTTATTAGAACTTTAAAAAAATTCAATTCAGTCTAAATATGTACAAACCTTTCTTGCACATATCCCCAATTCCCATTATAAATAAATCAAGTGTTGCTTTAAAATTTTACTGCACTCTTTTACTTACAACAAAATTCAAGTGTGATAAAGGCATGAAAACAAGCATTCTCAATAGGGACAGACACAAAGCAGTTTGAGACATTCAAATGACATTCTTGAAAAAAGTGGTAGACTCATGAGAGAGCCCAGTGTCCCTGTCCCTAGTCATATATTGCTGACCTGTTTTCATATCCTCTGAACTTTCATTCAATCACTCATTGCCATACTTATTTTTTAATATATTTTATTGATTTTTTTACAGAGAGGAAGAGAGAGGGATAGAGAGTTAGAAACATTGATGAGAGAGAAATATTGATCAGCTGCCTCTTGCATACCCCTACTGGGGATGTGCCCACAACCAACGTACATGCTCTTGACCGGAATCGAACCCCGGACATTTCAGTCCACAGGCTGACGCTCTATCCACTGAGCCAAACCAATTTTGGCTCAGGTACTTATTTATATATCTTTTATGTTGTTGTTTTGTATTTCATAAAACAAATATATGTTTTGGGTGTCTAACTTGGTATAGCTTTTGATCTTAGCTTGTTCACTGGGATGTCCCTATATCTCAAAGTCTGTTCCATTTTTTAGAGATGTCATTCTTCATTTATATAAAGTTAAGGGAAGAAGCCCACACTGTACAAATATACATGAATAATAGCTGGAGGCTATCCTTTGTCTTCATTTTTTTGTCTTCATTTTAGAAGCATGAGGGAAGGAGGCAGGGTGAGAAGGCGGAAAAGAGGAGAGAGGGAGAAAGGGAATTAAACTTAAGTGATAACTTCACTACTTTTTCAAAAGCAAAAGTATTGGGAATTCAGAGTCCTTGCCTTTCTTTCCCCTACAATCAACATAACTTATGTAGTGCTAGTAATCCCATGCTCTTAGGAAGAAAACAATGAAATTCCTTTACAAGGCTGCTGGGAACATCCTGAAAAATGTTTCACTAGGAGGAACAAGCAGTATATGAGTATACAAGCCCATGCTCAGATGTAAGAAAAAAGAATTGTACTGCTTCGTCTGGCCATGGTAACATATTTTGATATCTGCCAGGGACTTTAGATAAAAATACTGCAGGAGAGGCTATTCAGAGTGGAAAAAAACATGAAAACTCTTTCTCTTCTCCCTGAAAATAAAGGGCATCAAATGTGAAGTTATTTCTCCACTTATCAGTAATAAATGATTTTAAAACAGTGTTGTAGTTATGCTGTAAGAAACAACTTGCCACCAGAACCTACAACGCACGTAAGGATAACAATGGGGAAATTCTAGTTAACTCTATGTCTTAATTAGGTTGCAAAGTAAATATTCTTACAAATGATCCCAAAAATAGCTAATTAACAGTGTGCCAAAGTTTTCCTTCTGAGATTATATAGTGGTCTCCATATTTCTGTTCTTGTTTATAACTCTAGTGTGCTTGCGGCAAGATTCTTGAATATTTTGGGAAGCAGTTGAAGGATACGAAGTATATTTTTATCATGTGATAGTTACCTTTTGCAAAACTGAAAGCACTGGGTTTACTTATATGACACTTTGAAATTTAATTCAAAGGGTCATGACAATATAGAGGTTCTGCAACAAATTTACTATAGGACTACTTTATGACTCAGCAATTCCACTTCTGGGAATGACAACAGGATATTGAAGAGACATATGCCCTCCCATGTATATTGCAGCATAAGTCACAATAGCCAGACAATAAGCAAACAACCTAAGTGTCTGTCAATGGATGAATAGATAAAGAAGATCTCCTGTATACATACCTTGGAATATTATTCAGGCATGAGAAAGAAGGAAATCCTGCCATTTGTGACAATATAGATGGTCCTTGGGGACATATGCTAAGTGAGATGTCAGAGAAAGACAAATACTCTATAATATCACTCCTATGTGGAATCTAAAAATAAAAAAGGACTTGTAAAAACAAGATTAAAATGGCAGTTACTAGGGGCTAGGATGGGGTAGTAGGAGAGGTGTTTAAGGGAACAAACTTGCAACTGGAACATAAGTCCTGGAGATCTAATGCATCGTATAGCTACCATAGACCACAATATTGTATATAAACATCAGGTTTTCTAAGAGACCCAACCTTAATTATTCCCACCACAAAAATAAATGATGATTATTACAGTACTTAATAGGGGTGCTAGCAATGATTACAATGGCAATCTATTGCATACATATGCATCAAATCAGCATGTTAGACAAACTTCCACAATGTTATGGGTCAAATATATTTCCATCTTTAAATGATCTAGAAATGGTCCCCTGCCCTATAAGACTGAGATTTAGATCTCTCTGGAGAGGGCATTCCTGGTGCCCAGTGGTTGGCAGAGAAGTTCACTGGGAATGCACTGGGAAACTAACCGGGTGCTGGGGGAGGTACCGGGGAAAGGTGCCATATGCTGCTGGCCACAAAGCACTAAGGAGCCTGCCCAGAGATAGGATGCAAGAAACCAAGGACTGTTTCTCTTCAGGACACTCCAGGGCCCTCTACTGAGGAAGCTTACTGTTTTGTCAGCTGGCAGGGGAGAAGCATTCCAGCATTGCTAGTGCGGCCACAGAGAGCAAATTTGGAACTTGGAGGAATAGAATCATCCATAGCACATGTTGTTGTCAAGAACATTTAGATAAATTATATCATTTACTTGTCACAACCACACAGTTGGGGGGGGGTACACATTTTATTTTTACATCATGAATTAAGTCATTTAAAAAATATATTATGTAATTACTTCTAAGAGATAAAGAATTTTTAGATTAAGTGTTTTGTTCATGATTATAAAGAGTAAAATTTACAACCTGGCAATCAAAAGCAGTGAATTTTGGGCCAGACTGTTTGGGTCCATTTCCTGACTGTTAGACTTTGAATAAAATATGTTGGGGGGAAATATTTAACCTCACTGGTTCTCTGTTTCTTCATTAAAAACAAACAAACAATAAAACAGGACTTACCTCATATTTCTTATGAAGTTCATATTGGATGCTGTTTTCAAAGTGCTTGGAATTTAGCTGGCACATACATAATGCTCCTTTTTAGACTACACTGCTGTTATTATCATACTTTTAAGTTACTTCTCTCATTAAAAATCTTAAATGCCTAGGGTAAAGAATAAAAATCTACAGCATCCTGGGAAGAAAATCAGTCACATACAGAACAACAAATGTCAGGTTGCATGGAGTATTTAATGTACGCAATCCTAGAAAACAGGAGAATGACATGCAGGTTTGGGGGGGAAGGAAATTATTAATAAATTAGAACCCGGTGCATGGATTTGTGCACCTCTAGGGGTCCCTCAGCCTGGCCTGCACCCTCTAACAATCTGGGACATCTGAGGGGATATCAGAGAGCTAGTTTCAGACAGATTCTTGCAGGCCAAGCCATCAGACCCCACCAGTGCACAGGCCTCTAGTATGCATGTAAGATCTTTGGTTAATCTCTTTCCACCCTCCCCCTTCCCTCTGAGATTCATCAGTCTGTTCCATGTTTCCATGCCTCTATGTTGAGCGTCTACACCCTGGTGGTCAAATGGTGGAATGGACACTTAGGCTTTTATATATATAGACATAGATAATCTTATAAGCAATGTAGTGGTTTCTTATTTATGTATATAGGAAAAAAAATACATAAAATATAGCTGGACCTCAAAAATTTACCTATTTGTAAATACATATTATCCAATGGCAAATGACAGTGTGGTTCTTATTTGAAAAAAAAATTTTAAGGGAGAATTATTGTTTTGTTCTTATTATAAATCTAATATGTGATTTTCTATTAGGAAATAGGGAAGTTTAAATAACATAAAAATCACTGATATTTCTACTCAGAGAGAAAGAGGTGTATTTCCTTTTAGATTTTTTTTCTCTACGCATATACATGCACAAAAACATATGGAAATATATACATTTTAAAAAAGTGATGTTCTACTAGATGTGCAGTGGTATATTACATTCTACTAGATGTGGGCTGATATTTGATTCTATATTCTACTAGATGTGGGTTATATTAGTCATATTGGAGGTTTTCAAATATGTAGTCATTCTATCTGTGAATAATGTTAGTTGTACTTTTTTCCTCTCTAATCATTATGCCCCATATTTCTTCTCCTTGCCCTATTACATTGGCAAGGCACTCTAGTATCAGAAAAGTAGACATCTTTCTCTCATTCTTGAAAAATTCAAAATATTATCATTAAGTGTGGTGTTAGCTGTAGGATTTTCTGTACATACAGCATAGGAAGTTTAGAAAGTTATATTTTATTCTTAATCTGTTGAAAAATTTTAATCATGACTTGGTATTTTATTTTGTCAAGTATGTTCTTTCAGTTAATTAATAGTTACAATAAATGAGTATAACTTTTGGAGATGCAAATAGATTCGTAACATTATTCAGTCTTAAAAAAATATGTAGGACCACTGGGTATATTAGTCTTCCTATTTGTATAAAAGTGAAAAGTATAATTTTATATATACATGAAAATTATATATATTAATACATACATGAGTATACATGAGTTTTATGCATATACAAACCCATATATGTGCTTTTGGATAGAGAGAACATTTTAGGATATGTGAAAAACTTAACAGCAATCTGTTGCCTGTATGAAGAAGGACTGGCTGACTGGGCTGGCAGAGAGGTTTTATTTATACATACTCTTGTGCTGTGTGAAATGTTGGCTATATAAAACTTTGAAAAAGACATCTCTCTATTTTCATAGTTATTGCATTTAGACTTAAGCATTTTACTAGTTTGGGATATATTTTGAAGTGAAGTATAAATTGAGCCTTTGAAATAAATTTTGCCAATTATTTACTTGAGTTTCTAAATTTTGGGAAATTTTTTTCTACTTTGTTATATTTTCTAATCACTGTGGTTTGAGTTAAAATGATTATTTTTATTGCACTTAGAGAAATGTTTATTTTAATACCAGATTCATAGCCTTTGAATTTATGTAGCTTTTGCAATAATAATTTTTTTTTGGAGCTAATGTACTATATTGGTTTTTCAATTTTTCCACCTCATTTTTTTTTCTTTTTGTATTTCATTTTTGTATTCTTCTAATGAAGTTTAAATTTGGTCACAACATTAGGTTACTTACCATTACCACTCAAATTATGCTGTTTACTTTTCTTCTTCACAATATTAATTCCTACTCCTTTATAAACTTATCCAACTTTTTATATATATATATATATATATATATATATATCAGTGTTTTGTTTACCCTAAAACATTATGTCTAGCACAGGACTTGATATATAGATGCCCCATAAATATTTGATGACTTGCTCACTGGATGAAGAATACATGAGTGACTGATTGAATAAATTCATCAAACTCCAAAAATATTCCAACTTCAAAAAAATCTTCATTTTTTTTTTAAATTCTTTATTGTTGAAAGTATTACATATGTCCTCTTCCCCACCCCCCATTGTCCTCTCCCAGCCTGCCCTAGCTCTGGCCTTCACCACGCCCCCACCACCATTTTCGGTGTCCATTTTCAGTGTCCATTGGTTATGCTTATATGCATAAAACTTCTTTGATTGATCTCTGATCCCACCTCACCCAGCCCACCCTCCCTTGCTTTCCCTCTGAGGTTTGACACTCTGTTCAATGATTCTGGAACTCTGGATCTATTTTTGTTTATCAATTTATGTTGTTTATTCTATTCCACAAATGAATTAGATTATGTGATATTTATCTTTCTTTGACTGGCTGATTTCGCTTAATATAGCCTCTCCAGATCCATCCATGCTTTTTCAAATAGTAAGAATTCTTTCTTTTTTTTATAGCAGTATAGTATTCCATTGTGTAGATGTATCACAGATCTTTAATCTATTCATCTGCTACTGGGCATTTAGGCTGTTTCCAAATCTTAGCTATTATAAATAGTGCTGCTATGAACATAGGGATGCATATATTCTTTCTGATTGGTGTTTCTGACTTTTGGAGATATATTCCTAGGAGTGGGATCACTGGATCAAATGAGAGTTCCATTTTTAATTTTTTGAGGATACTCCATACTGTTCTCCACAGTGGCTGCACCAGTCTGCTTTACCACCAGCAGTGCACAAGGGTTCCCCTTTTCCACATCCTTGCCAGCACTTGATGTTTGTTGATTTGTTAATAGCCAAAAAAAAATCTCCATTCATTGACATTTAATGCCACACGCTTTATTTTAATTTGTGACTAGAGCTCTGAACCATCCTATATAATAAAAGACTAGTATTCAAATTGACCGAACAGTGGAATGGCCAGTTGCTATGATATGCACTGATCAGTAGGGGGCAGATGCTCAATGCAGGAGCTGCCCTTCCTGGTGGTCAGTGTGCTTCCACATGGGGAACCCTGCTCAGCCAGAAGCCAGGCTCAGGGTTGGTGAGCACAGCAGCAGTGGTGGGAGCCTCTACCACCTCCGTGGCAGTGCTAAGAAACAGTGAGCAGAGCAGTAAGAAGCAGCAAACAGGAGGCGGAAAGGAGCAAGGCCTCCCAGACTGCGAGAGGGTGCAGGCCAGGCTGAGGGACACCCCTCCCCCCAAGTGCACGATTTTTGTGCACTGTGCCTCTAATTGCATTATAAAAATGAGGTAAGATAAGATAGGTGCTAAAGTGGATTACTTTCTATAAACATTTTTTAAAGATTTTTTTGCATTTACATTCAACTTTGTAAACATAATTACATTGGTTTAGTTTTAATTAAAATAATGAATATTTTATATAACACATTTCTGATCCTTTTACTATGGATATTGAACCATCTTTTGTAGGTTTGCAAATATATTTCAGTTGCTTCCTCAGTGAGTATATATTGATCATTTTTTTTTATCTGAGAAAATGTTTGCATATTGAAAATATATCTCTATATCCTGCATATATAAATAACAGAAGCTTGTCTATAAAGAGAATTCTTCATTCAGTTATTTCCATCAAAAAAAAAAAAAGCAAACGAAAGGAAAACATCTTATACACAATATTCCACTCAATCAAAGTGCATGATGTCTTAGTGAAGAACAAGGCCAGCTTGTCTTTTTCTTCATTCGTTATATTTTATCTTTAAAGTTCAAAAATTTATAAGGGCCTATCCAGGTGTCTTGATGAGCCTTAGGTTTCCTAGGCTCAGATCTTTTTTTTTTTTTACCTCAAAAACATTTTCTTTTCTTTCAAATTTAATTATTTATGTCCTTGCTATTTTTCTTTCTCCTTCTGAAACAGTATATTTCTTTGATAATATCTCTGTCCTTTATATTTATCATTATCTAGGTCATCATTTTCATATCTTTGATTTTGCTGAGCCACTACAGAAAAATTTGCTCAAAAAATTTTCCCACTTTATTGACAATTTTTATCTAAATTTTTTTCTATGTCCTCTTTTCTATCACAAATGCTATTTTAATTTTTTATTGATTTTTGCATTTTCTTCCAACTTGGTTTAGCTTTCACTATTTCCATTCTTTCATTTGAACCTATTCTCATCTTAATAACACCTATTATAGTCTGTAGAATTTTCTCCTTCTGAATCTTTTTGGATATATCAGGAATATAACTTGTAATTTTTTCAGCTATTTTAGAAGTAAACTAATTTTAAAAACTTATGTGATCAATTTGCCTCATCAAGTCAGTGGTCCTTACCATCTTCTAGTAGTGCCTCTTTATGACATGTTGACTTACTTATTTTATTATAATTGTGTTGAGGTTGATTCAGGGTTGACAATTCCATTAGATAGGTGAGTCAATTTTTCTTATTCGGCCATCACTGAATACTTGGCTCTTATAATTTCTCCCATAATTATTTTTTCTCTTTGAAATCTTTATTTTTTTGGTCCTATCCAAATTTGCTGAATAGATATGGAAACTTCTATCCAATTCCTATAATATTAACTTAGGTTGTCAGACACAATATTTAAACTTTTCTTTGTATGATGCAATGCATGGAAAATTACACAAAGTTTTACCCTTCATCCTCTAAAGTGTTATGAATCTAACAACCCATCACATCTCCTCCCTTCTGTTCTGAGAGATGTGGTGTGTGGATAGATATGTAGTAAGAGGGATAGGGATGAACATGAGTAAGGACTGTGGTTTGGGTTGGTTCAAAAGGTATTTCACATGGCATTGGGGGAACACCTCTGGGGTTTTCATCATAGCAAGCTGAGAATGTGGAATGAATCAAAGTATTTTCCTTGTTATTTGAGGAAAGGATGTGTTTCTGTCTGATTCAGAGGATGCTCAATACAATGTCATTCAAAACTGTTACTCATGTTTATTGTTCTAAATGATAGAACTACTATTGGAAATTCTGTACAAACCTCAGCATATTTTCTCTTCTTTTTCTTCCTCCTCCTTTTCTCTTCCTCACTTTTGTCTGTGTTCTTCATTTTTTTCTCTCTCACACAAACACACACACACACACACACACACACACACACACACACATGCTCTCAATATTACCAATATTTGCTATTTTGTGTTGCTTTACTTTCTTTCTTTCTTTTCTTCTTTTTTTTTTTTTTTAAATATTTTAATCAAAAGTTAACAAGAAACCAATCAGGAGCATCAAGTTCTCTGTCAATTTTTTTAACCAGGTAGCTCACTAATTTTAACTTACATCTTTTCTTTTGGATCTAATATCATAGCTTCCCTAGAGTAATTTATTTCAGGTCATTTTTATAAGGGATATGAAGTACCTTGTAAAGAATTTTTTCTCCTTATTCTTTACTGAGGCCCGGTGCATGAAATTCATGCACAGGGGGTGGGGGTGGGGAATGTCCCTCAGCCCAGCCTGCACCCTCTCCAACCTGGGACCCCTGAGGGATGTTCAACTGCCCGTTTAGGCCCAATCCCAGTAGGTTCAGGCTTAAACGGGCAGTCGGACATCCCTCTCACAATCCAGGATTACTGGCTCCCAACTACTTGCCTACCTGCCTTCCTGATTATCCCTAATCACTTCTGCCTGCCAGCCTGATTGATGCCTAACTGCTTCCCTGCCAGCCCAGTCACCCCTAACTGCCCTCCCATGCAGTTCTGGTTACACCTAACTGCCCTCTCCTGCAGGCATGGTCCCTCCCCTCCCACCCCCCAACTGCTTTCCCCTGCAGGCCAGACTCCCCACAATTGCCCTTCCCTGCAGGCCCGGTTGCCCCCAACTTCCCTCCTTTGCCAACCTGGTTACCCAAAACTGCCCTCCCTTGCAGGCCTGGTTCCTCCCAACTGTCCTCCCCTCTGGCCATCTTGTGGCAGCCATCTTGTGTCCACATGGGGGAAGCCATCTTTGACCACATAGGGGCAGCCATCTGGTATGTTGGAGTGATGGTCAATTTGCATATTACTCTTTTATTAGATAGAGGCCTGGTGCACGAGTGGAGGCTAGCTTTCTTGCCCTGAAGGGTGTCCCGGATCAGGGTGGGGTTCCCTTGGGGCTTGGGGTGGCTTGGGCAAGGGACCTATGGTAGTTTGCAGGCTGGCTACACCTGCCACTAATCCAAGTGGAGGCCCTGGTATCTGGGATTTATTTATCTTCTATAATTCAAACTTTGTAACCTTGAGTGTAGCCAAGCCTCCTGCTTGCTCTGTGGCTGCAGCCATTTTTGTTGGGATTTATTTATCTTCTATAATTGAAACTTTGTAGCCTTGAGTGGAGGCCTAGGCTGGTCAGGGTGTGCGGAAAGCTTTGCTTCTTCCATTACTGGGGAAACCCAAGCCTTCTGCTCTCTGTGGCTGCAGCCATCATGGTTGAATTAATTTGCATAGTTGCTCCTGATTGACTGGTGGGTGTGGCATGTGGGTGTAGCAGAGGTACAGTCAATTTGCATATTACTCTTTTATTAGACAGGATACTAACAGCCTAGTCATGAAATTCATGCACTTGGCAGGGAGGTCCCTCAGCCTGGTCTGCACCCTCTCTCAATCTGGGAGCCCTCGGGGGATGTCCGACTACAAGCCAGGAGACTAAGTTGGCAGTGGGACATCCTTAGTGCTGCTGCGGAGGCAGGAGAGGCTCCTGCCACTGCCACTGCACTTGCCAGCTGTGAGCCCAGCTTTTGGCTGAGTGGTACTACCCTTGTGGGAGTGCACTGACCACTAGGGAATAGTTCCTGCATTGAGTGTCTGCCCCCTGGTGGTCAGTGCACATCATACTGAGCAGTTGTTATGCCATTCAGTCTATTTGCATATTAGCCTTTTATTATATAAGATTGGGAGCCAGGTCACTAAAACTCCCTGAGTGTGAACTCCAATGGAAAGTCGGGAGGCTTCTCATTTGGCTTATTATTATCAGGTGATTACATATCCCTCTCTGCTTTGGACTATCCCAGATTTCTCTATTGTGTTGGCATAGTTATAAATAGTGTTCCTTTCACTCTCAAAGCACCCTGGTTAATGTGATGAATTACATGATCAGTCTACATAAGACTCTGAGAGATGATTTAAATGTGAGTCATATATGACTAAATAACTTATTCATAGCTTCCTAACATCATGATGTAATTTTAATGGAATTAAACTTGAATAGGTGAAAATTATAGTTATGTTCCGCTGTAATTCAGTTATTAATACCCTAATCCCGCTCACATGACAGCTAAATAGTTCATGCCACCAACATTGTTCTCAGCAGATTACTAAACCCTAGTTTTTGGGTTGGTGTGTTTATGTCTGCTTGATAATAATTTAGAATTTGAATAGGCATATATTCAAGTTCTTTTAAATCTAAAAATTCTAGAATTTTTGTTTCTCCTTTTTAAAAATTTTATATACGCCCCATTTGGCTAAGGATTACACATCAGATAACTAAAATATAGTTTTTCCAGCTTTAAAATCCTCCTTCATCCATTCTTGTCTTTGAGGTGTCCACTGATAATTCACTTTGCTCCCATGAACGAGGACGGCCTTCCCAGAACCTACCTATTGCAGGCCTACACTAAGCCTTATCCACAGTATTCATTATTAAGAGAAAGAGGTGATCTTTCTGAAGGCATTTCATCTTGCAAACTAAATAGTAATTGAATGGAAACTTTATATTAAAGACAGGATAAATAACATATCCTAAATAATCCAAAAGTAAGAAAATAATTTAGTCAACACAATTGACTGAACAGAATTGAGTCCAATGCCCAGTTTTTTTTTTTATTATTAATGTTTTCCTCTGGAGCAGTCACTTCACTTCACTCATCTTCAGTTCCCTTCTCTGGAATAGTGATAACAATACAATCTTTGGGTTGCTGTGAGAATAAGAAAAAATAAATGTTAACCACATAGTTAAATCCCTGGTATACTTCCTTTATGAATTATAGATATTATTAAGGAAAAGGTGAAGAAAGAAGAAAGATTTACTGCTCTTCTTGAAAACTTTTAATATTACCAAAGAAGAAGAAAAAAAGTGAACCAAATGAATTCCCAGATATGTCTCTTTTATTGTTGTTGTTACTCCTCACCTAAGTGATTTTTCCATTGATTTTTAGGAGTAAAGGGGAGAGAGGGAGGGGAGAATAGAGAGAGAGAGAAATCAATCTGAGACACATCGATTAGTTGCCTCCTGCACATACATACCCCAACTGGAACCAGGGATGGCACCTGCAATCTAGGTATGTGCCCTTAATCAGGAATCACGATAGCTGATGATCTGGAACAAAATATAGAATTTTGAAAGCCCCTCTACATTTTATTTCAGGTTATCAAGTACACTTAGAAATGTTGACACATACGTGGATCTAAATTCAAATATTAGTTGAACCTAAGAGATAGGTCTTTATCTAGACTCTAGAGTATGACTGAATATGTTAAAAGCTTTTCTTTGTTCAATATTCTTTATTATTATAAACCTAGATAAGTCATGGATTTCAGTATGTAAAGAAAACAACTCTACTAGATAGCAGAAGCAAGCTGGGGTAATAGGGTGTCACCATGCCATCCACTTAGGCATAAACTGAACAAATGTAGGAGAATGTAGGCATGGCTTGTCAGTTGCATTTGCAAAAATCACAAGTTTTAATGATCTATACTAGTAGCTATAAGATTTAAGAGTTTCATATTGCTGCAGAAAATCCAGTGAGGACCTTTTGATATCTAACTTAAAATATCTAAACCAAAGCTTTCTACTTCTTATCCACCTATCTTTTGCTGTCTCCAATCTATTGTTACACCTTCCATTGAGTTCTTAATTTCTGATATTGTATTTTTCAAATTTGGAATGTCCATATAGTTCTTATTTTACAATTTTAATTTCCTTGTCAGCATGTTCATATCTTATATACTTTCATAATTATATCAGTTTTAGTTATTTTAAATTCATTGATTGCATTTAAAATATCTACAACATCTGCTTATTTTCTGTTTTTTCCTCTTGGTTGTCAGTGAAAATGTTCTGTCTCTTAGCATGCTTAGTATTTTTTTTTTTTCATTGAAAGTCAAACATTGTGTTTTTTAAAACAAAGGTGGGAAAGCTCCAGATTTTATTACTTTCATCAGAGAGGTTCAGGCTTTTCTCTGTGAGACAGACAGTGGAGGAAGCAACGTGGCTGACCACCTTTATTTAGATTTTTATTCAGAATCTCTCAAACCTTTTCTCCTCAGCACTAAGACTACAAGAATGTCTGCTCTACTTTTCAGAGATCTTCAGATAGGATATTTAGCCTTATACCCTGTGAAGCTTCAGAATTTAGCAACTAGCTTGAGGGGGAGACAGGCTGTGTTTGAGGACCCTTAAAATCACAATGTTATCACCCTGAGCTGGATCAAGTGCCAGGATCTCTGCTGGTTCATGTTTCCCATCTTCAGAGGCCACTGCAGGAGCCTTATTCAGCCTCCAGCCAACTCTCTAACCTCAAGCCCTTCCAGCACAAGGAAGTTGTTGCAAATTATGTTCCAGTAAATTCTTCTTTCCTTTGAGGACTATTAACTGTGACCTGTCATCCGTGTGGATCCTTGACTCCTACATATCATGAAAAAGTGGGGGCTGTTTCACTGTACTTTTCCATTTTGGGCTCGTGATCGCCACCTGCTATCCTGAAATTCTGGAACTTAGCAAATATCAAGGGGAGGAAATTTGAGGTCCTGCCACTCTCCAGCTTTGTCACTCCTGTCCCATGTGGCTGTCTTTCTGTCCCCCAGCAGCATATTCTCAGCCCTGCTGTCTCTGGAATTGACAGGAAACCTCCAGGGACAGCCGCAAGGCCTCTGCTCACAATTGAAAGTGTCATGCCTTTCTTAAGTTATACTCCCTCCGGTCCTTATTATTTGGCGGATCTCTGATGCCTTGCATGTATTACTTCTGTAATCAATCCAACTTTTCTAAGTGTTCTTAGTGGGAGCTTTGGTCTGATGCTGATTACCCCATCTCACTAGAAGCAACAATCTTATGTAACCTTCATTGAGTACAGCATAGGTATGAATATGTAGAGGTATCTTGGTGCTGTGAAAATAAAGGATGGTTATAGATTAAATAGGGAGCAACATTTTCCATTTAAACTTTCTAAGATTTTTTTTTATCTTGTGAATCTATCTATCTTTATATCATCTATCTACCTGTTCATTGATCCACCCATCCATTCATTGCTTTCGTAGTAATTTCATAGTAATGTATTATACTGCTATAAAAGAAAGAATGAAAATCAGTGTCTGAAACAACTGAAATAATGAATGCTAAGAATCTAGGTGCCAATGTTTTCATTGTCTTCATGATTTAAATAAGTTACTTTGTATAGTGACTAATTATTCTACAACTTAAATATTTTATTTGATCTTATATTAGTCAATTTAGCATGTCACAATAGATCTAGCACTTGTTGCTCTAATAAACTATTTTATAACGTTCTACCAAGTTTTGTTTTTCTTTCAATTATTTTCTTTTAACAATGTACAATCATTGAGTCTTGAGATTATTATAAACATGAGAAAATTGATAATGTGAAAAATATGAAAAAACATTTTATGTACACTTATTTAAGTCAAATCTATTTTTCCCCCTGAAATCACAAAAATGAAAAATTGAAATAAGGTTCTCTTGAGCTAAACTTATAAAAAAACAAAAACAAAAACAAAAACATTTGAGCCCAGCAAATTTGGCTCAATGGTTGAGCATTGACCTCTGAACTAGAAGGTCATGGTTTGATTCCTAGTCAGGGCACATGCCCAGGTTATGGGTTCAATCCCTAGTGTGGGACTTGCAGGAGGCAGCCAATCAAGGATCCTCTCATCATTGATGTTTCTCTCTCTCCCTCCCCGTTCCTCTCTGAAATTAATAAAACTATATATAAAAAAAAGAAACGTGAAGAAATCTATCACTACAATGAAATGAGAATCATGTAGTTTTGAATAAGGAGAGAAAAATGAAGAAGCTAGAAGTCAGATTTTTGAGTAATTAACAATATTTAATCACCATAAACATCATTAACATCTATATGCAAATACAAGAGTAAAATGACTGCATTTACATTGTTGAATCAATCTCCTCACTCCTCATAACTTAAATTAAACTATTACTATTTTAGATTGAGTGCCATTTTCTTAAGTACAATATATACTGAGGTAAAGTAATAATGTTTAAATAAATATTTTTTTATATTTAGACTGTAATTAGTATTTTATATATATGTTATGTAAATCTTCACAACAACCACTTAAAATAGATAAACTTAGTCCTGTTTAGTCACAGAAGAGTAAAGTGATAGACAACCTGTGAAATTTTTCAGGTCACAGAGTTTATTTTGTGTTAAAGCTGTGCTGAAATCCTGTGCTATAAATCATCATTTTCTTGTAGAATTTTCTGCAACAATGGAAGTGTTCTATATCTGTACTGTCTAATCCATAGCTATGAACCACAAATGGAGACTGAGTACTTGAAATGTGATTAGTGCAATTGATTAACTGAATTTTTAATGGTATTTAATTTTAACCAATTAAAATTTAAATAGTCACATGTGTCCAGTAGCTGTCACTGGGTGGCACAACTATAAAATAATTAGAATCTACTATCTTCTGGTCCTAAAACTCTTGTGTAATGAGTATAAGGAACACCATTTGAGAAACTTTTTCTTAATGAACTGGAATATACTCCTAGATAGAAATCAATATCATACATGGAAAAGAATGCAATGTATTACTACTGGTCTTTATTGATAAACTAGAGGCCCAGTCCATGAATTTGTGCAGGGGTAGGGTCCCTCTGGGTGGGCTGCAGGGATTGGGCTGAAAACTACAGTCCAATGCTGCCTGCAGCTCCCACCTACCACTCCCACTCATCCAGGCCCTACTGTGCCTGCCACAGGCTCATGCCCAATCAGTCCCAATCTAGAGAGGCTCTCCCTGCAGTAGCAGCACTCATCAGCCATGAGCCTTGCATCTGGTGCCCTCCCAGGAGGAGTGGTCTGTGGGATCAGGCTGAAACTGGCTCTCTGACATCCCCAGAGGGGTCCTAGATTGCAAGAGGGTGCAGGCCAGGGTGAAGAACCCCCTACCCTCTCTGGTGCATTATTGAGCTGGGTAGAGACCACAGAAGGGTTCAGGGCATGTTCAACCCATTTCACTCAGTCCTGATTAGCTGGACCGAGCCGCAAGCAAACCTACTGGTCCGATCATTTGCCCCCTGGTGGTCAGTGCATGTCATAGCAACTGGTTGACCAGTTGACTCTCTGCCCACTGGTGGTCAGTGCATGTGGTTGAGCAGCCTTAGCATATCATTAGCATATTAGCTTTGATTGGCTGTTTGGTTGCTCTGCTGTTCAATCTATTTGCATGTTACCCTTTTATTATATATGATAATATGTTGAATAGCTCATTTGTAAGCATTTTCTGTGAAATAAATAGTATATAAGCCTGTGCTTTCCTTAAATCAGAGGGCAATTTCCTCATTATTTGGATTTGTTGTGAGACCATTTGGATGCACACTTAACACCAAACTAGGAAAATAATAGAAGAGAGGAAAGATGAGGAAGCTGCCTGTTTTATTTTATTTTATTTTATTAATGAATTAGATGTCAGTATGATGGAGCTAAATGGCAATTCCAGGTGAATTCCCCCTTTTTTTTTTCCTTCCAAGTCAGGTGGGCAGGGTGTGCTGAGTAAGTAGAGTGGCAGCAAAGGACATTTAATATGACTCTCTCAGGAGCATGTGAGGTGACTCCTTCCCCTGCCCGCTCTTCCTCATGCCACGTGTTTTGAACAATGTGAATTAAATCACAGGCTCAGTGTGCCCTCTTTTCTCACTAGAGTGCCTTCTTACCCTTTCTTCCCTCACTGTTTAAATTAAAGAGCAATTCTTTGACTCAATAAACATTACAATAGTAGTTTTGCTTTATATGTGAAGCCTCAAAAAGCAAACTGATGTTTTCCATACCTAACAACGTGTTGAAAATGAAAACTGTTTCGAAGAACCCAAATTCTACCAATTTCAATTGGAACCTTTTCTACATATTTTATTTTCATATTTTGACTCTTAGAAGATTGGGATTATTAAAACAAATGCAAGCAATTCAAGTGCTTTAATCCTTCCCTTTCCTCATCAGTGCTAGTTATTTTTAGGGCTTTGTTCGGAAGTTGAGAGTTGGCTTGATGGCCAAGGATGTGAAGAGAGTTTGATTGACGGCACATGTGTTAGAGCCATGCTTACATACACACCGAGGACACTATGAGGCAGAGTTCCCTCGGAGACTCACTTCTGAAAGGAGTGGTTGACTCAGGCCCCACCTATACTCAGCTCAGTTCCTAAAAATAGGTGCCAACTTGCATCCTTTAGACACAGGGCTAAAATAAATTCAGCGTCCCATCTACTTCCCATCTACTTGCTTGTCAGACCCTTCAGTGGAGCAGGCCTCCACTCCACCGATTGCTTTCAGGGGACTGGGAAATTTGCTGTACAGGAAACAAGGGAGGAAACTAGTCTGTGAAGAACTGTAAAGAGATAGATATATATTTTCCACGAACTTGGTGAAGTCTAAATATTACAAAAGGTATGTGTAATATAGTCATTGATATGTGTCTCCTTCCAGGGTTGTAAAATGTTCTTGCTGATTGCTTAATATCAGTGAAAATCATGGGCCCAGTTGTATTGGTTATAAAAGAAAATATCCAGTTTGGGTTTTGTTTCTATGACAATATTTAGCATTACTTTGTATTATTGAATTTAGGTCTTCATATGTTCATCTCTTTTCAAAATTTGCATTTTTCATATTTAGTATAAAAGAATAGTAAGCCAAACTTGATAAATAGTCATGAGTAAAAATTATACTTCAACTTGTGGCCAAAGGGGAAAACTAAAAAAGAAGAGTTTATCTTTTTTGAGCATAAATTGATAATATATGCAATGAATATGTTTAAAAATATAAGCTGTATTTCTTAGAATTTGGTGAGGGAATGGAAGAGTTTTAAATATTTTCAACTGTTGCATCTGGCTCAGAGCAATGTATGAAAATTATCCCTTCACCAGCCGTGGTTCAGTTTTGTACTTATTGCTCCCGCCAGAGTCTCATCTCCTCTGGGAGTCTTACTGGAGTAAGGATTAAAGAATCAGGTTCTTACATGTTTTGCAGAATTAAGAAAAGCACTGCCGGTTGGATCTGCCAGCCCTAATTATAGTAACTACAAACTTAAAGAGAGGAGACTGAGATTTTACTTTAAAGGTATCATGACCTACATACAATTTCAAATGGATTTTTTCTGTCTTCAATTGCCTGTGAACACCCTAATTTGGTCTTGTGCTGTAAGTGTTTAGATGTTAGAGACAGGTGATTTGGAGAGACGACACTATAACAGAATCTCTTAATGCACCAACTAAAAGCAAGGACACTTTAAGATTACATAATCCAGGGTTTAAATTTAGCCAGCTGGTGCTGAACAAAAAGATATTTTATTTTTACCAGAGCTCTTTTGGTCACTGATGAGCTGTAGGTTCTTTGAATTATTTAAAAATTTTATGTGCAGGGTGCCAAAGGACGAGTAAAATATTTAGTAAAATATTTACCTCTGCTACATTGAGAGCCATGAATTTTCACATGGAAGAGCACCTGCTTTGAGTTTTAAAAATATATGACCATTGAGTGGCAAAAATATTGGATGAGAAATGAGGAATTCTTGCATCCTATCCTTAAATATTTCTCTACATGTCTGCTAATATAGATATTTTACCTTCTTACTGTTAACATGGAAATGAACAACTAAAGGCATTTTTTAAAGTCAGTCAGCACTTCAGATGTCTGCAATAAGGCAAAGTGCCAGCTGCTTGGGGAAAGTGGAGTTTAGAGTTTGGAGTAAATGTTTCTGCTTTCAAACAGTGTTGGACATCTTTAAGTTACAGCTTCCCTCAACCACCTGGAAAATGAAAACAAACATTTCTTAATGATCATGGAGAGTTTTACTTTAGAATGTGGTCATGTGAACATATCAACATGGGCCTCAAATCCCCCATGATTACAGAAAAAGAGAGAGTGGGTTGCCTTTCCTCCGATTTACTTTTGGGTAAAAGGCCCAGAGAGTTCATGGATCATTTACTGATGTTTACCATTGAGTGCTGTCTGCTGTTCAATAGTTCCAGCATTCATCCTCTCACTTATATTTACCACAATGGAAAGACTTCAGCACATTATTATTCCTTTTACTTGTTTGGTAAAATATTACTTGTGATGAGGCAGTTTGGGGTTGGATCCCTTGGTAACCTTGGTACTAGAAACTGATATTTCCTCTCTTCTCTCTTTGTCTGTCATTTGTCTTTGTGTGTGCCTGTCTCTCTCTCTGTCACACACACACACACACACACACACACACACACACACACACACCTGAGCATTAAGAGACCATTTTGTAAGACCTGTTTGATAGCTGGAGGTCATGTCTAAATTCAGTGATTTATAGAGCAGGGCAGACAATTAATAAGTGTCTGGCAGTGTAATTCCAAAATTTTTGATTGGACATAATTTAATTGACATTACATTGTCCTTTTTATTTGCTCCCCACCTTCTTTTTTGAAAACACTCAAATTACACTTTGAAATTTAATTAAATTGTAATTTGTTTTTCCTGCCTCTGAAACAAACACTTGCTCATTCAGATGACAGGTTCATCCCTTGCAGAATGGTGGGTAACTTAAGACTTTTCTGATTCAGAAATGACTCTTTTAGAACTCTGACTTATTCCATATAGGTTCTTTCATATCCTCTCTGAGCTTGTCACCATCAATACCTTCACCAACCTGGAAGTTCACCAAACCATTTTAGATTTTGAATCAAGGTTCCATTACCTAGGATGATTGACTAAATCATTGGTCTTTGGTGACTGGATTCAATTGCTAGTCCTGTCCTCTTCTCAGAGGTAGGAAATGGGGTTGAATGTTTTAACCCTCTAATCATTTGATTGGTTTTTCTGGCCACAGCGGCTTATCCTGGAGCCATTTCTGTTCCTCTGCCTGCTCCCACAAGAGGCCAGCAGTCATTCATTAGCATCTCAGGACGCTAGCACTTAAGAGATTCCAAGCGGTTAGAAGCTCTGTGCCAGGAACAGGGCTAAATACCAAGTATTTATTTATTATTATACCACCTGTGTCCATATGTCTCTTTTCTTTCTTTTAAATGCTACCTATGAGCTCTGTAGTAAAAAAATCTCATACTATTCAATTTCCTAATCATTGGAATCCATCTCTTACAAATGTAACTTACCTGAGTATTTTTTTTTTCATTGATACAATATGCTCAGTAAAAGCACAAAGAACAATGACAATAGGCAATGGAAAGAGCAAAGGTTTTGTTTTCTTAAAAAAAAGTTGAAAATCAGCAAATTTAATGCATCATTTGTATCAGTTTTGACACAAGTGACAATGAAGCTATATTTGATGACATCATAGGACTTTATGGGCCTAAATAAATGTCTGTCAGTGAGTGGCACAATAGGAAATCCAAATTCCTGGCTTCTCAAACTGTCACCAAGGCTAAAGGAATTTATTGCATAGATAACCCAAAGAAACTCAGTGATGATTTGGTTCAACAATTTAATTTCTAGATAAGAAAACTGCATCATGGAAACATTAAATAGCAGCTCATAAGATTTAAGAAAAAAAATTAGAAACCAACTCTTCTGACTTATATTTGATTGTTATATGTTATTCTGCAAATCTTTGTACCATAACATCAATTCAACCTCACTTTACCCCCATGATGGGAAACATTTTGAAGTACGCCTTGATAAAACCTGGTTGTTTTTCATGTGTAGCTTTTTATTTTGCATTTCATGTTTTTCTTAAAATCAGGGTAAATTGTGGTAAAGGAGACCTGATCCACATATTCAGTTAAGACTTTTTGAAAATGTTGGTTGGTTGATTTTTTCATTTTACTAAGTATTTAAGTTGCTCATCTTCTCTGTTCGATGAGCTCTTCTCCCAACCCCCACTATCTAGTCATTGGACACATCATTTTTCACTTTTCTTTTTGGACAAGCTTTCAAGTAGGTTTTTGTCTTTCACATTTTTTTTTCTAATTGTGTGCAGGAAAGACCTTGTTGCCTGTTGAACTAAATGCTTTAGATATGTTTACTATTCAAAAGTAAATAATTGCCAAATTGCTCCAGGCATACATGAGTTCAAATAAACATGATACTAAAAGAATTTATTTGGGCAAGTTACTCTGTTAGTCAAAGATTTAATAGCAAAATATGAATATATCAGCAAGTGTATTTTTATTTTTTTTAATTTTTTTTTTATATTTTGAACCTGGTTTTAATGTATGCTTTTTTCAACATTTTTAAAAAGCGAAAAACCTTAGCCATTTAAAAACATTTTCCAGAAAAATTATCTGCATCCTGCTGAGAATTTTATGCCAGGTTGCAGCCCCCACACAAGCTATGGAGAGCCAAGATATATAAACCTGCAATGTGAAGTGCCAGCTCAACCTTTATGCTGATCCGATGTAGTCATTTAACCACACAATTGTTTGTAGCCTTGAATTAGACCTTGTATACATTTAGACCATGTTTTTAAGTTGTTGAATGATGAAAATGCCATAGAAGCACAATATTGTTGTAAGCAAAGCACTTAACACACTTAATGTAATTTATTGAATATGTTTCAGGAACGTTTATAAAGAAGCCAGATTGAAAAGTAAATAGTCTGGAATATTATACATTTTTAAAAAGAAGGGCAATTAATTACTTACAGTATCAGAAATAGTCTACACCAGTGAGCAGCAGTCCAATTTTTAAATCAAAAGAGCCCTTTAGGAGTTGAAAAAATTAATTGGTAAAAATAGATTATAGCCGAAACAGGTTTGGCTCAGTGGTAGAGTGTCGGTCTGTGGACTGAAAGGTACCAGGTTCGATTCCGGTCAGGGGCATGTACGTTGGTTGCGGGCACATCCCCAATAGGGGGTGTGCAAGAGGCAGCTGGTCAATGTTCCTCTCTCATCGATGTTTCTAGCTCTCTCTCTCTCTCCCTTCCTCTCTGTAAAAAATCAACAAAATATATTTAAAAAAATAGATTATATATAATTTTTTGTTAACTCCGTAGTTACTAACACAAGAAAGCTGGGGGGAGGGCGCACATCACCATTAATTTTAAAAACAAAACCCAGCAATTTAAATGGTTATAAAACATGTTCTCAGTGTTGCTGATTTAAAGTTTAATAAATGCAAACTGAAGAAAAATAATGTTCAAATAACAATTATCCTTTTGTTTTGAAATTCATGGTTACTTAATATCACTGAAATAAAATATAGATAAACCTCATATTAAAAAGTAGCTGTCTTTTTTAAAAAAAACAAAAAACACATATATTAAATATGTATAAATAAAGTCACATTTCCCCATTGAAATGCATTATAACTTGGGAGATACTTTATCAATATCTCTGTTGTTGATTATTTCATTTTTGTTGTTTTAATGACCACTGTCCTTATAAGAACTCAGCTTTACTTTACCTAACCAGTAATCTTTTTTGTCAAATAATTAAAAGGTGTTTGTTTTTTTTTAGTAACTATTGTGTTTCAGGGAAACAGTGAAACATCTTTTTGTAAAGGTATGGATTACCTATTTAACTGGTCTGTTTTGTAAGTTAGAATTTTTGACTGTGGACACAAGGGTCATATTATCAAGTTAGAATATTACGGGGAAGGGAAAAGAATAAAGTGTGTTTATTTTATTTATTAAAGGTTATCAGTCCAGGTAGGAGCATTAGTTAAAATTCACAGTCTCTGCATCTGTGGAGCCTGAGCCCTCCTCCTGAGTCCTGGGTAAGGTGGAAAGCGGGTGTTGGCCATGTAGGAGGGTGAAGCCATTTGCCTTTGGAACACCGGCTAGAGCTGGGGTGCCAAAGGCAGAGCAGCTGATGCAATCAGGGGCTCACTCTTTCTGTCCGCAGAACCATCCCAGGTAATCAGAGTGGGAACAGAAACTCATTACAGTCTAACTTCTCCAGTAGAAAGTATGCTGGCCCCTTGAGTCCCCAAAGACTCAAAAGTATTTATTTTTAGGAATGTAACTATTAGTGCATGTCTGCTCCGGTTACTGACTCATTCTGGAATGAGAATAATTTCAGGATTCGTCATCCACCGTCATCTGGAGCTGGACAACAGCCCCAACTTTTATGCTGTCAAATATCAGAGAAATGAAAGTTGAAAAGAAGGCATGTGTTTGTGTTTAAGTTACAATCTTTTTTTTTTTTCCTGGAAAAAAATCTAATCCAGCTACTGTAATTGTCAACTCAAAACTATATTTATAGTTTTTAATACCCCACCCTTTAAACAGAAGCAATAAATGATCTCAGACTTCAATTTTCACCTCTTTTTATTTATTATACTTCATTCAAACCAACTGGCCTCAGCTGCTTGGCTGTGTCATGATGTTATAGAACCATTTCTTTCAACTATGCTCCATTGTGCTTATGTATATACATATATATGCATAGTGTCTGTATATATGTATATATACATACTCTTTTCTGTAAATTGTGGTTTACCTGTGTCTCCATATTATTACCTAGCTCATATTTTCAGTCGCTTGGATATTCAAAGAAGGTTAGTAATCCTCAAACAATAACCAATAACCACAATATTATCTATAAATACAGCTCTTTTTTAACCTTTAGGTAACATTGCATAGAGAGCCTAACACAGAATTTTGTGAACATTTCTATTGATAAAATGTCAAACTACATCTACATACAATATTATTATTACTACTTAATAATAATGATCAACATTTTCTACAGAATTATTCTCCTATGGATAGATATATAAAAGGAGTTCCAGGAGTTGATATATACAATTTTATTATTGATGCCATCTTTATATTTCTTTATATTTGATTAATCTGAAATTCTTGAAATTAGAAAGATTTCACAAATGATAAGCTGTTCTTTCTCCCTTCCTCCCCTCTCCTCCCCCCACCACCTTTTTTTAAAATCTCATTTCCATTAAAGACCTCTGGAATATATTTCTTAACCCCAGAACAATAAATATCCTTAAGCTCTATGAAGTGGTCTCAGTTGACCAGAATCACAAAAACATCACCTCCTAGGGCCAGAATCAGTTCTAAATGAACTCCATGTAACACTGGGTGCTGTTAGGTAAACCAAATTAGTTGAACACACACTTTGGAACCAGACTGTGTTTGAATTCCGTCTACAACATTCACATACTATTTGACCTTGAGCAAATTACTTGACATCACTGTGGTTATTTTCTCATCTGAACATGAAGATATTTATAGTATCCATTCCATAGGATTGTTTTGAATTTAAATAAATTAATATCTGTAAAATAATTAAAACAATGGTGCCTGATACATAGTAAGTGCTTTATAAGCATTTGCTGTTATTTTCATCATTATTATTATTTAACATTTGAGGCTAGTATAACATAATAACCATGATCTCTTTTCCAGAGAGCAAGAAAATAATATAAAGTATAAAGCTATCCCAGATCACATAAAACTACAAATTATTCTAGATGTTGAACATTCAAAATAACACCACTAAAAAAAATTGTTTAAGAGAGAAAATTGTTTACTTGATTTAATAGGTTGTTCTGTGTTGTTAAAGGATACCTCAAGTTCAAATTAAATTTCTGTCCTCTCTAGAGTTAGAAACCTATTAAGTGCCCTCTTTCTATTATAATCACTTCAACACTTGAAATTAATAACCTTCCTGTTATCCTGGTGATAGCAACATCATATTACTTGAAGAAACTGAAGTCTTCAACCATCTCAACCCTAATGACTGTCTCCTGACTGATAGAGCTGCATATAGCCACATATTGGACCTTGTCATTCCTTTTACTTAGTTCTTGGACTCTCAAAATGTTCTCTCAGAGCATAGTTTTCGTTCTTTTCAACTAAAACTGATCTTGACCTTCAGCATGATCTCCCCATTCTCAACACATCCTGCACATCAGCCCCTTTGCTTTATCTGCCTCCTCTCTCCGTATCTTGGATCCATCCATGTTAATATTCAAAGAGCAAAGATGGAAGGAGAGCTCTCACTCAGCAGCGAGGCACTGAATATGGGGCTTTGGGTCCCAGACTGTTTATCAAGGGAATCTACATCAGCAAAGGTAAAGAAGAATCCAGTAGCTGAAGAGAAAGCAAACGCTCATGAGCTCGTGAATTGGTGCAGTGCATCAAGTTTGAGCTATGAAGCTCAGCTATGAGCAGGAAAATAAAACAAAGATCAGAAGTAAAGAGGACTTAGGACAAGACAGGATGAAGCCTTTGATGCACTAGGACATGTATTTCAAAACTAAGGCCAAGAACAATGTAGGAGTGTTGGAGACCTGGTATTAAGGGCTCCTGATTCCAGGATTCAGGGATAGGTCTCAGAGCTAAAGGAACCAGGCTGCACCTAATGCCCCACAGTCAGGGTTCCATTGTCAGCTGCAGCAGCTGCAATAGAATTTCCACTAACCCTCTTTCATTTGTTCCCACATGCCTAAGCTAAATCCACCTCACCAAAAGCTAATTCAGGCCCAGGCTGGCTAGCTCAGTTGGTTGGGGCATCATCCTAACATGCCAAGGTTGTGGGTTTGATCCCTAGTCAAGGCATGATCCCTAGTCAAGAAGGATGGATGCATAAGTAAGTGGAACAACAAATTCTCTCTCTCTCTCTCTCTCTCTCTCTCTCTCTCTCTCTCTCTCTCTCTCTCTCTCTCTCTCTCCTCTCATCTCCCTCTCTCTTTCTCCCTCTCCCTCTCCCTCTCCCTCTTCTTCTCCCTCTTCTTCTCTCCTCTCCCTCTCTTTCTCTCCCTCTCTCCATTTATATAGATAGCGAGATAGATAGATAGATAGAAATGCTAATATTCAACAATCATTTTACTCACTTTTGACTCCTTATCACATTTACCATTATTGCTGACAAGCCCAGATGTTTTCTATTATAATATATGACTTAAAATTTTGAGAGTGGAAACAAGTTTGTGGATATGTTAAAGAATTAAAAACCATGTTAAATTGTAAAAGGTTTGACAATATAAGACTAGGGATTAAATAGTTACTTGATATATATTTTGGGTGTAATATGGATGAAGCTAAGAGCTGATGGATTGTGTGTGGTAATATAAAAATAGAAGACTAGGGATAGAGCCCTTGAGACTTTACACAGGTAGGTGTTAGAAATTGCATGTGTTCGCGCATGCCACGTGTGTGTGTGTGTGTGTGTGTGTGTGTGTGTGTGTGCGCAGATAGTGGTGTTTGTGTCTCTTCTAAGTCACATAGCAACTCTACACTGAAATTTGAGATTTTGTAAAGAACAATGCAGAAAGTGCTTTAAAGCATCAGCACTACCAATTTCTCCTTTTAAAATATTTCTGTAATAGCAAGTGTCAGGCTTGGTGAAGTTTTATGACATTTTCCTCAGGCCCTGTACTGCGGAGAATAGGACCAAGGGCTTTTTGCCGCATCTGTTTTTTGTGGTAGGCTTCCAACGCAAGAGTGCACTGGGACACCCTGAAATCCTACTGAGGTCTTCCTTCTAGATCTTGCAAATCAAGTAGATTACTACTATAATTAAATGGAAGAGTGTGTGTGCCTGTGAGTGTATGTGCCTGCGAGTGTATGTGTATGTGTTGGTGTTTAGATGTTATGCCTAGACTTGGCCCACTAAACTAAAGAGGCTAGTGCTTTCTTTTGGACTGAACTGTGATGGAGACATGAATGTATTTGGAATTTTTTTTAGCTGCAACACTTTTCTAATTGCTTATAGCAGCTATGTAGAAACAGGAGAATTTCTGGCAGAAGTTAGGTTTGGTGGAAAGCCCAAAGTTGACTGGTTTCATTTTCCAAGCAAACATTTTTGTGCAGTTCTAATTTTCACCTGCTCATGTGGTGTCCTGCTGAGCATTTTTGGTGATGAGCTGGATTTCGTTGTGGGAGACTCACAGATTCACAGGCAAGAAATTTATTTTTTGCTCCCTCCTGGAAGATCTAATCTCAAATCCCACATAACTTCTCTGTACTGTTTAAATAACTTCTGTTGCAGAATTTGGAACTTATTTTCTACTCTTTAAAAAGAAGTAGGAGAGAGAAGGTAACAAAATCTGTCAGCAGGAACCATAAAAAGATGAGCATTGGGCTTTGCAATTTTATTTCAAGACAAATTCATTCAACAAATGCTTAATGGGCATGTACTGTGTTTAAGTCATGATGTTAAATCTTAAATTCTTAGGAAGTTGGCCACTTTAATCTCAACTGTCAGTGTGCTTCTTGGCAGGCAATCTAGGAATTTCAGTTCCAGGTCATAATGAAAATTTAATAGCCGTTCTACAAAAATGTTAGGAAAGGCTCTGCCTCTCGTTGTTAGAGAAAGTGCATGCATATCATTCTTAGAAATGCTTTACTTAAATATACTTTTCCTACTCCCCATGTAGGGGCCTGTACACAGCATTTCTGAACTCTGTGTGGTGGCTATCCTCCCATAGTCACAATCTATGTGTTGCCATTTTGCAAATTGATGAAGCTAAGAGATTACCTGGCTGATATCATGGGAGAGTATGATTATGCAGGAAGACTTAAGAAATGAAAACTGATGTTGAGTCCTTGCTAGTGGTGGATAACTTCTAGTTGTAATTAAGTGTCTAAAATTTTAATGATCATCTTTAAAGACAAATGAGGAGATGCTTCACCTTGAAGTCCAAGTTCTCTTTCTGGTGAGTTGTCCTAAGGCAGAGGGAGGTCACACTTTGTTGAAGTGACTTCTCCATCTATTCAAGGTTTATGGTACCTACAAGGAATAGTTTAAGGAAGTGATTTTATTTTTTAACTGTATATTTCTATTGATTTCAGAGAGGAAGAGAGAGTGAGACAAACATCAGTGATAAGAGAGAATCATCAATTGGCTGCCTCCTGCATGCTTCCTACCAAGGAGTGAGCACACAACCAGCACATGTGCCCTGACCAGGAATCAAACCATGACCTCTTGGTTCATAGGTTGATGCTCAACCACTGAGCAACACCAGCCCAACAAAGTGATTCTATTTGAAAGCTGTGAAAGCATAGCCTCAAATGGAATTTTACAAAGAAGCCCAATGTGTGTGTATACATATACAGGGTTGGGTAAAAGTAGATTTACTGTTGTTTGTATGGAAAATAATATGATTCATAAATAATAATACAAGAATGTACTCTGTTTCGTGTACTCACAATACTATGCTTGTGCTTAAATAAAATTGGTCTAGGACCTTGATCAGCAAACTGTGGCTTGTGAGCCACATGTGGCTCTTTGGCCCCTTGAGTGTGGCTCTTCCACAAAAAAACCACAGCCTGGGCAAGTCTATTTTGAAGAAGTGGCATTAGAAGAAGTTTAAGTTTAAAAAATTTGACTCTCAAAAGAAATTTCAATTGTTGTACTGTTGATATTTGGCTCTGTTGACTAGTAAGTTTGCTGACCACTGGTCTAGGGTAACTGTAGTTTGCAAGTTTTCATTAAAGTTCTTGTTGTTCACAGACTTACTATCTTAATGTGCTGGGAAAGGAGCAAATTTCCATCTGAATAACATTTCAAGGATGATTTTTCTACTTTGCCCTTTAAACACAGGAGCTAGATAAGCAGCGTGAACTGAATGTCTCCACTTAGGCTGCACTTACAGGATTAGGTTTTGAGTCTGAAGTAAAAGAAACAAGTGCCAATGCCAAATTTTTAAAAGATAAATAACTATAAATAAATTAAGGGATGATGAAACTGACTAACTATGTAATCCACGTGTTTCTTAAGCAGAGGGGACGATTAAATTACTTCCACTCTTTGGACTGTTCCTGGTATCATTAGGAATCTGACATCATCTCTTTCTTTTGAAATGACAGGCTGCTTTTGGATGCAAAGGGTATTTAGGGCATGTTAATGGTGATAGGGAGAAAAAGCCAGGGCCTGACCTGATTAGGAATTTTGATCCTTTAAAATTATGATAGCTTTAATTTATAAGCCTTCTGTTCTAAATTTAAAAGGCTCCAAAATGTATGCAGCATTACCGTGTCCTCTACAATCAAAGGGATGGAAATCAGAACGCAGTTGTGAGAGTACAAACATTTTAATAAGATGCCGATTACCTTTCGCTTTAGAGCACTTTAGATTAACCTGTAGTTCTGGTTAAAAAACAACAACAAAATAAGTATATTTTACATGGATTCTTAACATTTATGCTTAACGTGGCAGTTTTATATTTCTACCCAAGATTAAATGATTAAAGACCACAAAGTTTTGAAAGCATTCGGTTCTTTAGGTAGAATGTTTCTAAGCGCCTCATGTTCTGAAAGGTAAATACTGACTCCCAGAGGAGTCAGTATTCACCAAGCAACATGTTGCATTATTTAAGCATGTTCACTTTACTTAGCTTTTCCAAATAACGTTCAGTAAAGAAAATATGTAGGAGTAATGGGATTTCCCTTCTTTGATCAAGTTTACCAGCCACTAAGTTCAAAAGAAAAACATATCTCCATATGCCACTGCTTGGGGACTTAGGCAGAAAAGCATTTTAAACAAAGACTTCCTTAAGGTCACTGGAAACTGTGTGAATTCAGAGACTAGATTTCTCTAAGACAAAAGACAGATTCAATTAAGTGCATCTTGTTATTCAAAGGGAAAGATTGATTTAGTGGAAGAAAAGCTGGCGCAGTAACAATTGTCTAAGTCTGAGTCAGAATCTGATGACTCGGCTTTTCCTTTAACATCTGTCGGAATACATTTCAAATGCTAACCTTGGTAGGGAGGTGAAAGCTGGAAAGACTGTGAAGAATTGAGGAATTCCTAAAAACAGATCTGAAAACCAGAATGCAACTAGTACACACTTATTTAAAGTAATAGTAATTAACTTCGTACATAAGAGTGGGCATGCCAGGGAGATGTTTTACAAAGCTGCACATTATTAAAGCAAATTATTACATTACTGTTGTTTGCTTTTGATCTGTCAATTGCCAAAAGCACACTTGGAACCAAACAAAACAGTTCAGTAACCCTGGACCAGCTTCCTATGGAATTTCACAAAGCCTGTGAGAGGCAGAAATGCATCATTTTAGGGAAAGACATGAGTCATCTCCATGTATCAACAAATTACTGTGACCCCAGAATGAAATTCCTTTCTGTGTTCCCAAAGCCCTGGTGGTTTTAGAGGCGCTCATGGATGTTTTAACCTGTCTGTTCCTGCCAGGCCTTTCAGAGGCATGACCATTTGCTGCCAATCGCAGTCTGCCTTTGAGGACTTTCTCTGGCTGAAGGAATGAGCACAGTTGCTTGCCATTTCTCATGTTCCAGCCTAGAAAAAAAACAGAAAGAGGATAATACTATCCTCAACATGCCCTTCCCACAAATCACTGAGGTACATGCGAAGGATGATTAGAGAGGTGGGAATCATGGGGAAGTTGGAAAAAAAGGACAAACAGAAATGAAGCAGTAGGAGTAAAAAAAGGAATATGGTAGGAAATAATAGGTGAGAAAAAGAAGTTATTATCAAAGAGGTAGAAACTAAGGGAGAGGTGGAATAATGTAAAATGTTATGAAAGTTGGGGGTTTTCTAGAACAGAGACTTTAGGAAGAAAGGAATGACAATTTAAACAGAATATTCAAATTAAATTAAAAGAATACCTATATTCAAACTAATCAAATAATATAAAAACACCTCTATATTTCAGGATGTTCTCATAATGTACTTTTTTATTTTATTTTTTTGTTTGTTTTTATTTATATTTTTTATATTGTTGGAAGTATTACAAATGATGGTACATATGTCTCCTTTTTTCCCCCCATTGACCTCCCCCCCCCCCAGTCTCCCCTACCCCTCCCCCATTCATGCCCTCACCTGCTCTTCCCCCCAACCCCCAGTGTCTTGTGTCCATTGGTTATGCTTATATGCATGCATACAAGTCCTTCGGTTGATCTCTTACATCCCCCATCCCCCAACCTCCCCTGCCTTCCCGCTGTAGTTTGACAGTCTGTTCAATGCTTCTTTGCCTGTCTATTTTCCCCCCATTTCTTTCCTTTAAAAAATCTTGCCTCTGCAGACTAGAAATAAAATCTAATAACAAAAAAATGTTCAAGTCCAATTTCAATGTCCAACAGTTCTGAGTCCCTGTTTCAATGTCAAACAGTTCCTTATATGTACATGTCAGCAATGATATCTTGATGGTGGGCACATGGTGGTAATGCATATTGTACTTTTTTAATGTTTTATTATATTTATTGAAGTGACATTGGTTAAGGAGATTATGTAAGATTTACATGTACAATATTATAAGACATCATCTGTATATTGCATTATGTGCTCATCACCCAAAGTTTACTTTCCTTCCATCATCATATATTTGACTTCCTTTACTTTCTTCTACCTCCCCCACCTTATTACCCTCTGGTAGCCACCATCCTGTTATCTGTATCAATGAGGTTTTTTTGTTTGTTTATTCTTTTGTTCAGTTGTGTTTCTCCGTTTTATAGACCATATATGAGTGTAATCATATAAATTTTGTCCTTTTCGGTCTGACTTATTTTACTCAGCATGATACTCTCAGGATCCACCCATGTTGTTACAAATGGCAGGATTTCATCTTTTCTTATGACTGAGTAGTATTTCATTGTGTATATGTTCCACATCCTCACCATGTGGTTTTGTACAGCAATAGTGGAATGGATAAAAATTTTGAGTCCAAGACCCTTCTCTTTGCCTTCCTTAGGCAGCAACAAGGCCAGCAGACCTGGGGAGAGGCCTAGTCATCACCACCTGGCTGGTCCAGGCAGGATTCACTGTGCAGAACTCACTGCTCAGAGGCCCCACAGGGAAATGAAAAATGTGAATAACTTTGAGTGATGGTTTTATGACTTAACCTAAAATATATAGTGAGGGGGGAAAATGTCAGGAACTGCTTGGGGGACAGAAGAACAGATCTGCCCCTCATGCATGATACATAAGGGTGATTTTTAAGGAATTTTATATTTTAAAAGCATTTTCATGTCGCTACAGTGTCCAAAACACAGAAAACCAACTCTTTGAATGTCATATAAATTGAGTTAGTAATTTCTTATTTTTTATATACTTTCTCCATCCCTGTGCCGTATGAGGACTATGCCATTTGTCTTTGGCCCATTCTCAATGATATCTCAATGTGTAATTATCAATTCTTTTATGATTTATTGTCTTCTCCTTGTTTCAGGGAACATGGTCTATACTTGGCTTATAAAGAGGGATGGAACATCCTTGCAAAAGGCTTTAGATCCAGACAGACCTGAGACACGCCCTATCCTTGCTACTCAGTAACTCTGAATTTTGGAAAATTTTTGTAACTTTTCTACTTCTCAGACTTTTATCATCTAGATTACCTGGATGATAATACCTCCAGTATATAATAACCTAAGTGTGCATGTATTATTTCCTGTGTGCAAGGTACTATGTAAAATTCTTTATTTTTGTGAAATTTCCTTCAGTCCTCACAGGCAATCATAGGTTCTTATCCTTCTCATTACACAGGATAAGAATGCTTAGAGAGGTTAAGCAATTTGCTTAAAGCCAAAAGTGTCAGAGATAGAAGTTTCTGTGTCCAGATGTGATGGTTTATCTCCCTGTGGGTCTGCCTCCTCCAGGATAAAGTGCCCAAGACAGAACCTAGTGTAAAGCAGGTTTACAAAATTAGTTTCTTTCTGGCCAGTGTTGGAGGAGCTTGCATGTTGGTGAAAGGTGAGAGAATTTGGGAAGACAGAGGGATTCAGAGATATACTAAAAAGTATCCTATATAATAAAGAGCTAATGGGCTAATTAGACCAGACAGTGGAACGACCTTCCAAAATGACCTTGCGGAATGACCAGGGTGGGGCCATGAAGCCACAGGGGGTTGCGGGGGGGAGGGGGGGGGAGGGGGGGGCAAGAGGCAGCCGAGGCTGTGAGGGCTGAGCCCCTTGAAAGTAATTTTTTTAAATATCGGAAGAGCATAGCCAAGGAGCTACTCACTGTCTGGATTAAATGGGAACAATCTGAAAAGAAATTGACTCACTATGAATCTACATGTAAGTGACTTTTCAAGCCATTAAATCTGATTGGGCTTTATTCATTTTGATCTGATTTTACCTCTATATAAATAAATGTAGTTTGGGGGCAGGGCGTATGAGTCCCTCAAGATTCTCCTCTTGATGAGAGCTCCATTTTGGTGTTTCTTTAGACAAGCCAACTTCCTTAGCAGGGCCAGCCACCTGGAAACTTGTTCTATTCTGAAGTCAGCTTGGTGAAATTATGCAACATGTGTATTTTTGTTTTTAGAGATAAGGCCTGATCAATGCTTCTTAGGATACCATATTTATTGAAGTTCTCTCTGGTGTTTTTCTTTTCTTCTTTTTTCAAGTAGAGCAGAATGGAGTATAATGGTGAGTAATTAATTCTCACTCCTGAGCATTCTGCTTGGCCAATAGTAGAGGGGCAGTAGATGTTTATTGAATGTATGACTAAAGCCTTTTCTTTAGAAGAAAGATTATCAAATACCCTCCCTGTATACCTGGAATGCAAATTTAAACAATAGAACACTTTGATGGAAGCATGACACCACCTCCCATGCCCTAGGGCAGAACAGATCAATAGAAAATGAGAGCAGTAGTCCTAGTTTTGCATTTTCTGTCTTTATAGTGAAGTTCATCCGTATGCCTGTCATTTGTGTTAAGGCCTAACTCTGTCTCAAGTTTGATCTCCACAGTGACTAAAAATATATAATGACAAATTTTGCTTTGATTTCTAATTCAAAACATAAGTTTCTAAGGACAAAAAAAGGAGCCACTTAGAGACATAAAAATTCAGCTTATTAGTTTCCCTTTGATTTGTCCCTAGATATTTGAAATAAATAATATCTAGAAAGGATTTGTGTATAGGTGTTTATTAACCAGAAAAGATGGTTTTTACCTTTAAAAATTTACTTTGTAATAAAATTTTATATTATAATGAAAATATACTTACATAAAGTGACTATGAAGAGTTGAATAGTCTTGTGTTCAGAAATTCCTGAACTCAATTCCAGACTTAGCCACTTACTGTATAATTTTTTTCTTTGGGATGTTACTTTCCTCTTCAGTAAAATGGAAATACCACTACCTCTATTACAAAAATTAGTGGGATAATACATGTAAAATGATTAACACATAACTAACATTCCATTAACAGTTATCATTATTATAATGCACTCTAAGTCTGATTGTATTAAGGAAATGTCCAACAAGAGATTTATGCTGTAAAAATATGCATCGTCTACAGGCATTTAGTGGTTCTAATTTATTTGACCATTTCAAAGAAATTGAAGTCATTTTTTTTAATTATTGATTTCTTCAACTGGCCAGTTCTTTAAACTGAACAATTAATTTAAAAATATTTAATAGTAATATGATTAAATTTTTAATGCCTAAACTAGCAATGTTAAATGTAATAATGATCACATAATTTCTGACTAAATTATGTTCATTTATATAACAAGACTTATTACAATTAGAAATGGCATTTCTATTACTCAGAAAGATTAGAACCATGGGCACTTAAATTCCATCTTATTTATTATAAGTAGGTGGACATTTCTTCTTTGGGACATGAAGAATAACTTCAAAGATGTTTCCATCACTGAGTAGTGTGTATATAAATCTGTGAGATTGGAGAGAGCTGGAACTAAAATATGCCTTAAAAATTTATCTTATGGTGATTTGACTTGTACAGGTGTAGCTATGTGTACAGTGGATACCTGTGTTAGTTTCCTATTGCTGCTATAATAAATTATCACAAACAGTAGTAGCTGCAACCGCACAAATCTATTATATTATAGTTCTGGAGGTCCAAAGTCCAAAATTAGTTTCATTGGGCCAAAATCAAGATGTTGGCTGGGCTAAGGTCCTTCCAGGAGTTGGGGGGTTGGTCTGGGGTCTGTTGTCTTGTCTTTTTCAGCTTCTGTAGAACCTGCATCCATCTCTCTCTCTCTCTCTCTCTCTCTCTCTTTCTCCCAAGACACATCCACATCTCAATATCCTTCTTAATCACATCTGCAAAGTCCCATTTGCCACGTACACTGACATGTTTACAGATTCTGGGGATAAGAGTATAAACATTGGAAAACCAAAATATTGTCTACCACATGCTGAATTCCTCTGCTTAGAGACAACCAGATATGCATGATCACCTCTAATAACCAGTTAACTGGGAGAATACTGGTTAAGGAAGGGTCACTAAAGAAGCAAGACTAATCTTTTTTATTACCCTCAGAGGTATGTTTTTGTTCATGTATAAAGCATGGTGGTCAGATGAGGAGATGGATTTTTGGGAAGGTAACAGGTATTCACTCAATAACAAAATGCATATAGGGACAATAGGACTATAGGGAAGCTAGTTTAATAAATGGAATATGATTTGCTGTGTTCATATGCTGGATGGATGCCACAATACAGTTTTTATGCTGTCATGGCATACATACTTCCATTCATTTTACTCTTTGCCCTTCCTCTCCATGTTTTTTTTTTTTTAAGAACTGTAAATCAATGCATAAGATCACACTATACAACTTGCTTTTTCATTTTACTCTCCATCCATTTCTTGGTTTTATAGTATTCAAATGAGGGTAAAATATATAAAACTCAAATTGATTACAAATTTGAATTGGCAGCAGCATTTTTAATGTTTAAAAGGGATGAATTTTATTATTAGCTAAGTGATATGCAAATATTAAAGAATTATAGATTGTGTATTCATGCTTATGGCTCTGAGCCTAAGATATGTCCTTAGAAATGATATCCTGAGCACAAACCTGAGCTGGGCTATAGCTCATAGATTTAGATCTGATGGAATTTAGTTCATCACTCTCCCGAGTTCATTCTAAATCAATTTCCCGAGTACGAAGCAGTTGACTTCTTCATAATGCATCCAGAATACCATAGTGAGGCTCTCAATGTGTCAACGAAAGTGTGCTTGTGTTCTTGAAGCCTGTGTCTCTATTCACCTCAGCTTTGTGAGCTGCCATTTGACTTACTCTGCTTTGCTCTTAGTTCTGATTAAATAAAGGCTTCTTGAATTAACTTTAGACATTTTCAAAACAAAGACAATCATAAAATTCTTGATTTTCTGCTCAAGAGTTCAAATTACTATTAATTTCTCGAGACATAATCACACTAGAGAGCTATCTGGGACTATTTTATGTTTTATTGTTAATGCAATATCAATCAATTCACAACAGAAAAGGGCATCTCTTTGTTTGAATTTTCCTTCATTTGTTTATGGAGAAAGGTGATTGTTAGGGTTTGCTGGCTTTTGGACACTTGAGAAGTAGCATAGAATTGTTGTAAAGTCATAGAACTTGAAGCAGACAGCCTGGCTTCCCTGTCTAGGTCTGAAACTCACCAGCCACCTGACCGTGAGTCAGTTTTATAACCTTTCTGTGTCTCTGTTTCCTTATCTGTAAAATGGAGATTAAAAAAAATAAAAGCTTTCTCCACCTTATCGGATAGTTGAGAACATTCAGTGGTTGATCTCTGACCTATAGAAAGTACTTGACACATAGTTGCTGTCCTTTTTTTAATGGGAATCATTCTTTTGAGTCATTTATCCATTTTCAATAATGCCAGCAGTTTCTTTCTGACCTGTCTTCAATTCTTTACTAAAAATTAACACTTTAGCCCATTTATCATAATTGTCCCTCCTCAGTGTTTCTTTTGTCTTATAAATATTAAAATATTTTTACTTTAATTTTTTTGTGTTTAGAAGGCTCAACTGAAATCATTTGATGAATTACTTACATTTCTCTAAAGGTTTTTTATTATTTAAAAACGCATTGAGTCCTTCCACTACTCCACTGTAATGTGCAGTGTGATGAGAATTCATTGTTTTCCTCAAACACATTACCCCACTTCCCCAAAATGATGTGTTGGTAATGCTGCTGCCTCATCTCCTTTTACATCTCTGTCTCTCGCATATTCACATGTCCAACTATAATACTTTGAGTTCAGTGCGGATGTTCCCCTTCTCAGGAGCCTTCCCTGCACCTGCTCATTCACACACCCAGGTGGTTATGTCCTCTCTGAAGGCTCCCATTTCACATGTTGTAAACCCATAAATTCTTGGGGGATAACTGCCTATCTGTCTTTCCAACTAGACCAAAAGCTCTGGAGCATAGTGGTCAGTCTTTATGCTTATTCTAAATAATCAATATTTATTTAATGACAAAAATAAATTAAACTTATTTTAACACCGAAAACTTTAGGGAGTCCTGTTGTGAATGATTACAACAAAGTAAAAAGAATACAGTTGAATACAAACTAAACTGATATGTGCAGACAGATAATATGCAGGGGGAAATGAAGATATATTTCTTCAGCATGTGAAAAACTTTCAGTGGTTTGTAGGAATCTCTTTGATCAGAATCAATTCAAAGAGTGTATTTTTGTATGGAAATGAGGTTTTGGATGATGGTGAACTTCAAAAATGACTGACACTTGTGAACATATGAGTTTGAACAATCATAAGGTTCAAATAACATAACTCCTTATTCCTTTATATTTTCTGTTTCTTTTAGAAAGCATGGAAAATAAAATATATTTACAACTTAATTAAAATACAGAACAGATGTATTTTAATAAGAAATCCCTAAGGAAAACCAAATAATCAAGGAGTCAAAACAGAAGTGATTTTTAATTTGTATCACATTCATTCTCAGCTGCTCAAAGAAACTAATAGAAAATGCAAACAACCAAATAAGATGGTTTAATGTGGAAACTGGAGGAGGAAGTAGAGAAAGCAGCTTGGCTATCTGTTACCTTGGGTTCTGTAATCACAAAGATTAAATAAAACCAATCCAAATAACCAAGGACACCAATGAGCTCTGCTCTATGAGGCCCAGAAACTGTCCTTCCCAAGATGAAAGGCCGGGCATGAATGGGTGATGAGTGGACATAAACATACACATACATTTCATACACTGACGGGCCCCACAAAGATCTGATTGAAATGATTTTGGAATTACAATATTCTTTCAGCGTGAATAGTAAACTGTCAAGCAGAGTGATAGCAAAAAAAAAACACACCAGATTAAATAAGAAAAACTGGTTTTGAGACCAGGTCTGGCACACACAACTAAATAACCCTGGAGACTCATATGCAGGGTCCTTGTATTCTTTTAGACACTGATATATATATTTCCTTATGTGTAAAAGGATCTGGTTAGATCAGGTAAGACTGTGTGACCTCTAAGACCTTTCTGTTTCCAATAACTATGAGTCTTCTGCTCTTTTTCCAAGTATGTAGTTTCTACTACCCTCTGTTTCTATCAGGCAGATGGCTCCAATGGGCCAGTCATCTCTCTGAAATAGGTGGCTAACAAGCTTTTTCCCATTGTACTATTATTTCTTTGTTATATGCCATCTCTATGAATAAAAGAAAAAACAGTCCATAATTCTCAAAGCATTCACATATTTTAGCTAAATCTATTTTCTTGAGGGTTGAGGGGTGGAGAGAGAAGGAAAGAACAATTTTTAGACTTGCTAAAGAGTAAGGTCAACTATCAAATCTGCCACTTGTTGATTGTATGATCATAGCCAAGTATTTTATTTTATTTTTTTAATTTGAGACTCTGTTTTCTTACCTTTGAATTTTACAAAATAATAGTACCCACTTTATGAGGTTGTTAGAGACGTAAATGACATAATAATGCTCTTAAAACATTTAGCCTAAATTCAACACATAGTACTTTGGGAATATTTATAAGTTAACATTGTGTATGTCTCATTAAATAACTATTTCTTATTAGAATAGTTGCAGGAGGAGGAGTGGGGACAACATTTTCTTTTCGTGTTTATATAAGCATATGCTCCTATACAGGCATCGTGTAGCTTTGCTCCACACGTGAAGAAAAGAGGTAACAGTGAAACATTGAAAATACTGTGAACTGTTGCAGTCTGCTTTATGACCAGATATTTTAAATGCCATTGCTGTTCAGAAGGTTGATGCTATTTTCTTTGCAAACCCTGACATGTATCTGAACGTACTGCATTTCCTTCCAGTAACTATAGGCCCTGATCAGCCTGCACGTGAATTTGCAGAAGACAGCGCTGCCTGGACTGAAGGCCTGTCAGACCTCCAGGAGGTAGTGCCCTTGAAGGAGAGGATGGCGAGGTACCAAGCAGCTGTTTCCAAGGGTGACCACCGCCACAGCTTCTCCGCCAATGTAAGCTGCTCCTGCTGGTTTTGTATCAGGCAATGTGCTTGTTGTCTGCTCTTCACACACCCTCCTTCCAATGCAATATAAGAATACTATTGGACAAAGGGATAAAGTAGAAAAAGCACAGAAATCGTGTGAATCAACTTCAGAGGATCCAAAGTTAAGCGTCAGCTTTGCTACTTGCTAACTGTGTGATTTGGGATACTATCTTAACTCCTTTAAAAGCTTCAGTTTCCATAACTGAAAAATGGGAATAACCATCTACCCAGGGAGGAGTCAAAGAGATAATTTGTGTATAAGCCATAGGCACTGTATAAATGTGTTTTTATTGCCATCATTATCATTTAACCTATAGCTATTCTCCTCAGGAAAGTTGGGAATTAATTTCAAATTTTAATAATGTAGGCCTGCATGCCTCCCTCCTTGATCTTGTGTATAGTTCATTTAAAATCACTGGCAGTATAATTTCTTTTGCATTTCTCATTTCTCTGTATGTACTAAATCCATTAGCTATAGGTTAATCAACATAGAAATGAGGGAATTAGCAATGTAGGCACTCTGCTAAACCAATTATGATTATAGGAAACAGCAGGATTCAGTAAGACCACCAATTTTTACAGGCAAATATAACTTTGAATATAAAATTATATTCAAAAGAATGTGTGTTCCATATTCTGTGGCCTTCAATCCACAGGATTTGATGAGTCGTTTTATGAGTAGCAGCTTTATAGCTTAATGGAGTATAAAAGTATTATTTTATAATTATAATCACCAAATTAGTAAAATTATTCATTTAACCAAAAGAGAAAGAGAGTGAGAATAGCCCAAAAAGGTAGTATTCTAAAACAGCTACTCTTAACATTTCTTTTTTGCAAATTATTTAGAGGCAAGGCTGACTGCCAAACTCATTAACAATGTTGCAATTCTAGATGACATTTAAGTTTTTGCATAGCCATTAAAAATCCATTTTAGATGCAGAATAGATTTTGAATGAATATAAAGAAATGACATAAGTCCTTAGATCACTTCCAAAACAAATATCAATAGTATCACTCTTCCCAAAAGTCTTCTTAGATAGCACCCCCTGCTGGATCATTAAGGAACTTTACTACAAATTAGCATTCTAAATTGGAGAAATGATTTTTGGGGAAATGAGCTGATTTTGAAAATACCTAATTAAAGACTGGCTATTTAGTAAACCATCTTTTTATCATATACCATAAAACCATAAAAACTTCTGTAGGGTACAATATGTATTTATAATGTGCAAAAAAAAGAATATTTAAATTGGGCACATAAGGAAACTAAATTATTACAAGTTAATACAAAGATTTTAAGGTAATTATATTCTGGATATAATTTACATATAAAATATTAAATAATCCTTCTTTTTCCTGCCAATTAAAAAAAAAACTGAGGGAAAGTGATTTATGGAGATCATGTAATTTGTGGGGAAAGCACACTAAATCTCTAGTCTCTTGACTTCAGTACTCTTTCAACTACATTCAACTGCCTCCTCTCATACATGAAAGCAGTTTTGGCCCAACAACTGTCCTATTATTTGGTTTTGCTATAAGTAAATATTTTGAGAGAAAATAAAGAACACATTATCTCAGAGAAATCCTAGTAAATATCTAAAGAAACAAGAAAAAGCATACAACAACAACAAAATTCTGCCTTTTTGGTCAGCTGCATCAAATGTGTGTTCATTTTTTTTTAAGTCATGGAAACTGCTTGTGACTAAATCTTTTGCTACACAAATAATCCAAATATTATATGTGCAAAATCTGGGAGTCACCCATTCATTCCCAAACTGTACCCATTATATTTCAATCACGTTGCGATAGCTGACAATGATCAGTTGCTCCTTGTCCTAGCCTCAGCCAGATGGCATTTGGTTGAACCTGAATGAAAGTCACGCTCTTGAAAAGGCAGCAGACTGCAGCAGCCTCCAGAAGAGAAGCTGGGAGTAACATTTGTCAAGAAACAAATTAAAATGCCAGATTTTGTGTTCTGCAATTTTATTTCCTTTATCCTTTTTAACACAAGAAATCTTTGAGAAACATATTGTAATTCCCAGTTTATGAGAAATAAAACTGAGGTTCAGGAACTCTGGTCCAAGATTTTAAGTGTCAGAACTGGGATTAGAATCACTGTCTGTTCACCGCTGCAATTTATGTTTTTCCTAACTTGCTCTAGAACCAAAGACAGTTCTGGTAAAGGAAACTACTGATTATCCTATATAATAAATGGCTTATATGCAAATCAACCAAAAGGCAGAACAACTGGTCACTATAATGTGCATTGCCCACCAGGGGGCAGACGCTGAATGCAGGAGCTTCACCCTTATGGTTAGTGTACTCCCACAGGGGAAGCATGGCTTAGCCAGAAGCCAGGCTCATACTTAGCAGTGCTAAGGATGTCCCACTGGCGGCTTAGGCCTAAGCTGTCAGTAGGACATCTCCTGATGGCTCCCGGACTGCAAGAAGGCACAGGCTGGGCTGAGGGACCTGCCACTCCCCCACTGGGTGCACAAATTTTGTGCACTGAGCCTCTAGTATAATATATTTACCTAAATTTAGGTAAATAAATCTAGGTAAATTAAATTATTGTTAAACTAACAGTTTTAGGTAGGTTTCGTGTTAGGTATTTAAATTAACTTATTAAAATAACTTTACTATTGGCATATCCATTAGATTCTGAGTCTTATTTCTGACTCCAAGAATAAGAAACCTAGAATAAGGATAAACATGAAAAGGTTCAAAACAAAACAAAATCTAAGTCATGTGGTCATTTACAAGAAAATAAATTAGTTGGGACGGTTAGTACATGGTGATAAATAAGGCAAAATCATGGGAGGGGATCTCAGTCTGAGCCAGCTTAGGCTACTGACTGCCCCGTGAGTAAGTCCTGCCATCTACATATGTAAACCTTCACTTACAATCTGAGCTGAACAAGGAAACCTTATCATCACCACTGAACTATAAGGACCTGCTCCACTTAGGTGGGTAACAGCACCTGTAGTTCAGCAGTACCAGGGATGTTAGGGATTGTGTTTTATTAATAAAAATAATCAACTGTCTGCATTTTGCATGTACAATTTGCTCTATTCCAAAGCACAATGCTAGAGGAAAGGAATGGGTATATCTGTGTTTTAATCTATTTGGTAAATGACAGGCAACCTGTTCAGTATAGTAATTGATGTTTTTGAGAAAATGCACATACTAGGAGAGTATCCATGTATTAATATAATTGCTGCAGTTTACCAGATTAACTTACATATGATTTGGACATTGTTTATACTTGTTGACAAGAGTAAGGTTTTTCTCAACAATAATTACCTTATTTTCTATAATTTAATATTTATATACAGGGTATGGCAAAAGTATGTTTACAGTTATAATACAAATAAATAATGCAATAATTAATACATAACAATATAAGCATAAACTCTGTGTTTCCTCTACTCACAACTGTAAACCTATTTTTGCCCCACCCTGTATCTTCTATAGATGCTCAATTGAGAAAGGTTACTTATGTGAATTAAATGGTAGGGTTAAAAAATAAAAAGATAGTAGCCTTAATTCACCCTTCCCCTTCATCATCTCAAATTTCCAAAGGGATGCCATACTTTCTCAGACTTTACCATGTATCAAATGGCAGTAACTGACCAAGACTTACATTTGACGTTTGTTGCAGAATCTGACAGACTATCTGTTTAGTACATATAAGTGTACAAGCATCCCTTTTTCCACAGAGTGCATATTCTTAATTATTTAACAGTCCACGTACCTGGGGAGCGGTTGGGTTGTGAACTTCATAAAGCAACCATTTGAATATTTGCTAGAATTCAGATCATCTTGAGTATCAATTTAGTATCAATATTTTGGAATAGGGGAAACCTCAAGACAGTAGTTGTGTTTTTTGTATCTGTTTGAGGGAGAAAAGAGAATATTGGGGTAAACACCCAGGAGTCCACAGTCCATGGCATGCAAACCTCAGCTCACCCGCTTCCAGGGCATCCAGTTACTTCCACATCTGAAGGCTTCCAAAGTTATGTCAGGGCTGAGCCAGACCTCAGGAGACCTGCTGTGGTTTGAAGTGTTGCTGAGTCTGCTCCCGGTTTTAAGGAGACCTGGAGGAGGGGGGTTGGCAGGGGGCCTGTTTGCTTTAGAGTTATCTTTCCCATCTGGGCTTGAGTGCCTGCTGGGCTGGGGAGTGTGCTATGTTATCAAAAGCAAAACCCTTGGGTTATAGCACTTCCCACTGGGGCATAGAATCTGACAAGACTCCTCAATGTTTTTCAAGATGTTCCAAATATTGCCTGTTGAAATAGATCCTCTCATCTGTAAAATGCCAGTGACAAGCTAGAATCCTTATAATCTTAGCCCCTACCCCACCCCAACCCCACCTGTGCTCAACACTCGAAGCTGAGTCCTCGGGTGGTATAGCTGCTGTGTTTCTGCCTGTCCTTTAACAAGGTTTAAGACAGACAGACAGCTGTGATTAAGGCAGACCCAGATGAGTTCCAACTCCAGCTCAGCACTCACACCCGAGCTGTGACGATTTACAAGCTGCCTTACTTTTCCAAACCTCAATTTCCTGACTTAAAAATCAAGGTAATAAGTATCCATATTTCAAAGAAAATGGAGAAGTATCAAATGACAAAATATTTGTAAGTCCATAGCAACTCACAGTGTACTATGTAATCAGTAGTTGTTATTATTGCTGACATCAATATTTTTGCCTCAGAGATACTCCGAGGTTATTTTATTTATCCTTGATGATTTAAATACATTTTGGAGTGAGTCAAATGTTTTTAATATTCTTAATGTGTTGCCTATAACATGTCGGATTTTAATGACAATATTATTGGGTTAAAATCGATTCTAGCATTTTAATGTCTTCTTTCTATGTATTATTAGAGAAATACATTCTAATAGTTCCAATCTCCAGACATCAAGATCTGAAAGAAGAATTAACTTAATATTTTTAATATTCTTGTAACCTATATTAGAAAGCAGATATATGCGAAAAATAACATGGAGAGGTTATTTTTACTAAGGGCTTCTGTAAGGGTATACTGGAATAATTACATACATTGATGTCATTTTAAGTATATCACCCATTAATAATTGTCAACTATTTTTTTTTAAAAAAAATAGCTTGAGAATCCTATCCTGAGAAAAATATAAAGCTGACTTTTCCTTTTTTTTTTAATGGTCCTAGATGATGGAGGAAGCAGACATGTGTACAGTGCCTGGTGGTTTGGCCAGAGTGAAGCAACAGTTTGAGAAGGACAAAATCGCTTCTTCCTATAATAGCTTTTCGCAGCACCAGTACCAGCATCAGAACAGATCTGAGCAGGTAATTCTACTGTAGTTCACGGAGAAAGCAAGTAAGGTCGAAATGCTCTCACTTCAGTGCCAGTGTAGGTACTGCCCCTACTAGCCTCACCCCTTTTAGTGGTACATTTCTTTTCATTCCTCATTAACAAAAAATGGTAAAACGTACATGTTTTAGAAAGCCATTTTTAAAGCCTATCAGTGTACCAGTTTACTTCCTTGGTAAATGTTGCCACATTTCTTGGGAACCGTGCTGGAATATTTTTCCTCTCGGCATATAATTTTTCAAACGTAAATGAAAATAAAACAGCTTAGGTTAGTCAGCAGGTAAATTTCTATGTTGAGTACAGTTTTTATGTTGAGCCTCTTCTTCTAGGTCATAATTCCTAGTAAACTATCTGCTTGTTGTTGGCACAAATTAAATCTGAAGCATTATTCAGCTGTTTTATTGCAGTGAGTTTTCTGTTTTCTTTTTAAAAAAATCATCAAAAATTGGCTAGTGGAACTCAGATGTTATGTAAAACTGTATAATGATACCTTATATAAAAGATTTTCCCCACTTCATTCTTCCATTATCATATATCACTAAATATTATCATGGTATATACTGATATTTGAATGTAAGAATCTAAGTAATAAAACTCATTAGGCTGAGCTTGGTATTTTGAAAATTCGAAATTGCCCTATAAACAGCTGCACTTAGGCCCGTGTTTTCCATGAGGAAGAAAGTCACTGGGGTATTTCTGAAATTTTGTAGTAGGAGATAAAAGGGGTTTGAGGGTTTGTTTTTAATCTCTATAATATTTAGAGTTGTCTAAGTTTAAAAAAAAATAAGGCAATTGGTATGTTTGGTGGGGGAGAGTATATCAGATAGAATAATTAAAAATCTGATATGTGAAGGAGTATTTGGTTGTTTTCTTTTTCTTTTTCTTTTCTTTTTCTGGCATTGTCTGAAAACTAAAAAAAAAATGCAATATAGATAGCTTAATACATTTATGTAAGATTTCTTTTAATTTTACCAAAAGGAAACATAATGTAACTAAGAAATTAAGAAAGGATATAGTTGTAATCTAATATATAGCTGTTGCAACATATAAGTGAGTCACTTGTGTGTGTTTACTTGAAATTGGTCAACAAGACAAGATGCAGTTATTATTAATAATTTAAGTAACAAATTCTACACAGAAATGTAGGTAATGCATTTGCAGAGCCTCTGTTTTGCAGGAAGCACTACAGTAGAGTGTAAGGGCTATGGGCCTCGTGGATCCAAGTTCACAGGCCACCTCTGTCAGCAGCTGAGTAGCAGGCTCAGGGTACCTTCACAGGTATATGGCTGGGCATTCGCACAGAGTCCCATTCTTAGAAGGGCCCTGCACTTAGCTTAATGCTCTTCTGCCATCTTCTTGAAGTTCTGAATAGTTCCTTAACAAGGGACCCCACATTTTCATTTTGCACTGGCAATTTTGTGGCCAATACTGGCAATTTTGTGGCCAATACTACAAAAACCAAATTCATAACCCACTTAAGCTTTCTTTTCTGATAAGTTCGATGAGAAACCTGTTGAGTGATTTGTTTATTCATATAGAGTTCTAATATAGTAACAAAGGACTATCTCTGTGAAAGTATTTCATTATCCATGAAACTTGGACTCACTGAGGCCTCTTTAATACTACAAGACAGAAAACCCAACACAGAGTGGCTGAAACCCAGAGCAACCTGATAGATTCACTAAAAGACAGTCTTATGGAAGGGAGGTCTGTTTTAAGCTCCAGTGGTATACCAGAGCAGCTAGCTTATGCCAGCTCTTCAATTATTTAATTTTTAGCTATATTGTTAGCCAGATGGTGTCATGTTAATAACTTGGAATTAGCCATGGTGAAAACATTTATATCAGGAAAAATTGCCAAGTGCAACAAACCAAGGATTTCTTTCTTTCCTTCTTTTTTTTTTAACCCATTTTTATGTAAGAATCTTCATTGATATAAGGGCTCAAAATATGTGCCTCGAATGGTGGCTAAGCACAGAAACTGAAGTCAGATCACTTGAGTCCAAATTCCTGCCCCATCACTATTAGCTGTGTGACAATTGAGTTTCCTCGATTATAATTAAAGTCAAAGTCAAGGTTATAATAGTACTCCCTCAATAGGTTTGTTAAGAGGATGGTTAGTTATATTTATAAAGAGCTTAAAATTGTGCATGGCCCATTTTAATCACAGCATAAGTGTTTATTTATAAAGGTTAAGTATCATCTTTACTGTATTTCTTCTTTTCTACCTCTCAGCCTTGCTTCCTTTAAACTGCCCCCATTCTCACCCAGGTTGTCCCCAGATAGTTGTAAAAGTAGAATTTTGCAGAGAAAGGGTAAGAATCCTTTTTCAGAAGTCCCAGGAAAAGGCCTTACCACATCTAATTGGCTCTTAATGAGACACACAAGCCCTATTAGCACTAATTGCTATAGCCAGGGATGATGGTTGGCTTAGGCCTCTATACCTGTTTCCCTAAATTTTCAGCATATACAGTTATCAATAAGGAATAAGTGAATACTAGGTAAATACAAAGGCAACCGACAAACTGTACATACTTTCACAATAATCTCCTTGCAAATGTAGTTTATTATTAAAAGATGTAGCTGCTATTCTATGAATGTGAAATACTGTGTGTGGGAGTAGGAAAAAAACAATCATGCACTGGAAGTAAAATCTGCATGACTCTGGGCCTGTAGTGACCTCTCAGTTTCATTATCTACATTTAGACATGCTAAGAATACCCAATAATTCCAAGAGGAATGGTTAAACCTAATTCTTAATGCAATGCAATATAAAAAATATATAAAGAGGACATAGGTAAAAACAAACTATTGAAGACAATTTACTGAACTATGTGCTAAAGTCTGTAGGAAAAGAAAGAAAAGAAGTTGCCTGCATTTTAGAAAATGAATAACTTTATAATGCTTATTGGAAATTTGAAATACATGTTCAATTTAATAATAGAGTGAAAAATGTAGAAAAATTCTGTCTTAGATATTAACTTAAACTTTTATAGCTATTAGATGCATTCTAAAAAGCACTTTATCAGCAGAGATTGAGGACAAGATGCTTGCTGGTTGGGATAGACAGTTATTTCTCTTACCCAAGCTGTTGTTGGTCCTAAGGGTATTCCCAGACTTTTCTTTGTTAAAAGTCCTCGAGATTTATCTGTCCACTATGTCTGCATCTGGCCAAAAATTTATATTTTTTTATTTTGTCAATATACAATTAATATTAATTTGGAAATCCAGTTTCATTAGAGTTAAGAGAAAGAACATTTTTGGGGAGTTTCTAATAATACGTAATGTCACCATTAATAATAATTTCATAAAGTATAATAATTAAGTCCAATCTGCTTATTTTTTTTCTAATAAATTTAAGTCAGAAGTTTCAGTATAATTAGCTGATGATTTGGTAACAGTTTGTATGGGAAATTAGCAATGGGGCTAAACAAGTTCATATATATATATAGTTTTTCATTGATTTCAGAAAGGAAGGGAGAGAGAGAGAGAGAGATAGAAACATCAGTGATGGGAAAGATTCATTAATTTCCTGCCTCCTGCACACCCCCCACTGGGGACCAACTTTGCAATCTGGATATGTGCCCTGACCAGGAATGGAACCATGACCTCTTGGTTCCATAGGTCTACCCTCAACCACTAAGTCGCGCCCTCCAGGCACTAAACAAGTTTTGAAAATTAAACTATCATTGAGGTTAAAGATCCCTTCTGTTTTCTGATTGATCAGACTCTTTTATAACTATTGAAAAAGGGTTCTGAAATAGAATTTAAAAAATGTGATACAAGATAGAGAAACACTCGTTTATGCCGGACATTTCAAACTTTGGTTAATAGCCACCATTTTTAACATCACCCATTTGGATTCTGCTTTTCGAAACAGTTATTTCTGATTCCAATGTCTATGAATGAAACCCAACCCTGCTAAGGGATTATAATCATTTTAACTCCTGTTGATATTTAGGCTAGAAATATATCATCGGCATTGTTTCTGGCCTTGCCTTAGGAGTTCTTAGCATTCCATGCCAGCGAAAATATTTGTTATCCTTAATGCTAGAATGGAAAGGACCACTTAAGAGGGATGTTTTTAATCCATGTATTAAAAACAGGCTCAATCTGGAAGAGCATTCTGAATAATTCATCCCCGCATTCTTAAAGGGGTGTCTTAAAATATGCTGGAGCAGATTAGAATAGATGTGTTATTGGCATGAAAAGCCATTGACTTTTTTTTTTTTAAATTCATTTTCACTTGTCCATTCTAGGGTTTCTTTTTTTAAGACATTCTTCCTCTTTTCCTTTTTTTTTCAACAGCTCTCTTGACATATGATTTACATACCATAAATGTCACCCTACAATTCAATGACTAGAATATTTACAGGGTTGCAGTGTCGCCACAATCTAATTGTCTAACATTCCCATTTCCCCCAGACCCATGAGCAGACTGAGATGTCCATTCCTTGTGCCACAGTCTCACACACAGGGTTTGATTCTCATCTTTTCCTATAAATTTCATCTTCGTTTTCTTTCCCCATATTTATGCAGTACTGAGTAGCTCTTTGCTTGTGAATTGTTAAGTCCTAGAACGCTCTTATTTCCTGGAGTTGCTTTTTTTTTATTTTTAAGTCTCTTAAGTAGAGAACAGATGGAGCCCCCAAATCTTTGGAAGTAATCAGTGCAATGCAGAGCTCAGGTAATTGCTTTCATGTGAAAATGGTTGCACCAAATCCATGCCAAGAGTCTGAAGTATTCCTGACCTTCACTCCCTGCTGCCAAGTCTGATGAGGACCAGGGTGAGGTGCAAGACAGTGTTTCTTTGCACATACATCTGTGTTGCAAAAATCCTAATGTCAACATTAGCACTCTGTAAGATTATCTGTATCTGGCACAATCCCTGGAGAATACTGATCATTTTTGACAGCTTGTGACAGATATAATCTGACATCTATGTGTTTTAGACTCTTAAAAGGTGACCCATAATTATTTTCTAGCAAACATATTTTTATCAGCTCAATGTCCACATTGCAAATCATTTCCATGAAAGTGCTTTAAACCAACCTTGAACTTTCTGCCAAATGCATAATTTTTCAAGGTCATAGATTGCTATGAACAGCCCCAACCTGAGCCTAGATCTCTATCAACATGTAAGGTTATGACCACAAGCATCCTTGTGTTGTCCTCCAATTTTAAATAACTATTACCATTTAAAGTAATCTAACTCAAAATGAGGCACTTTGGAGTAATGGTTAAGCCTCCTGGTTCCAGAGTCAGACATCTCAAGTTAAAATCTTTTGAGTTAGCCACCTAGTCTCTTCTGTAAAACGATGATGAAATAACAGGCATATTTTAAGAATAAAAAGAGATGGCCCCTGTAAAACTCTTACTGTAACGCCTGACATATATGAATTGTTCAATAAACAGCAGCTACTAGTATGTTCATCAATAGTATTGCACAATGGCCAAGAGAGCATTATCAAGTGGCAATTATTCTCAAAGTAGAATATGACTCATAAACATTGTATGTATATGTAAAAAGGTAAAGAAGGATAACATCATTCTGTGCCTCACACCTTAGCTTTCTTTGGCCTCTAGAAATAATCATTTCCCAAGAGCTCATTGGGTAATTAAAGGTTGGTTTAATATTAACACACCTGTGTATGCTTTGGGCATGTGTTGCTCTGGAGTAATCAGTAACTTTAGTGCATATTTTAAAAAGTTGTCATAGCGGGTCTTCTTTTGAGGAAAAAATGCTTAACCTCAGCTCTAGGAAATGATCAGATGAGGGGGACCTCTCCGAGAGAGAGGAATAGCCCTAACACGCGCACAGGTTTGCTGCAGCCCTGGATGCCATTATGAATTGAAGTTTGTTTTTTAAGTGGGAGCAAATGAATAACATAGTGTTTGCCTTTGAAGACTGCTTTAGTCACAGTATTGTGACAAGCTGTACCGAGAGGAAAATAATGTAATTAATATATGGATTGAATCAGGCAGGAGAAAAAAAGGCTACTACCCAGCTTGAATAAATGAGGAAAAGAGGAAGAGTTGAGGGAGTATTGATTTTCCCCCCCCATTTCTACAAGGGTTGTGGTTTCTCAGGCTGTTTCAGCTGATGAATGGAAGGGAAGGAAAAGTAATTGTGAGGGATACAATTTACCTCATGGCATTTTCTGGTTTGTGCAGTTGAGACCGTGAAGATAAATATATTCCTACAACTGTCTTAATAAAATATAGCAAATATATTTCAACGTGCAATGTTAATGTGTACACATACCAAGAAATAAGGCCCATATTTGCTGGGGACCTGTTCTTTTCCTTGGGCATAGGCCAGAGTGTCATCCTGAGTTTTCTCCAGACACGGTGGCAGGCACATGAACCTTACTTAGGCTGAGTGAGCAGAGCAGGATCCCTGTGCATGTTTCCGAAAAGACACAAGCCTTGTCCTTGAGAGGCTCAAAGTAAGGCTGATAGGTAGATTGTAGACATAATAGTTTTACTCTGTTAAAAATTAAAACTCTGCCTGACCAGTGTGGCTCAGTGGTTGAGAATCAACCTATGCACTAGGAGGTTGTGGTTTGATTCCTGGTCAAGGTACATGCCTGGGTTACAGGCTCAATCCCTAGTGTGGAGCATGCAGGAACCAGCTGATCATTGATTGTCTTTCAGCATTGATGTTTCTCTTTTCTCTCTCCCCCTCTCCCTTCCTCTATGAAATCAATCTATCCTATGTAATAAAAGAGTAATATGCAAATTAATACATATTACCACCACACCCACAAGCCACGCCCACCAGCCAATCAAGAGTGAGTATGCAAATTAACCCAACAAAGATGGCTGTGGCCACAGACAGATCAGGAGGCTTGGGTTTCCCTGGCAATGGAGGAAGCCAAGATTTCCGCCTGCCCTGGCCTTCCTTGGCCTCCACTCAAGGCTACAAATTTTCAATTATAGAAGATAAATAAATCCCAGATACCAGAGCCTTGGCTTGGGTCTCTGGGGTCATGGCCAACCTGCAAACCACCACAGGCCCCTCGCCCAGGCTGCCCATAGCCCAAGGGAACCCCCATACTGATTTGGGACACCCTTCAGGGCAAACCAGCCAGCCCCCACCCATACACCAGGCCTCTATCCTATCTAGTTCTATCTAATAAAAGAATAATATGCAAATTGACCATCACTCCAACACACAAGATGGCTTCCCTCATGTGGTCAAAGATGACTGCCCCCATGTGGACACAAGATGGTTGCCACGAAATGGCCAGAAAGGGAGGGCAGTTGGGAGGGGCTAGGTCTGCAAGGGAGGGCAGTAGTGGGCAATCAGGCCAGCAGGGGAGGGCAGTTGGGAGGGACCAGGCCTGCAAGGGAGGTCAGTTAGGGGTGATTAAGCCTGCAGGGGATGGCAGTTAGGGGTGACTAGGCCAGCAGAGGAAGAAGTTGGGGCTGATCAGGCCTGCAGGGAAGGGCAGTTGGGATGTACCCAGGCCTTCAGGGGAGAGCAGTTGGAGTGGACCAGGCTGGCAGGGGAGGGAGGGCTTTAGCAGTGACCAGCCCAGCAGGGGAGGGCAATTAGGGGCAAACAGGCTGGCAGGGGAGCAGTTAGGCATCAATCAGGCTGGCAGGGGAGTGGTTAGGAGGTGATCAGACTGACAGGCAGAAGCAGTTAGGAGCAATCAGGAAGGAAGGCAGGCGAGCAGTTGGGAGCCAGCAGTCCTGGATTGTGAGAGAGGGATGTCAGACATCTCTCGAGGGGTCCCAGATTAAAGAGGGTGCAGGCTGGGCTGAGGGATACACACCCCCATGCATGAATTTCATGCACCAGGACTCTAGTATATATATAAAAGTCTAAGCAACTGTTACAACTGGTCAACCAGTTGCTATGACATGCACTAACCACCATGGGGCAGACACTTAATGCAGGAGCTTCCCTCTGGTGGTCAGTGTGCTCCCATAGCCAACCTCCAACTGCTGGCCAACTTCCCACAGTCTGTCCCTCAGACTGGGTGAGATGGCCCCGAACAGTACCTATTGCTGACCAGGCTGAGAGAACCTACCCATGCACAAATTCGTGCACTGGGCCTCTAGTAAAAATATATTATTAAAAAAATAAAAACTCTAACAACAAATCTTTTACCTCTTTTCTTTTCCAAGTCCAGACTGTTAAGTAATTTACCTTCTACAACTCTTTCTCAGTGCCTGTTTTGGTGATGAAAAGAACATAAAATTAACTTTTGCATGCTGGCTCAGAATCAGAAGACCAACTCTTTTCTAAATAAATTAAACAATAAAAGAATGGCCTCTACCAATTAAAGTCTATAATCCAGTTGAGGCCAGAGCTGCACAAACTGGTTTATGCAGAATTCAGTTGATCGGTAATATCTATTAAGCAAAACATCCCAGTTCCTAATTGTGCCATATAGCAGTCCAGCTATACTTTACACTAGAGACTCATGTGGTGTTGTTTTTTCAATTCAGCAAGAATTGGAAATACAAACTCTAGTCCAACTGTGGGTTCCTAGATGCCAATTTAATAAATTGATTCATATTGCCTTCTGCTCTTGCACTCAAACCTATCTCTGTTATGATCACTATTACCCATTGTATTACTGCTTTTCACACCTGTGTCCTGGCCACTGCTGCCTGGCCATTTTGCTCATGACCTCCTACCACTGTTTCTGTCTGTGTCTCAGCTCTTCCTACCCATGTCCACCTTCCTGCAGTTCTATAGGTCAGGGTAGAATCCTGTACCTTCTTTGTACAGAAATCGAATAGTAAAGAATTATATTTTGGGAACACTTTGTTGCTCAAGTTGTCAAATAAATTAACTGCATGTAGTACTGCTTGTACCAATATGAGAAAAACAAAGGCAAAACACAATCTAAACTCCATGACAACTTGTATTTCTCAGGATGAAAGGAAGAGAGGTTTCTCTGCAAGCCCAAAGAAACCACTAATTGTTCCCCAGTGTCCATTAAGGCTTGCATGACTCTGGTCTGTCTAGAAAGGCAACCGCAATCCTTAAAAAGGCCCTACCATGTGCTACTACCCAAGGATCCCCTGGGTATGCAGACAGGAGTGTAGTGGTAGTGGGTTTCAGTGAGGCCTCTGTCTTCTGGTTTCTATATCACTCCAGACCTGAATCAGGACAGCTTTCAGAGTCTCTGACACACCACCTCCTAATGCTCCCGTGACTGGATAGGAATCAGAATCAAAGCACTCTCCCTGGTAGGCTGGGACATGGAATCAGTGGGAGCCCTGATCACCTAAGCCGTCTACGCCCTCCTGGAGGTGGGCCTCAACTCTGGTGATACACGGAGCTCCCCCAGGAAACCCAGGTAACTCTGATTCACTAGTTCTGGCATGTAACCAGAGACCAGGGGATTTTATAGCTCTCCAGGTGATTCTGATTTCAGTAATGAACATGACAATTCCAACCTGAGCCAGGATTTGTTATCCCAGAGATGACCACACCCCTCAGTGGACTCTCCTCTAAAGACTTCATCCCACTGTGGCATTTTAAATTCATTTCTTTTTCACAGAGGACAAATTATAATAATTTGAATACTATAATTCATCATTTGCACAGTGTTCAGAAATATTTGGGGGAGTTTTTGGAGACTTTGATGAAGTCCACTTTAGGCTGGGGTTCAGTTTGTGAGCCTAACATAAACATTTGTACCACTATTCAAAAAATATCAGCAAAGTTTCCCCAAATCACATTTTTGTTCTTGGTGTTATTGGTTGTGTTTTACTATTGGAGGATCAAAAAAAATGTTTTCCTTTTGTCCTCCACTCCTTTCCTTTCTGTCTTTATTTTTTTAGGCCTTTCATAACAACATAAGTTATTATGATAATGAGAAAGTGTAACATCAAGTCTGGGTACAGAAAATAGAGAAAAAAAATTAATAATTTGTGAGAAGTAGGGAGTGTGAAAATGTATGGATGAGAGAATTATATAAAACTAATTTTTCTGTATCAGAATCAAACTCAAATATGTTGATTTCTTCCTATAAAAACAGTGGTGAAAGAGACAATAGCATTTTACACAAAATGCAATTTAAATTACATAAATAAAATGATCATGAGTGCTGTATTTGGCACCTATGCTCATTATAATATCTATTTTTATAATTTTGAGATATGTGATCAAATTTATCTTTTAGTACTTCATAGACCACATTGTTTTAAATAAGTGTTAAAGACCTATCGTTGCTTCAAAGCCTTTTTGAATCTCATCTGCTGTGACCCATCCTTCTAGAACAACTGGGCTCTAGTCATGAGTTCCCAGCAAGTGTGTAGGTGTTCTGTCATTTACAATGCACTGGCATTGGTAAGCTTAGGTGGGACAAAATCCAGTATAGGTCAAAGAGTATGTCCTTAAATGTCATTTCATCTGATTTATTTCTATAAGTCTATAAGAGTTAAATAACTCCATTTTTATTACTTGCTGATGTATATTTTTATGTAAAATATTTAAGCAACTACTTAAAGCAAATAGTTATTCATCCTGTTTTGTAAGAACCTTTTTGCAATTTTGAGACCACTTTAATTTCTGAGATTTATTTTTCTATTTGTTGAATCTTTGTACTTGATGACCGATAATATATTGCTAGAAATGATGTGTCTCTGAACCACCAACTCTTAAAAAAAGAAAGCAAAATGTGCAGTTAGCTGATATAATAGTGAAAATGATATTATGATAAAAGATCCAGTGATATTTTAAGAATGAATATAGAGTAAAAATTTCTACACATGCGCATTAATTTTTGGGTTCCTTAAGGACATTTTGTAACTGTGCAGTTCTTTGTGTATTTAGTTACTTAAGGATAATCACTCTCCTTCTTTCTTTTCCCTACTCTATTTTATTTTTAAAATTAAATTTATTGGAAACATTGCTTATAGAAGTTTCAGGTGTACAATTTTATAATGCATCATCTGTATACTTCATCATGTGCTCAACACCCAAAGTCTATTCTCTTTCCATCACCATATATTTGACCCCTGTGTCCCTCTTCATCCTCCCTGCACCTCATTTCCCCCATGGCAACCATCATACTGTTGTCTGTGTCCATGATTTATATTTCTCACCCAAGCAAACCAATATATTTTTAGAAAATTATCTTTCCTATTTAAATCAGTCAGACCCTGATGCTTTAAACCAGTAGATTGGAAAAAGTTATGAAATGCATAGGCCCCTCTTTGTTTATTTCTCTCTGAATAACCCCTACACACACACACACACACACACACAGTCACACACACACACCAAATCCATTAATACGCTAGTGAGGGGAAATTTTTATATATTGGAACCTGCTTCTTTTTTAGTTTCTGGATTTATTTATAGAATGAAGAATTTATGGTTAAATTAAATGACATAACCACAGAATGTACTTTCGTTCACTTTGTTTTTGGGGTGGGGGAGCGGGGCTTGTTTAGTATGTATACTGATTTACTGGGAAAATAGTTCACACAAAGTAGGTGTGCAATGAATCTTTGTTACATAAGGAAAGCAAACACCAAAATAGCACTTATGAAACTAATAACCTTCTGAACTAGTTACTATTATTATTACTTTTTTTTTCTTTTATTTTGTACAAGAAATGGGCTCTGGTGAGGTCTAAGGCCACATTCAAAGAAAATGAGCAAATGTGATCCTAACCAGGAAGATTAACTCCCAGAGTGTGTGTCTTCATTTTATTTATTGTTGTTTTTTTTTTATTCAGTTGATAATCATTAAGCATCCACCATATGTCAAGTACAAAATGTGTTATGATGAGTATGATATTAATTTGCCCTCAAGGAGCTCACTCTATCAGAGAGACAGCTATACAACAAATAATCACAACTACAATATAGTAGATTCAAGGAGAAAAATATAAATGAAGTTGTTGGAACACAAAAGGTTGTCATAAACTTACTTTAGATAAAGGATTGTCAAAAGAGACAATCAGAGAATGCCTCAGCAAAGAATGAAAATAATTTTCATGAATATAGAATTGCATCATAGGTTAAAGGAACAACATATGTTCCTTTATATTTGTAAATAATATATTTGTGAATATGGCAAGGCATAACTGAGGCATGAAGCTTGAGATGTAGACAAAGGCCAATTAATAGAGAATATTATATGCTTTGTTAAAGAACTATTACTTTTTTCTATCATAATCAAGAACCATTGAAGAAAATTACACAGGGGAATAATATGAATAGATATGTATTTAAGAAAGACTTTTATGGCTGTATAGGATTGATATTAAGGGGTCATGGTTGTACATAAGGATAAATGTTAGGAGACTCCTGAAATAGGATATTAAATCTACGAGGACTTAAATGAGTCAGAAGGTCTAGAGTAAAGAGGTCATGGACTCAAGAGATAATTAAAGATAGAAATTTGCAAGGCTTAAAAATCAATTAAATATTGGTGAGGGAGAATTAATAGTGAAGGATATAAAAATTATGTTTCTCTATTAAGATACATGTTACCTCTTTAGAGTATTTTCAGTCATTTTGCAAGCTTTTTCTATGCAGTTTCACTGCTCCTTGAAAATCTTAAGTTTTATCCTCTTTTATTGTACTTTTATGTTTATTTACATCCTACTGCCTCTTTGGTTTTAAGATGCTTTATGTCTGTATTGGATTGAAATATAGTGTAGCATATATCAACATAAAACTTCTGGAAGACATCCTTTACTGCAAATTGAATGTTTTTATACATCCTGTTTTTTAGTTTGTAAAATAAATATTACTTATATAACTAATATGTTTGATGGCCCTTTGAGAGTGCATCTTCTATATATTTTTGTTATGAATCTTTAGCATTTTTGACACTAGAATATGTCTCTATAAATAACACTTTTTGGAAAGAAGAAGACATTCAGAATTCTAGGGATTAAAGCTGGCACTGCTTATTCAGAAACCTCTTTTTCCAAAGTCAAATATTTCTACTTTTAACTTAAGTATATTTCAAATGATATGTTTTGCTCTTTATGGCTAAATATGACCAAAGAATAATTATTTTGAGTCAAGAAAAATTTAATTGAATAATGATACTTCTCTCATAGATTTATATAATAACCTACATAATTCAGGCATCTATAGATGTAATAAATATTGTCTCAAGAAAATTTCCAGCTAACTGAGCCTTTTTTTTTCTCTTAAATATATGTGTATATACTTTTCTATTTTGAGAAGATATAGAGATAGATAAATAAATGACTAATAAATAATAGATAAGATATATAATTTTGCAGGCCAAAAAGGATTGGCATGAAATATTCAAAGTAATGAAAAGCAAGATCCTACAACCAAGATTACTTTACCCAGCAAAGATATCTAGAATTGGACAAATTAAGAACTTCCCAGATGAGATAAAGCTTAATGAGTTCATTATCACCAAACCACTATTACCAGAAATATTAAAGGGTCTTCTTCTTCAAAAATAAGAATGAGGAAGAGGAAGATAGATAAACAATATTAATAATAAAATGGCAATTAATACGTATTTGTCACCCATCCACATATTCATTGCAACATTATTTACAATAGCCAAGATATGGAAACAATATAAGTGTCCCTATTTGTGTGCATTGAAAATAAGGATGAGGTGTTGTTTTTCATTGTCACTGTAAGTATCCGAATTTAATTTTTTTTATGTAATAGTAATTCTGCCCAGTTCACTCGAATACTGTTTTGAAAATGTATTGTCCTATTTGAAAGGTTCTTTACCTTGTGTATGTGGTTGTTGCCTTAGTGCATATTTTGGATTCTTGGTACAGGTTTCAACGCCCTCTGGTGATGCCAGATACTGTCTGCAGCATCACAGCACTCCCCATATTTTTCCACAGATGCTCTGATTACTTGCAATTCTATCAAGAGGCCTTTTTCTAACTACACTTTGTTAAATGATTGTCATGTTATTGTTATACACATTAGTTTCAGTAACTCCACTTACCAACTATGTAATATTCAAAGATTGTCACTTGAAATACCCCAAAAAAATAAAATGCTAGGATTATGTGGAAACATTTTAGAATCTCAGTTTTTAAACTATTTTTTTGATAAAAATCATAAAATTGTCCTACTCCAAAGAAAATAATGTGACTATTTGTTCATGCGTTCAATCCTACTATCTACCAGGAAGCTAAACATTGGTATTTGAGGATGCATGAGTTCAGTTAAAGGATATTTTCATATTAAAAAATGACTGTGCAATGTGATACATATGTGTACTGAAAGTACAGAAATACAAAAAGAAAAGAAGGCCCAGCTGGTGTGGCTCAGTGGCTGAGCGTCAATCTGTGACCCAGGAGGTCACAGTTCAATTCCTGGTCACAGCACAAGGTCAGGCTGGAGGCTTGATCCCTGTAGGGGGCGTGCAGAAGGCCTCCAATCAATGATTATCTGTCATCACTGATGTTTCTATCTCTCCCTCTCAATTCATTTCTAAAATTAAATTTTTTTTAAAAAAAGAAGATGAAATAGGTAATTCTGTCTAGAAAAGTCAAGAAAGATTTCAAAACAAAAATAATATTTGAGCCAAGACTTTAAAAGTGTATAAGTAATTGTGGAAAAGCCTTAACTTAAGATCAAACCCTAGGGATGTCAAATTTTAGGCTGTAAATTTTTTAAGTAATTTAAAAAGAGAGAGAGAGAGAGAGAGAGAGAGAGAGAGAGAGAGAGAGAGAGAGAGAGAGAGAGAGAGAACTCAGATTAAAATAAAAAGGTGGAATTTGAATATACAAATATCTAAACAAACACAATATATCAATCACAAATTTTTATGCTCATCACTTAAAAAAAGAATTGATTATTCCTTCAAACCTTGAATCCATTGATATTTTTGCTAACATGAAGAGTACGTTTTGGTATTGTTTCTGTCTGTTTGACAAAGAAGAGAATAACATTAATATATCGTAACTCTCTAGTTTTATTAAAAATGAGATTAGTGATGGGTAAAATTGCTTAATTACTGGCATTGAATATAAAATGTTTTTTCCACTCTACTAAACAGTTATCATTAACTATTCTGCCAATCTTTCATCACATATTTTTTTTTCTATTGGCTATACTTTTATGAGTCAAAATAATAGTGAGTAACCATAAAAAATAAAATTAAAAAAATAAAAATAAGTTAAAAAGTATGTCCTTTTCTTTCCTTGCTCATTATACTAGAATGAGTTTGCAATAATTTGGGGAATTTAGGGTGGGGGTAGAAATGTAAAAAGTCTTTTTCTACGATGATAATAACAATGAGAAGTTAGGTAGACAGAATGTGAATTCTTTCCGGTGTGTAGAATTCTCCTTAGAAGAAGTGTATAGATTTTTGTAATGTATTTGGCTAATACATGAGCTGATATCAGATGGGTATGAGCCATGCAAACATCATGCTATTGTTTTGCAATTGTGCCACATTTTCTCCTTTAGGTTCCAAAATTAGAGCACATATATCATCTGTTTTTCTTTATTTTAATGGTTGAATGGGATAAATAAACCAAGTTTAATTATTATTTAGTGACCTACCCAGGAGTAGGACATACATAGTGAAGGAGGGAGTTAGTACTAACCCCCCATTTCTGACTCCTGGTTAGTTTACCTGTGACAAAAATGGCATTCTGTCTCTTGCAGCCTTATCTACATTTGAGTTTAATTTAAGGAAGCAATTTCATGAATTAATTTGTGTGAATTTATATGGTGTTCTGGCCAGAATTCTTTATTATATTTTATTTGATTAATTTTATTTCTTTCTGAGCATTAAGATGTTTCATCCTTTTGCCTAACCCTATACTCTATAGATACCTGAAATTGGGAAGAATGAAAGTCGGATTTAAAATCCAAACAAAACAGTTGCAAAATGATGGAAACAAAATCTTGCAGTATTTTAAGAGAGACTTTATTTAAGTTACATTAACCAGGGGGCAGTAAAATTGATGCATTGAAACAAATATATCAAATTTATGTAGCAATTACAGTTCTATTTAGCAATAGCACATAAGTGCTGAAGTAGAAACTTTTAACTCTAAACTTGTAATGTATATGTGTCACCTCTTACAAGAAAATATATTTAAAGATGATAGGATGGAGTGTTTTTACTCAAGTAAATATATATATAAATATATACTAATAAATAGAGGAATATACAAAAGATATCTATGTCCTAATCTCCAGAATTTGTGAAAATGTTAAATTACCTGACAAAGAATAATTAAGATTTCAGGTGAAATTAGGCTGCTAATCAGTTGGCTTTTTGACAGGGAGATAATCCTGGATTAATCAAGTTATTACAAGGTCCTTAAAGTGGAAAGGGTAGCCGGGAAGTTCAGAGGAGATATTCAGAGAGATGGCAGTATAAGAAACTCTCAGCCTGACAGAATGCCATAAACCAAGGAAAATGGGTGCCCTCTTGAATTGCAAAAGGATTCTCACCTAGAACTACAGAAAGGAATGCATGCCTTCTGACATCTGCCAATACTTGGATCCATTTAGGGCTTCTGACTTATCGGGGCTTCTGACTTACAGAAGAGTAAGAATTAAGTTTGTGTAATATTAAGCCACTAAATTTCTGATAATTTGTTACAGCAGCCAAGCAAACTAATTTTTTCAGAGGCCTCTATCACTGAAATTACATTAATTAAAAAAGTTAAAATGTTCAGACCTTTCTTAAGGTATGTTTATTCACGCATCCATTCACTCATTCATTCATTCATTTATTTTCAGGAGATAATCCGCAGCGGTCAGCTTGACACTTCAAGAAGCAGCCAGGAAATGGAAAGACATGAACAGGAAACTTCCAAAGCACACAAAATAGATGTTCTTGGAACAGAAATGGTAACTACTTAGAAAGCCATCACTTTCCAAACAGTTTCAGAACTGTGTGGAAATTTTTACCTTGCTGCAAGCAATTGCTTTATTTGTACTTTATGTCTTTAATATCAATTCGTATCTGTGTTTCCTTTCCCATTTTGAGTTGACAATCTGAAAAAATGAAACAAGCACCCTAAATATATGAGTGCACTTTATGTGTCAATCCACACATGTTCTGTTATAGCATGAGACCATGATGAGGTAAAAGCATTTAACTTCTCTCAATGTGAACTGAAGTCTTGGATGAAAATCACTGTGAAATAATTAATATGTGTGCAATATACTAAAATCACTGACTTTTTAAAAATGTTTATTTATTTAAAATTATCTTTAAACACAGGTCTCTCATCTTGAAAAGCACACTGAGGAAATAAACCAAGCTTCCCAGTTGCATCAATATGTTCAAGAAACAGGTCAGCGTCTGGTATTATTTGACCCAAATATTCCTTTCTTCTATTCACATGTCTGTGTTTGAGTGGAGGACTTCCAAAGCACAATCCTCTCACTATGCAAAGTGGATAACTGTGACTCATCATCCCAAAGGGAACAGGGTAGTATTTCAGTGTATAATTACGTTCTACCTGTGGTGATAGATGCAATAAGCTTCTAAAATAGTTCATTGCTCATCAACCTGTGATGTGTTCCTCCTAAAAGCTAGGTGATAAGCTAACCACCTCTGAATTGCTTTCTGCCTCAGGGAACTACAATAAAACTTGATCTTCATTAAGCTCCTTTAGAACAGATTTGTTATCTAGATTGCATTACTTTTAATAACAGATTTAAGCATGCTTAAGGCCACTTACCCAACCTACAGATATGAGATTAAACTAAAGGCAAATCTGTGCAAGTTTGCATAAAATGTGTGCTATTTGTCTTACCTGTAGAAGGGGAATGAGAAGTTTCCTTGTCCTCAAGAGCTAAAAGGGAAGATTTAAGCCACCTGTTACTGAAATGTTACTTGACTATTTTGGTTTTTCTTAAGGAAGTCGGTCTTCCTTTTGTGTTCTTCTCCTGCTCTTTTCTTGTTTTATAATGTTTACAATTTTTTCTTGAACATAAAAGTAAAACATGCTTGCAGAAAAATTTGAAAATATGTATAATAAATATTTTATATAATAACAGTCTCATCACTTATGACTTCCCATTCAGAGATAACCACCACTATTTTCTTTTGTGTATTTCTTGACCTATGAATGTACCTTGAATCTTTTTACTGAACTTATATTGGGAGAAGTTTCCCATGGAACCATAATTTCTTCTCAAACATCATGTTTATTTGTTACATAATGTCTTTGGTGCTCTTTTCTGCTTGTAGTCATAGATACACCTGAGGCTGAGGATGAAGAAATTCCAAAGGTTTCAACTAAGTTTTTAAAAGAACAATTTGAAAAATCTGCCCAGGAAAAGGTCCTTTGTTCTGATAAAGAAGCATCCCCAGCCAAGCCAATTAAGGTAAGACAATTTTCCACATATTAAATATGAAATTAGATGGAAATGCATACCTTTTTCAAATTATTGAATGTTTGAGATGGTTTTTCAACAACAAAAATATTCTGAACATTGATTATTCTGTCCCATAGAAGATTCTACTACTTGAGGAAAACAGCAGAGTTAGAACTTTTCTTGCTAGAGAAAATAGAGGAAGAAAAAAATTGTGTATCCTCTAAACTTTAATAACTAATATTAGATAAAATAATAAAGTCAAGTTTAAATGCCAGATGCCTAAACAAAGCAAAACAACCATCAAAAAAGCACTTTAAGACTTTTATTGTTTCCTTTTAGATTACTCTGCACAGCACACTAAGTAAAGGAGGAAAAATAACCAAGATTATATGTATATGTTACAATACTGAGTCATTGATGTAGCAAATGGGAAATATAATTCAAATGTGCAAATAGATTATAGGAAAGGTAATAATGAATACTGGCTGAATATTGTTTCTAAGTAGGTTTCTAAATAGAGTATGTCACCTATTGTTCCCATGGAGGTTTCATAGCAGATGGATAGGTGAAGAACAGTGCTTAGGCAGTCTTTCCTACTCTACCCATCTTTATAAGATTTGATTTTCTCTCCCTTAAAGATTGAAAGTGAATATGAAGAGATTTTAAAGCCATCATCAATTGTGGGTACCTCTTCCACTTTTTGCACTTCAACCAGCCAGAGGAAGGAAGCATTAACCACAAGATATAGTGACCACAGGGCCACTTCCTCAACTCTGGCACAAGTTCATGCCAGTCCTTCGGGAAAGACGGAAGAATTTCCTCCTCCCCCACCTGACATACTTCAAACACCATTAGAGGTGACAGCATTTTCCCAGTCCCCTGAATTTCCCAGTCCTCCTAAAGTACCACCAGTGCCCAAAGAATTATATTCTAAGCAAAGAAATTTGTATGAATTAAACCGTTTATATAAACACATCCATCCTGAGTTAAGAAAAAACTTGGAAAAAGATTATATCAGTGAGGTTTCTGAAATTGTTTCTGGTCAAGTGAACACAGGGAGTTCGGTTTCAGCAGATGTACAACAAGCCCGGTATGTTTTTGAAAATACAAGTGACAGTTCTCAAAACGCTCTTAACTCAGAAAGAGAGCACTTGGAGTGGGATGAAATTCTGAAAGGGGAGGTGCAGTCCATAAGATGGATCTTTGAGAATCAGCCATTAGACTCCATCAACAATAGCTCTCCAGAGGAAGGTAATGTCTCCAAGGGCATTGCTGATCAGGAAATCATTGCTGGTGGTGATGTGAAATATACCACCTGGATGTTTGAAACCCAACCCATAGATACGCTGGGGGATCATTCTTCTAGCATTGAAGAAAATGCTGAAAAAATTCCCGAGCTAGCCAGAGGAGATGTCCGCACAGCCCGGTGGATGTTTGAAACAAAGCCATTAGACTCAATGAATAAAATGCATCAAAGCCCAGAGGAATCAGAGATGACTGCCATGACAGACATAACTGGGGGAGATGTCAAGACTGTGAGATACATGTTTGAAACTCAACATTTGGATCAACTTGGGCAGCTTCATTCAATGGATGAAGTTCATTTAAGCTCAGACCTGCAACTAAGGTCCGAGCTCAAAGAAATTAAGGGAAATGTTAAGAGAAGTATAAAATGTTTTGAAACGCAACCATTATATGTTATCAGAGATGGTTTAGGTCAAATGCTAGAAATTAAAAGTGTTCGCAGAGAAGATGTTGAGAAGGGTGATGTGAGAACAGCACGTTGGATGTTTGAAACACAGCCCTTGGACACAATTAACAAGGAGATCACTGAAATTAAAGTCGTAAGAGGAATATCCATGGAGGAAAATGTCAAAGGTGGGGTGAGTAGGGCAAAGTGGTTATTTGAGACTCAACCTCTGGAGAAAATCAAAGAAGATTCAGAAGAGGTCATTACTGCAAAGGAAACAATCATAGGTACAGATGTCTCCAGAAAGTGTTGGATGTTTGAAACACAGCCATTAGACATTTTAAATGACATTCCTGATGCAGGTTCTCTAAGATCTGAAGAGAAACTAGGAGGTGATGTACAAACTACGAAGCATCTATTTGAAACACTTCCAATAGAGGCTTTAAAAGATAGCCCAGATGTAGGAAAACTTCAGAAAATCACTGCCTCTGAAGAAGAAAAGGGGGATGTTAGGCACCAAAAATGGATTTTTGAAACCCAGCCTCTGGAAGAAATTAGAGAAGATAAAAAAGAATACATACAAACAGTGAAACTTGAAGAAGTTGAGAGAGGAGATGTAAGAAATTACACACATATCTTTGAATCAAACAATTTAATTAAATTTGATGCATCACATAAGATAGAGGTGGAGGGAGTCACAAGAGGCGCTGTAGAGTTGAATAAGTCACTCTTTGAAACAACACCACTTTATGCCATTCGAGATCACCTTGGCAAATATCATCAGGTAAAGACAGTCCAGCAAGAAGAAATCCTAAGAGGAGATGTTAGAAGCTGCAGGTGGCTTTTTGAAACACGGCCCATTGACCAGTTTGATGAAAGCATTCACAAATTTCAGATAATTAGAGGAATATCTGCTCAAGAAATACAAAATGGAAATGTGAAATCTGCTAAATGGCTGTTTGAAACCCAACCTCTTGATTCAATTAAATATTTTAGTAATATGGAAGATTTAGAAAGTAAAACTGAAGAAGAAATTGTTAAAGGGGATGTAAAAACCTGTAAATGGCTTTTTGAAACCCAGCCAATGGAGTCTCTTTATGAAAAGGTTTCATTAATGAATGACAGTGAAGAAATTCTTAAGGGAGATGTCAAAGCCTGCACTTTGCTCTTTGAAACCAAGCCACTTGATAACATAAAAGATGACTCTGAAGCAACAGTCAAATTGCAAACTATAAAACAGGAGGAGATCCAAGGTGGGGATGTTCATACAGCACGTTTTCTTTTTGAGACTGAAAATTTAGACAGCATACAAGGAGAAGAAGGAAAGGAAAGCAAGGCTGTGCAAATGGATATCCAAGCTGGGGATGTCTCCAGCATGCGGCATAAATTTGAAAATCAGTCCTTAGATTCTATAAGTTCCAGTTCAGAGGAAGTTTTGAAAAAGATCAAAATGCTAAAGGCTGAAGATATTCAGAAAGGCAATGTTTTAAATTGTAGGTGGCTTTTTGAAAACCAACCCATTGACAGGATCAAAGAAGGCCAAGACGGTGATGAATTAGTTAAGACAGTGACAGACATACAAGGTGGGGATGTAAGAAAGGGGTGCTTTATCTTTGAGACTTTTTCTTTAGATGAGATTAAAGAAGAATCTGACTATATCAGCACCAAAGAATCAATTACTGAAGAAGTAATGAAAGGTGATGTAAAAAGCTACAGGATGCTCTTTGAAACCCAGCCACTCTATGCAATTCAAGACAGGGAAGGGCATTATCACGAAGTGACAACAGTTAAAAAGGAAGAGGTAATCCACGGAGATGTACGAGGGACAAGGTGGCTTTTTGAAACAAAACCATTAGACTCAATTAATGAATCAGATACTGTGTATCTTATTAAATCTGTCACACAAGAAGATATTCAGAAAGGAGAGGTTAGTTCTGTCAGATACAGATTTGAAACGCAGCCCCTAGATCAGATTTCAGAAGAACCACGTGATATTGTGCCCACCGTAGACAATATTCAAGGTGGGGATGTAAAGACAAGTAAACAATATTTTGAGTCTGACGATGTTAATAAGAATGCTTATATCAGAACAGTAAGTGTCAGTGAAATACAAAAGGGCAATGTTAAAACATCTACTTGGCTCTTTGAAACCCACACTATCGATGAGCTGAGAGGAGAAGGGTCAGAATACGAAAATATCAAAACAGTCACTCAGCAAGACGTGCAGAGAGGTGATGTTAAGCAGGCAGTGTGGCTTTTCGAAAATCAGACTTTGGATTCTATTAAGGAAATAGATGAAAGTGTCGCAAAAATCACCAAGGAAGAAATCCCTCCTTCGGATGTCAAGACAACTACATGGCTGTTTGAATCTACACCCCTTCATAAATTTAATGAAAATAGGGTAGAAAAGGTGGAAATTATTGGCAAAAGTATTAAAGAGACCTTAGAAGAACTCTACTCTCAAAAAGTTATAGAGGCTCCTGGAATCATCATTGAAGCCGATGAAGTGGGGGATGTTCGAATGGCAAAATATAAGCTAATGAGTCAAACATCTCCTGAGATACAGAAAGAAGAAGTGATCAGGGTGGATCTTAGAAAAATAATGCTGGGCCTACTTTCCAAAAGAGACTATACGCAAAGAGAGATTGTGGTTAGTGAAGAAGAGAAGGGAAATGTTAATTTGACCAAAACTCAGTTATTAAACAGGTCGACAGAATGTCATGCTGAAAAAGAAGAGATAGTGAGTGGTGATGTGCAACAAGCCATAAAAAACCTGTTCTCCGAGGAAAGATCTGTAAAGAAAGGCATTTTGATTCAGGAGGATGAAAGAGGAGATATTAATATGACCATCTATTGTCTTCTTCATGAAAATGCTGGCAATACAATTGAGCGTGAAGAAATAAAAGGGGGTGACGTAAAACGTACCATTCATAATTTGCTATCTTCCATATCAAACTCTGAAACATCTGAAAGGGTGAAAATTGATGCCTCTGAGAGGGGAAATGTTCAGTTTTTCACAACATGCATAGAAAGTGGTGCTTTGGATTATCTCAAACAACTCCAGCTAGGGTCAGATGAAACAGTAACTGCTGGGACACAAGAGACAGAGGAAGAAATAATTGGTGGCGATGTAGAGGGCACAAAACTGTTACTAAATAAAAGGCAGACTCAGGTTGAGCGTACTGTTAATGAAACGGATATCATTCCGGGAGATGTGCATAATACAGTGAAAGTTTTCATGACAGAGCCTCAGAGTACAGCTTGTAAGGCACCCAAAGAAGAAATTATAAAAGGTGATTTGAAATCAACCCTAAATTCCCTCAGCCAGGCCATAAATCAGAAAACGGTGGCTAAAACAGAAGAAATTGTAAAAGGCAACATGCTGGCCACACTCAAGTCACTTAAGGAAGTAAGCCAACCATATAAGGAATCCAAACAGGCCAAAGCCATCCCTGATGATTTTGAGAAAGCTATTGAATGCCTTGAGAAGACAGCAAACACAAGGACAGAAATCCTGAAAAAGGAGCTTATCCTAGATGACCTTGAAAGCTCATTAAGAAATCTGAAAGAAGCACAAAGAGCTTTCAAAGAGGTAAATAAAAAAGGTGCAATCAAAGAAGGTGTGCAAGCTGCGATGGTAGGATCCTCACAAGAGCAGAGCACAGGGATTCATCAGATGGCTGTCCAGACAGACAGAAAACGTCTTCTTCAGCCGAGACCAGGACCACTGGAACCAGTGGCCAGGTGGCAAGGGGGTACAGACACTCTCAACCAAACTACAGGTAAATATCGTCATGGGAATTTAATAGAAGAAAGAACTGAGGTTAATCTTCCAAAAGCCCCTAAAGGCACTGTAAAGATTGTCATAGATCGCGAACAAAACAATGATGCTCTTGAGAAAAGCCTTAGAAAACTATCTAATTCACACCACAAAACTATTAAAAATGTGTTGGAATCAGGTGACCAGATGGATGTATGGACTGATACTACAACAGAACAGCATCTTAGAGATGAACATATCAGCAGACAATTGACTTCAACTGTGTCTGTTAAGGAAAATGTAAAAACTAAGGAATCTGAGACAGTGAAGGAACAGAAGAAGAATGCTTTCTTTAACTCTGCCCAATCTATTGATAAAGCAGTTGGGAAGCAACAAACTCAAACTTGCAAACTGATGAATGAGCACCAGAAGAGTGAGTCTTTCCCTGTGAAGAGCTCTAAGAATGTAGAAAACAGTACAACACCTATAAATGCACAAAGCTCTAACCATAGTCTATCCCAGGGTCCAGTCAACAAGATGGTTGGAGAAACTAGTCAAGTTTCAGGCGACTTTCAGAAGCAAACCTTGTTAAGGCAAGAGAAGAAATATTATAATAAAGATATAAAGAAGAAGAATGTGAACCCTCAGCCTATGTGGCAGACTTTGCCTGTAGATCAAGACATATCCAATGCAACCGAAGTAAACGTCTTCCAAAAGAGCCACAATAAATTTAAGGCAGCTGACAAAAAGCAGAAGTCTGATGTTTATCTGAACAGTCAGGACTTTCTAATGAAGACAAATACTTCCACAGACTTAAAAAAGGCAATGGAAATGTCCTTTAATCAAATCAGCTTGAACCCTGAAAATAATGTAAAAGAAAGTGAGTGCCCTCTTCCACCTCCATCTCCACCTCCTCCTCCACCTTCCAATGCATCATCTGAAATAGAATTTCCTCTTCCACCCCCACCTCCTTTAATGATGCTGCCTGAAAAAAATGGGTTTCCTCCCTCACTGTCCACAGAGAAGTTAAAGGCTGAATGTGAAAATTTCCCAGGCCTCCCTCTTCCTCCACCACCAGAAGATGAGAAAGCTGAAAGAGAATATCAATCAATGTTGCTACCACTTCCCCCTCCTCCAACTCCATCTCTAAACCCAGCACATCTCCTTTCCTCCTCTGTTCAGGAAGAGCTCAGTGGCGTGTCCGTACGATTTTCCCAAGAAGAAGCCTCAAGCTCTCAGCAAAGTCACTCTCAAGCTAAAATCACAACAGGAAAATCAGGAGGACGTCTGCCACCTCCCACATTACCAAAACCCAAACTTCCCAAGCACTTAGAAGAGAAAATGTTTCATGGTTCCCCAAGAACTGAACTGAAAAATTCCCCGACAGATATGGAATGTAAAATCGCTCCCTCAAAGGATCAGAAAAGAGTCATAACAGTGACTAGCAATGAACAAACAGAGATGAAGCAGAACATATCTAGAAAAAGTCTTTCTGAAAGAAAACAATTATCGGTGAACTCTTCCAGGTCTCTCTCACAGACAATTCCAGAAACTTTACCACCCACGGAAAAACAAGGAAAAACACCTCTCATCAAATCTCATTCATTTCCTGCTGGTTCAGGACAACAAAGTCCCAAACCTTACATGAGAAAATTTAAGACACCTTTAATGGTCGCTGAAGAAAAATATAGACAACAAAGAGAAGAGCTTGAAAGACAGAAACAGGAGAATTTTTGCTACAACAAAGTCAAAACAGAATGCCCAAGCCAAAACGTATCAGAGTTGGAAAAGCAAGTGCAATTACAAAACACAAATGAGGCGGTTCCCCTTCCTGGAATGGATTCGGGGGTCACTGTGGCCCAACCCAACCCCGACTCCCAAGTACGAGGAGCATGTACTGATAACACGCTTTCTACATCAGCAGTAACAGTTGCCGCCGAGAGGCTCCAACATGTCCTAGAAGCCTCAGAAGACAAAGATGCCATCATAAAGGAGGTGTTACAGAGCTCCAGAGATGTGAGACTCTCTAAGTCAGCTTGTGACATTCAACAGAGTCACCAAGAACGTAGCACACAGCAGACACAACAGAAGAAGTATCTGGAGCAGTTGCACTTGCCTCAAAGCAAACCAGCTTCCCCAAGTTTCAAAGTTAGAACCATCAAACTTCCAACTCTGGATCATAAATTAAATGAGACAGACCACAGTTATGAAAGCCATAAAAAGCATTCTGAAGTTGATGTTCAAACCATTACCAAACGACAGCATCAGGAAACCGAGGAAACGGAAGCAAGCACTGAATATAGTAATAAGCAATCGGTGGCCGAAAAATCTCATCAATTGCCTAAAAAGGAAAAGAGAGTAACAATACAATTGCCCACAGAACTCTCAGGGAAAAATCACAAAAGTAAGCGCAGCATAGTTCATGAGAAGCAAAGAGAATGTAGAGAATCTGAGAGGAGAACGTTTCTAGAAAGTGAAGGAACAATTCAGAGCCCACCAGCCATTAGTCCAAAAGAAGAGAGACTAATAGTTGAAAGCAAACAAGAACAATTAAATAAATCTGCACAGAAGGTAGTCAAGCAAAAGGTTACAGAGGCACATATTGATTCACAGACTGAGAATTTCCAGCAAACACACATACAGGGTTCTGAAAGTCAAGTTGAACATAAAAAATTGCCCCAGCCATACAGTAATCTTCAGGAAGAAAAATGGCTTGGAGTCAAGGGCATACAAGAGAAACAAGTCTTTTCTAATACTAAAGATTCAAAGCGGGAGATTACACAGAACAAATCTTTATTTTCCTCTGTGAAAGAATCCCAGAAGGATAATGGAAAATGTGCTATAAACGTATTGGAATTTTTGAGAAAACGTGAAGAACTACAACAGATTTTGTCTAGGATAAAACAGTTTGAGGCAGAACCAGATACAAATGGCCCGAAAACATTTCAGACACTGTTAAACATTATTCCAGTATGGCTATTAAGCGAAGAAAAAAGAGAGTACGGAGCTCGCATTACTGTGGAGAATAACATAGAAAAAATCAAAGAAGAAATAACACATATTAAAGCTCAAGCAGAGGACATGCTCGTGTCTTGCGAAAATACAATTCAAACAGCCATGACCTCCTCGAAAGCAGGAAAACAGATAAATAAACCCACAGGGCCTACTGAACCATCATCCAACGTGTCTAATGTCAGCGTCCACTCTAATAAAAACACTGAGCAGGAGGGGAAAGCCATTGTAGAGAAAACACAGCACCTCCAAATAGAAACCCATTCAGCAGTAACTACCCATGCTCATGGGAAGACACACCAGAAAATCCAACTGGAGGATAGCAGGATTCCCCCTCCCTCCTTAAAAACACGCGCACCATCACCAACTTTTATAACCATCGAGTCCACTGCCCGGCGAACAGAAACCTCTGCCAAGGATGCGCTTTCTCAGTCCCCTAAGAAAGACAGCTCTGCAGAACCAGCGCCAACAACAACGCCTGGGTCAGCACCATCCGGAACCCACGGTGTACACGCCTCTCCTTCACCACCCAGGAGCCGCTCTGAGCAACTCGTCAAGCTCAAGGACACCACTGCAAAGTTAGCCAGGGGGCCCCTCCCGAGCTCCGCGGGGACCCCTGTTCCGGTCCCCATCGTGGAGAAGAGGTCCGAGGTCATCCCTTCGCCTGCAACCCTCCGCCGGCAGATCAAGATAGAAACCCGCGGCAGGGACTCTCCGACCATCACCATCCCGATCCGGGTGAGTCCTGTGGACAGAGGCTCCTTCCGAGAAGCCGTGGAAGCTCAGGAGGAAGTCAGGACCGTGGAGAAAAGGGCGACCACCACGTACCTGCACCAAGACGGGGTGCACGGCCCCCCGGCCGGGGTGGTGCCGCCAAACCCGGGCAGCTTCGACTCGGTGGAAATCCTCCGCAGAGTGGACGGGCCGCGCCGGGCGGAGCACACGCAGCAGCGCTATGAGGCCGCCAGCCGGACGGTGCAAAGGGCTGGACCCTTTGTGAATGGCCATGACCTTGACCTTGACCCTGACATCAGCAGGTGGTTCAGGGAGTTTGAGGATGGCCCAGTGTTTGAGGCAAAGTCAGAGACCAGAGTTTATGCAAATGGAAAGGCGAATGCAAAACACGAAAGCAGCGCATTTTGTATGGAGGGATTTGGATTAACGTCTTTAGAAAACTCTAGTTTTTTAAAAGGCTTTTCCAGCGAGCGGCAGGAAGGCACCCCTGGGAGGCAGCCCGGGGCTCTGCACTCGGAAGCGGGGTGTCCAGGGGAACTGTTTTCCGAGTTGGGAGCCTTTGAGAGCCGCGTGGTTGGGACGAAGAGGACGGTGTCTCCGTCCCTCACCTCCCAAGCTGGCAGGTCCGGCTTTGGCTTCAAGCACGCCCCGCCCACCTATGAAGATGTCATCGCTGGCCACATTTTGGACATTTCCGACTCGCCTCAAGATTTAAAGCGGGGTTTTCAAAAGGCGTGGCAGGAGAGCGAGAGGGTTTTCGAAAGCGTGGGATACGCGGCCTCCGACGCTGAGATGAGAACCGCCTTCCAGGAGGAGTCTGCCTTCCTCAGTGGTAAATGAGCTTGCAGAACGTGAAGTCAGACTAACCCACTTACAGGCACGTGCCCCGTGGCTAAATGATGTGCAGTTCAAAGAGTGCGTGGGAATAACCCCACAACATAACCTAAGACTAACAGCTCTCTCTCTCCCTTGTTGCCGATGTCCTTCTCTTTGTAGTGCTTGCTTTACTACTTTCTCTTTACAAAAAAGGATCTACTATGATTCGTCTGCACTGTGTGAAAGTAACAAATACTACAACCTATATATATTATTGAGACATATTTGTCAAAGAAAATATGGGTTTGAATAAAGCAACAGATATAACAATTGTAATTGTGACAGTATTAATGATTATATATAACTACTAGTGGCCCGGTGCACAAAATTTGTGCATGGGGGGAAAGAGAGGTGTCTTTCAGCCCAGCCTGCATCCCCTCCAATCTGAGACCCTTGTAGGATGGGGCCCAAACTGGCAGTTGGACAACCCCCTGGCAATCCGGGATTGCTGGCTCCTAATTGCTCACCTGCCTTGATCAACCCTAACCACTCTGCCTACTGGCCTGATCACCCCCAACTGCCCTCCCCTCCTGACCTGATCACTGCCAACTGCCCTTCCCTCCTGGCCTGATCACCCCTAACAGCTTCTGCCTCAGCCCTGCCACCATGGCTCTGTCTGGAAGGACTTCTGGAAAGTCTCATAGTCTAATTAGCATATTACCCTTTTATTAATATAGAAGATATACTTTTTAATAATTATACACCCATATGACATTAATATTCCTTATTAAAAGTTGTTATTTCATCTACTTATTTAAAACAATAGTAGATAATATCCCTTGACCTACTATTGATATATTTTTAACTGCCAGACTTTAAGTGGTGTTTGCGCTTGAATTCAATACAGCCTGATAATATTCCAAGAAACACTTTACACTCATCATATGCGCTTAAAGGATTTTATTGATTGGTATTTTGAAAAAAGTGTAGGTATGGAATTAGAACTTTTATATATTTAATCATTGTTATTGAGTTGAAAGGAATTAACATTCTCTAATACCACGGGGTGTGTTTTTTTAACCTATAACATATTTTTTCCACCTTTTGTAAAGCCCAAATGATAGCTCAATTGGCCTCATTCGCAAATGTGCCTGGACAATACATTTTAAAAATTTAATTATATTTGGAAGGAAGAAGATTTAAAACATAAGAACTTAGTGCATTTTTTTAAAAAATGACTTTAGAAAAAAAAAGTAAGAGAGAAAGAAATCAATGTGAAAGAGAAATATCAATAGGTTGCCTCCGCATACATCCCAACTGGTGATTAGAACCCACAACCTAGGTATGTGCCCTAATGGGAATCAAACTACAACCTTTTTGTGTACTCCAATGATGCTCCAATCAGGTGAGCCACCTGGACAGGGCAGAACTTACGTAGTACATTTTTTAACATCAGAGAACAGCTCATTTATTCATATTTCCCTATATTTTATAATTAATGAGGCTTCACAAGAAAAGGATTTGACATAATTAATGTGCATCATTAGTGTAGCCCGTTCTTTTAGACAGATGGAAAGAAATAGCAAGTTTAAAAATAAAAATTGCTAAAACTAATAATTATGCTTCTATCTTATTTGCAACATATGTGTCTAGTGTATCAGGTTAATATGATTTTGTAATGTGCTTGCTTCTGGCATAATTAAGCAATTAATTTCAAATTCTCAGTCTATTAGGAAGGTAAAAATATAGAAAATTCACACACTCAAAAAAAACTGATATTAAATATAGAGTTGTGTCCCCTACTACAACGGACTAAACAAATGCGAACTTTCAGTAGCCCACATTGAGCCTCAAAGCCTCAAGGTATATTCAAGGTATATAGGGAGTCCCCCAAAAATGTACACACAGGTTAACAGCTGATAGCTGTTTAAATGAAAATGAAATGTATTTTAATAAACACTGCCTTTATAATTATCCAAAGGGCATACATGCATTTTTTGGGACACCCTGTATATTTATTTGTATTTTAAAAAACTGGAGCATATAACTAATATGAAATCTTAGTTATTCTCACTGAATCATTGTGAGGATCAAAGCAATGCCAAGGTGAAAGTTGTGTGTCAGTTTTGAACCACTAGGCAAACGCTGGTTAGTAATATAGCTACTATTATTCATTGGCTCTAGCATTCTTATGAGAGCAGCAGCATGTGACTATAGATACTTCCAAGCAAGGGAAGAGGTAGGGAGATTATAAAAGGCATCCATGCAAATCCAAAATGCCCTAAAATATAAAGCCATTTAGCTTGAGTGCAAATGGCCTTGAACAGTTCAATGTAATCAGGAATCTCATTGGATTAAAGTTAAGAATTGCTGTGATAGAGTCAACACTAAGCCATCAAGAAAATATTTAGACAGCTCTTACCGGTTTGGCTCAGTGGATAGAGCATTGGCCTAAGGTCCCAGGTTTAAATCTGGTCAGGGGCACATGCCCAGGTTGCCGGCTCCATCCCCAGCAGGGGTGTGCAGGGAACAGTCAATCAGTGATTCTCTCTCACCATTGATGTTTTTATTTCTCTCTCTGAAATCAATAAAATTATATTTTAAAAAAGAAAAGAAAATATTTAAACAAATACAATGCCCTCAGCTAAAAATATGACATGTCCATATTTTTGAAAAATATCTGCTGAAAAATGCTTTAAAAAATAAAAGCTTTGAACCAAGTGAAAGGAAAACCTTTATATACATGGAAAGTTTAGTTATCTAGAATGATAGGTACTCTTGGGACTTCCCATGGCTGAGCTGACTATATATTCTGTTTAATGTATTACAGTTAGTGAACTTGTTTTGCTCCTATATTCATCCTTAAATAATAAAAATCAACTTGTACAATGTATAAAATAGTAGAGACAGACGCTAGAGTAAGGTTGATTGTAACAAGAGTATCAGACCCAATGTTAGATTGGCTTATGTCCAGAGAGGCAATATCAGGACAATAGTCTTAGAGCTTTCTACTTTAACTGCATGGCCAGTTAGTATACTGCTGCTGTTTGTTTTGTTTTTTATAATGTGATTGACAATAACACTAAATAAGCTTTTATAAATTTTTATTTTCAGAAACTGCTACTCCAAGACAAGGAAACATGTATAATTTGTCAAAAGACAGTTTATCCAATGGAGTGCCTCACAGCAGACAAGCAGAGTTTTCATAAGTCCTGCTTCCGATGCCACCACTGCAACAGTAAACTGAGGTAAAGGTTGTGTGGTCTGTGGTACAAACATCCAGCAGCCTGCAGTGTACTTACAGCATCAAGGCCCTAGGGCAATGTAGATTTTTCCAGATCTTGCTGCCATTAATTATCACACAGCCATAAAAGAGATGTGTCATGTTCCTTTATGCTTTGCTCAGGTTGGCTGTGACCATCTTCCTTTTGAAATTTCCAGTCAAACAAAGAAGGGTTCCTTTTAAGAGGACATGGAGATCATATACATAAGGAAAATTAAGAGTTACTGTGCAAATCGGGACTTTTAAGTTACTACTTTAGTCTAAAGTCTAGACGCTAGAAGGGCTAGCTCGGGAATCAGCAAACTTTTCCTGTAAAGGACCAGATAGCAGATATTTTCAACCATGCAGGTCATGTGATTTATGTTGTCACTCAACTTCCAATGGGGTGGGAAAGCAGCCATAGATAACTAAACAAGCAGGTGTGTCTATAACCTAGTGGGCCTACCTGTATTCCAATAGAACTTCATATACAGAAACAGGCGGTGGGAGCTGGAGTTTACCTATGCCTAGGCTATTCCATGTAAAGGGGAAGGAAAGTAATTAGAATAATATCAATGTACAGTCAGATAAATACTCTCTGTATATTCTCTGGTGCAACAGAAGACCTTACCAGCACAGTTATAAATACATTCATTTTCCAAAACTTTGAAATAAGTGCATTGAAATGAATGTGGCATTTGGGGTGGCTGTAGTCTGAAATACTGAAATGTAATTATTTGCTCAATACAATGTGCATCTTTCAGACTATCTCTTTGCTAACTTTAATCAACAATGTCAAACGCTCCTCTTTGCAACATTTTCCCCCTTTGTTTCCATGACACCAGCATATAATGGTTTTCCTCTTACCTCTGAGTGTTCCTTCTCAGAATCTTATGTGGGTGATTCTTTCTCTGTCTGTTCTCCAGATGTTAGAGTTTCTTAGAATTCTGTTATAGGCATTTATTCTTTCTCACTATATTATTTCTTATTTATCACATCCACATTCATAACTTAAATCACCATCCATGTGTCAATAACTCTGAAACCTGTGCCACTAGGCCAGCACTTTCTTCTGTGTATCAGACATTTATATCTAAACTAGAGGCCCAGTGCACGAAATTTGTGCAAAGGGGTGTGTGTCCCTCAGCTCAGCCTGCACCCACTCCAATCTGGGACCCTTTGAGGGATGTCCGACTGCCCATTTAGGCCCAATCTCAGTAGGATTGGGCCTAAATGGGCAATTGGACATGCCTCTCACAATCCAGGATTGCTGGCTACTAACTGCTTGCCTGCCTGCCTTCCTGATTGCCCCTAACCACTTCTGCCTGCCAGGCTAATCACCCCTAACCACTCCCCTGCCAGCCTGATTGCCCATAACTGTCCTCCCCTGCAGGCCTGGTCTCTCCCAGCTGCCTTCCTTTGCTTGCCATCTTGTGGTGGCTATCTTGTGTCCACATGTGGGTGGCCATCTTTGACCACATGGGGGAGGCCATCTTGTGTGTTGGAATCATGGTCAATTTGCATATTACCTCTTTATTATATAGGATAACTAGTATATCGCTCCAATTAGATTTCTCATGAGAATAGCAAATTCAATATGCCCCATTATCTTCTCTCTATCAAAATTGCTTCCTTGACTTCATGGTCTGTATGCTACTCTCTCAATAAATAGCATTAATATTAACTCAATGGCTTTAAAAGTTACATTTAATTCCTTTCTTTCATTTATTCCCCACATCCAAGCAATGACCAAGTCCTATAATTTCTGTCCCTCTTGAGCTATATACTATTTGCTCCATCTCCATGGACCAGGCATATTTCAAGCAAGTATCATCTCTCACCTGTACTAATGTAACAGCCTTTTTAGCAAGTTTGTCACCCTGCCTCCAGAATCTCACCAACAACAACCTACACAATGCCATACTCCATGGCATAATGCAAATGATCATTCTAAAATGTAAATCTGAGTTCATTTTTATGAAGTTCCCTATTTAAAACATATAATGGCTTCCTCTACCAAAAAATTAACATCTTAATGTGAATTAAAAGGCACTTAAGGATCAGGCCCCTGCTGATCTCTCAGCACCCCTTCCTTTGAATGTTACTTTTCATGAGACTAAATTACTGTCTGTTCCACAAAATCATTACTTTTCTCTCTGATAAGTATCTGGTTCCAAATATTATTTCCACTCCTTGTTGGAGTTTTCAAATGCCTCCCCTTCAGCTCTCCACCTGGCTAATACCCAGTCATTCTTTATATTTCAACTGAGACTGCATGTCTTCGAAAAAGCCTGCTTCAACCCCCATTTATGAAGCAGGTGTCCTTCCTCTGTGCTCCCAAAATATCCCCTGTGCTTGCTCTATCCTTAACACAATCTAATATAATTCCCCAATGTAGGAAATGTGTTAATGTTTATCTTTCCAACATCTAGTAAAGGCTGACATATAATAAGAGTTTAAAATTTATTCAATAACTGATATTTATAAAAATCATTGTACAAAGAACCACAGATACAGAAAACCAATCAAAGTAAGAATATGGCTCAATAATTATTATAAAGTGGCCCCGGCCAGGCCCTCAGTCAGTTAGTGTTGTCCTAATATGCCAAGATTGTAGGTTTGATCTCCAATGGGGACACATACAAAAATCAACCTATGAAGGCATAAATAAGTGGAACACAATGTCTACCTCTTCCTTTATCCCTCTTCCTAAAAAATAAAGATAAAATCTTTTTAAAAAAATTACTCTAAAATGAACATTTTGCAGCTACTACTAAGGTCAAGAAATACAACATTACCAGACATTGAAAAAGGTCCTTCCATGTTCCCCACCCAAATATAATCCACTCTTCTCTCCTGTGAGTAAACAGTATCCTTTTCAATATTTACTTCCTTGCATTTTTATAGTTTTTTACCCAGATGTGCTTTCCTACATACTATATTGTAGTTTATTCCAAGTTTAAAAACTTTGATTATATGGTTTTTAATTTTTTTTTTTAAACAATAGGTTTTCCATCTATTCCCTTCATGCCTTACAATTAATCTGTGAAGAATCCAGGACATTTGACCTGTAATTTTCCACATGCTCCTTTCTCCTCTGTATTTCCATTAAATTGTCACCTGAATCTATATTTTGGTTTTTGTAAAAGAAGATTTGATGCCTTTCACAAGACTATAGGGAGTATTGGCAAGAATACAGTAATCACATATATCTGTCTTTTATTTTGTGATCATTGCAGATATTGAAGCTTAATAATTATATTCATTAATTGATGATTGTAAAATGTTGATATTCTATTTTTGTTCCTTCTTTTTCATTATTAATTAGAATATTTGTATAGGAGATGCTTCCCCTTGTTTATTATTTGGTTACATGGTGGTAGAGGTGGTGAAAGAAAGGCAGAAAACATGCATAATTTTTCTTTTACTTACTAGTTTTGCCAATGTATCAATAATTTAGTCAACAATATCATGAAATGGTCCCTTATCTTCCTCTAGAAATTACCAATTTTAAAATGTTTTTAGTATCTTTATAAACTCACATTTACATATATTTGATCAGGTTCGATCAGATGCAATTATTATTATTACAATGCTAAAATTATTCTATCCCTGAAGAGTGGATGTGCCTTCAAGTTCTATTCTCAGTCTTTTTGATAAAACCTTAGTAGTCTTTGCTAGTTTCCCTGTTATCTGATAGGACTGTTCCATGCTCATCTACTGCCCCAGGCCTGGAATCAGTCATTTCTCCGAGCCCTGGTTTCTTTTAGTGAGAAATGGCATATCAAGACAATAATTTCAATGCTCTTTCTACTGGGTTGCTCACTATTTCTAAACTTTTTTAGAATTTAGAGCTGATACAATGATTTTTAACCAGTGTGCTGCAAAAAAAATTTAAAACATATAATACCTGACTAGTCAGGGACCCTGATCTCTTTTCTCTTCAATTGTCAAATGAAAAATGACAATAGCCAACACAACAATAACTGTCTGGTGTAAATGCCCTGTGTTAAACCATTAATATATAGGTCATATAATAGAGTTTCATCTTTTTGGTCACATCACATAATAAGGTTGCGTTTGACAGAAATTCTTATATACAAATGCTAAAGGCCTGATGCACAAAATTTGCAAAAGAGTAGGCCTTTGCAGCCATGGGCAGCTGCCTGGATCCCTCCCTCAGAGCCATGGTAGCTCCATCCCAAGCTTAGTCCGGTTTCATTAGTATATTACACTTTTATTATTATAGACTAGAGGCCCAGTGCATGGTTTTGTGCACTGGCAGGGATCAGCTTACTATGGGAGTGCTACTCATCTGGTCAGCTGAGTGGTACTCCCAACTGTGGTTGCACGCAGTGCATTGAGCACCTGCCCCCTGATGGTCAGTGTGTGTCATAGCAACTGGTCAACCAGTTGTTTTGGTCATTCTGCCATTTGGCCACTGGGCTTTTATTATATAGGACTAGAGGCCCAGTGCACAAAATTGGTGCATGGGAGGGAGGGGGTCCCCTCACCCCAGCCTGGACCCTCTCCAATCCAGGACTCCTCAGGGGATATCTGACTGCCAGAATTGGGCCAAAACTAGCAGTCGGACATCTCTCTCACAGTCTGGGACTGCTGGCTCCTAACTGCTCACCTCTCTGCCAGCCTGATCACCCCTAACTACCCCCCCCCACCAGTCTGGTTCTCCCAATTGCCGGTCTAGTTGCCCCTAACTGGCCCCACCCCACTGGCCTGGTAACCCCTCCATGCCCACTCCCCCCGCTGGCCTGGTCGCCCCATGCAGCCTGCTGGTCAGTCATTTGGTCATCCCTCCCTAACCCCCTGTAGGCCTGTTCACCTCATGCAGCCTGCTGAACAGTCATTTGGTTGTCCATCGCTAACCCCTCTGTCAGGCTTGTCGCCCAACATAGCCTGCTGTTTGGTTGTTACTGAGAGGGCGTCATGACTAGTTTGCATATTACCCTTTTATTAGTATAGATAACAACTTTCTGTAATATTTGTTTTTGATGCTTTTCTGTTGCTCATTTTTATGTGGAATTAGTTTTCCTAAATCTTATAAGGAGGCAAATCCTGGATGGTTTACCCAACTTCACAGAGCTGCCTCTCCTGGGATTCGTATTCTGTGATGGCATGACTTCTGGGATTTCCTGTCTTGGTTCCTCTCCTCCATGTTAGTCAGGAACTTCTTTTTAAATCCTGTCATCATTATCCAACTCAATTTTGATTCTATATCTTTTTTTTCCATGGTAAAATCTTATTTTAAAAGGATTTTCGATGTATTATTTCTTAGTGTTTGACTTCTGCCGCCTCTTCAGTCTTTTCTAGCATAGATACTATACTCACGGGCAAAACCCCTCCTAGTTTCAGCTGCTGTGCTCTGATTGGCCTGTGATACTTTACCAGAAATACTGCCTGGATATTTAATAGTTTCATATTTTTCAGGTCCATCCAATACCTTCCTTGTTCCCTCTGCTATTACCCATACAGATGCAATTATCATGCTAGTCTCATAGTTGCTGTTGGTTCATCCTTGATCCCTTGCATTTGGGGGCTGGTGAGGATATCTTGTCACTTAGTTTTGTTACAAATTTTATCCAGGGGTTTTAAGTTTTGCTATCTAGTTGATTTACCTATTTTTATATGGAGATTTGGAAATATTAAAAAATTATGCCGCTGCTTTGGATTAAATTTGATTTTAATTTTAACAGGTACTCTGTTGATCTCCCCCAAAAGGCCAGATAAATGAGTGCATAGGCAAGCTTTCCAATTCATTCAAAATCCAATTACCAAGGAAATTCAAATAGTTGAAGTCTGTGTGTGCTATTTAGGATTTATTAAAAATTGCAACCCCTCATATAAATCACCGAGTTAGCAAAGATTAGTCCTATCATTTTACACCAGCTATATCTACATATGCATTGCACTATAATACCTATTATGCCAATACCTAACATACAGCATGACATTCTAAATACTACTAGACATGCGTCATGTAGAGTATTAGTGGTAACTATTATCTAACAGGAATGCTCAATTAATAAGCACGTTTCTTTCGCCAGTAAGGTAATTGGACTGAATCTCTGACTCATTCTTTTTTTTAAAAAAATATATTTTATTGATTTTTTACAGAGAGGAAGGGAGAGAGATAGAGAGCCAGAAATGTCGCTAAGAGAGAAACATTGACCAGCTGCCTCCTACACACCCCCACCAGGGATGTGCCTGCAACCAACGTGCATGCCCTTGACCAGAATCAAACCCGGGTCCTTTCTGCAGACCAATGCTCTACCACTGAGCCAAAAACGGTTTCGGCCTCTGACTCATTCTTGAAATAAATAATTTCCAATTCTCTATGAATTTGCCGGGTATAATATGGAATACTAAATTTTTCCTTTTGTTCTTTTTGGCAGTTTGGGAAATTATGCATCACTTCATGGACAAATATATTGTAAACCTCACTTTAAACAGCTTTTCAAATCTAAGGGAAATTATGATGAAGGTTTTGGACACAAACAGCATAAAGATCGATGGAATTGCAAAAATCAAAGCAGCTCAATGGACTTCATTCCTAAAGAAGAATCAATTATTTGTAAAAACAGTGAAGAACACCCCCCCGTACTTGGAGAGATTAATAAACATTTAGATGCAGGTGACAATGAAAGGCAAAGGGATGATTTGAGAAAATTCAGGGAAAGGGGAAAATTAAAAATCATTTGGCCCCCTTCTAGTGAGATGCCTAAGAAAACCTTCCCCCTGGAGGAGGAAATCAAAATGAGTAAAGCTAAGTGGCCTCCTGAAATGACAAGCCCTACACCCACTGAATGGAAAAGTGAGTCCCTGATGGAGCACATTAAAACTCTGGGAAATAAAGGACAAGAGCAAGATAACATTTCTTTCCTGCAGTCCTATCTGCAGTCCATCCATGTGTGTCAGAAAGAGGCTGTTATGGGAATCAAAGAAAAGGAAATGTATGAGGCAAGAAAAGAGGAGAGGGAAGGAAACAAGAATGTGCAAGGTAAGCTGAATGAGGCTGAAGAGACAAAGAACCAGAGGAAAAGTGGAATGGATCTTAATGCCAACAGTAATGTGGTTGTGCAGAGTGCTGAGAGGGAGAAACGTGAAAAAACTAATGAGCCTGATGGTGCAGAATTTTCCCCGGTTACTAACACTGATGGTGGGGTGGTGCCACAAAATCACAAAGAAAATTTGAATAAGAATAATAATAACAATTATGTAGCAGCCTCGTCTCTGAATAATTGCAGGCAGAAGACAGCTACCTTAGGATTTCCCAATCTATTACCACGGTCGGGTGAAGCAAACTACACTGCAAGTAAAGATCAAATTGGGAATTTAGAAAATACGTCTAGAATCTCAGAGTTACTTGGTATATTTGAATCCGAAAAGACTTACTCGAGGAATGTACTAGCTCTGGCTCTCAATAAACAGGCAGCCAAAGCCACTGTGCAGTCTGAGCCCAAATCAGGCCTCACTGGTGGGTTAATAGTAGAGGCAGAAAGTTCAATAGCCTCTTCTGACACAAACATTTTAAACATCAAAGGAAACCGTTCAAACAACAAAAGCCTACACTTCTTCTTTTCTAACACTGTGAAAATTGCTGCCTTTTCCAAGAAGAATGAGAACATTTTTGAGCCTGATTTAATGGATTCTGTAGGTCAAATAAAAAATATGCCATGTCTGTACCTAAGAGAATTGGAGAAGGGCATCAAACATTGGCAGCATGATGAAACAGTAGGCGCAAGACAGGTCGGTGGAAACACAAGTCTCCATGCTCTGAGAAGTGGATGCGCAGCTCCGCCTACATGTCCCAAGGCGAAGGTCCCCTCTGGACAGCTCACCCCGGAAGAGCAAATTAAAAGGAATAGGTGCTACAGTGACCCTGAGTAGAACAACTCTGGCCATTTTCGGTCCACACTCAGGCACTGAGACATAGCCTGTCCTGAAATAAGACTTTTGGGATTTGGATCACCTTTTGTTGAACTTGTAAATGTAATGTTCAGAAATCTCATATCTACCACAATGGAATATTCATTGTCTGACATTATATACTGTTTTCCAGAATCGGTTTGAATCTACTTTTATTGTGAATAGAATGAAGAGGTGAAACGCTATGGCTATGTTCTCCTGTCACATGGCACTTAAGCATATCGCTCTGTTTTTGAACATGCCAGATAACATCATTGGTGTGATTCCATACTGCTGATATTTATTACAATACTTATATTGTCTCTATAATTTTTGCTGAAATAAAATTTAATTACTTGAGCTGCAAACAAAACCTCTTCTGTTACTTTTTTTCACATATCTTGTCATTCTAAGTATATACATGTTCCATGATTTAGGAAGCATTTTGTCTTATGGCATGTATTTAATACACACACACACACACACACACACACACACACACACACATAATCCTGGGGGGGGGGGAAATAAAATACTGAACCAAAGCTATAGTACTATTAGAAAACATAAAATTGTATTTCTCATTTTAAAAACAAAGGGATTATCATAGTTCTTTAAATAATTGCCTATGTTAAATTATCTTGAAACATGCCTTCAAGCATTTAATGAAAAATATCAATTTTCCTCTAGAATAATGTGGAGTTGGTACTCAGAAATTAACTGAACTGAAAAGGTTTTAGACTTTGTTCAAGTAAATTATGCACATTGCACATTTTATTACTTACTATTTGCAATTGACAAATATACAAACTGTACAATATACTTTGCCAGGCTGGATGCATCACTTTCCTTGGATGACATATAGGAGTTTAAGAAAACTAAAATATACTTAAGAAGTCCAATACTATTTTATATAGCAATGCACATTTCTTCACCCTAATTATGACAAATTTCCCAGCAAAATAAATCACATTTTTAAGAACTAAAGTATAGCTAAATACACAAATCAAAAACAAAGTAAATTTTCTTATTGTTGCAGACAGTTTGCTAGGGCTGCCATAACAAAGTACCACAGATTGAGCAGCTTAAAACATCAATTTGTTTTTTCACAATTCTGAAGTCTAGAACTCTGTGATCAAGTTGACAAGTTAGTTTCTTCTTCTGAGGCATTTCTATTTGGCTGGTAGATGGCCATTTTCTCTCTGTACGTGGACTTCCTTTCACATGGCCTGTGTCGAGGTTTCTTCCTCTGATAATGACACCGGTCAGATTAGATTAGGGCCCACTTTAATTACCTCATTTCACTTTAAGTCTTTATTAACTATCTCCAAATATAGTCATGTTCTGAGATACTAAGGGGTTAGGACTTGAATATGTCAATTTTAGGCAGACACAATTCAGCCCCTTAACAGGAGTAATCACATTTCACCTTTAGGTGTGGTTTAAAATACATGTTTATTAATATTATAAAACAACTTTCCAATAACTTCTACTTTGGATTTATTTCCCAGAACTATGTCATATATAGAATTATGCTATAAACACTAATATTTCCAGGAGCAAAAATTCTGTTTCAAAAGAATCAAGAGAAGTCTATGGTAGATCATACACTTTACCAGAGGAGGCTGTGTCATGGCAGAGCTTGGCACGTAAGGAGTTTTGCATTATTTATTCATGGCTAGGCCTTCCAATGAATCTTACAGAAATGTTCCATTCCCCAGAAAATAGTGCTGAATTGTCTTTTACCGCTTTATTAATCCCTGTTTCAGATTTGGGGCTTTGGGCAGTGCCTTCTTTGGATGGAGACAATGGTTTTCCCATAATGCAATGGAGCTGCAGAAGGCAAACCTGCCACCAGTTCACTCGTGGTAATGTGCACCTGGCGCGTTTCCACCCAAACCAACAATTTTCTGTAAACATCTCTAGGGTAATTTCTAAAGGCACATTAATTTTTTAAAGACCTGGAAGATAGAAAAAGAATATTTTTTTTCTGCTGTGTTTTGATAATTCCTAAACTACTGGCCACTATCCAATTGAGTAGAAAAGTTTTCCCATTGCTAAGAAAATGAGCTTATAGAAAGACAATCATAGATGTTGAAATGAAAGAAAAGTATAATACATTTTTTTCCTCTGTCTCTCTCTAGAAATGTTATTAAGAAACAAGGGCAATTTCCAAATCTAATGTAAAAGTTTTGAAATATACAGGTATTAAGGGTAATGCCAAATCTTATTTTAGAAAAATTGAATTGACGTGGAGATCACAAATGGGCCGCAAACATGATACTCAGATTTTAAGTAAGAACCACGAGAGCCTATGAGAGGTGCTGAAGAGTGAAGAGTCTCAATCACCTGGAAACTAACTCGAATAGAACACAAAAAATCGTTTTGGATAAGCATAATCTAAAAGTAATTTAATCTCCCCTTTGGTTCAGTCCTTCAGAAAGGCTACTTTAAGCTACCTAAAAGATCCATTTACTGTGGAGTCTTCTCTAAATTGTTTTGATAAATTTTAAAACTTTAGGTATTTGTATGCAAATGAAGTGATAGAGAGAAAATAATAATATGAGGATATCTACAATGTTGTCTTTATCATTTAGTATAATACTTTTTTTTTTTTGCAAGAAGTAAACTGATCTATAGCAAGCCTGACAAATAAACATTATGGTGTCACCCAGACAACAGCCATTTCATAAACATTAGGGAGCCCTTGGTATGTGTTGGCAGAATGATTGTTTTTAAAAAGGATAAATCATGCTTTCATATAACTTCTTATACTGGAAAGGGAGCCATTCCAAAAAAAAAAAATTATAGTTGATGCTTATGGATATGAAAGAAACCAGCCCAGGAAAATTTATAACCACAAAGAGTTCTCTTAAATTGGAAGACGTCAGAATAACAGTAAATAAGATGGAGAACATTCAGGTTTGAAAGCTGTCTTCATTTTGCCACAGTTATAATTTACAGGTGTAATTATGTGGTTGTGGACTCTGAATTGCAGAACCAAGATCCCCCTTCAGGAATGAAGGCTTCACTTTCTCCGGTGCTGGAAGTGCTGCCCACAGAAAGCGCTGAACTTCCAGCCTGAAGAGCCGCCTCTCCCAACTTGGACCACATGCAATGAGAGATCAATGAGAGGACAACTTGGCCCAAGTCGGAAAAATCACTATAGTGTCAATCTCCCTGATGGGTTGGCTTAGGGCCTCCACTGAATCACAACTCATCTTCTCCTTCTAGCCAGCCCTGCTTCTTCCCTGCCCCTTCACTTCCCTTGATACCAAGAGCACATTCTGATAAACCTCCTACATTTTAATCTCTGTCTCAGAATCTACTTTGAGAACCCAACCTGGACCAGCTGGTGCTAGGAGGGGCCCAAGAAAGTAGACACTAGAATGATATTTTGGAGCTGAATTATTGGCAGCCTGGCTGACAGTAGGCACAAGATGGCAAAGCAATTGTTAAAATTTTCCGCAGTGGTGAGCTAGATGGGCTGTACTTGTTGAAGCAAATGCGTAGCTGGTACCAAGTATCTGAAACATGTAGGAGAAATAACAATTACAATGAAAATGGAATTGAAGGACCATTGCTAAAAACTATCATTCGGGGGGCGGGGGGGGGGGGAGGACTAACAAAAATCTCAAAGTGTTAACAATCAAAGATTAAATTAATTTACTTGTAAGAATATCTGAGGCCCATGAAAGGTTAAAGTTTTTGCCAAGGTCTGGGACTTGTTTGGAAAAGAATGGGATTCAGAACATGGATGGAGATAAATCAGCTGATACAATAAAAAATGTTGAAACTCCAGATTTCTCTGAACCAACTGAGCCTATAGAAGTGGCCTATTCTTCCTATTAAAGGCTTAGGGTTATGGTTAGATAACCTGTGGAGTCAATTGGTCTGGGAAGGTTTTTAACATGAATTAAATATAAAAATAAGCTCTGGGTTAACCATTATTTAACTAGAAATTATATATAAAAAGGGAACAAATTTCTGTTTAGAGAATGGCTTTGCATACCCATACAAAATCGTATCAACCAATAGAAGATATCATTTATCTTTCTCTGTATTCCAAGCTCACAGCAGGGCAAGCACTGTGGTCTTGATTTTCATAAATATTCCATGGGAATGATATAAGGATTTTTATTGCTATAAAGTCTGAAGATTAGGGAAGTTAAGTTACTTGATCAAGTTACCCAGGTTTTAAGTGCTGAGACATGGACTGAAATTAGTCCTGATAAAAAAAATCCATCAAATATGGCTTTTGTGTAAAAATATATACATAAAACATTCACATATGTACATGTAAATTTTAGTATGCATCAGCAATGTGCCTATGACTACAAGTAATACTGAAAACACATATGTATAATGTATATGTACATTGAATTTCATGTGTGTATATATATATGTGAGTTTTATACACACAGGTATATTATACCATGAGTACAGCCAGATACCTATGCCTTTACATTTGAACACATTTATAATGCAACATAGAGGATCAAAACATAAGATTACTTATTGAAAATATCATCAACTTCAGGGAGTGGAAGTGAAGGAAACCCATAAGTCTTTGTGCCTACCTTAAAGGCAAGCAGAAAGCAGAACTGCTCTTTTTAAATCGATGAAATTAACAAGAGCAATTGAATATAGCAAAGAGTTGTCAGCCAGGAATGAACACATGTGGGCCCGAAGGTTGTGAATAACTTAGAGAAAGACGTCAATGCCTCTATTGCTGGTGATGACCTCATTCCGTGTGGCTGTAAAACATGGCACCTGTCCCTGTGCCAGGAAACGTCAGGATGGTAAAGGTTCAGCCCTGGTTACCTGAAACAGGACAGGAGCTCTTTGCCCTAAACACTAAACCTTTTAATTTTAAAAGTTCTGAGATATTTAAGCTAGAAATACTTCCAACACTGGAAGATGTTTAAATGGCTACTTTATAAAGAAGAAAGGAAAAGCATGTGCCAGTTTTTAATTCATAAGAAAATTATTAGTTCACTAGCATTTCAAAGAGCCCCATTTCATATCTACAGTTGAAGAGACTGCCTACAGAAAATGTTAAATTCCAGGCGGGTGTCTCCACCCTACCCAGACCACCACCTCCCTTCCACCTTCACCTGTTTCCTCCAGGAATAAGAATGAACTTCAATATCAGCAGAAGTAAAACATAATGGTCACATTTAAAGAATAATTTCCTATGATATTTTTATTCCAAGGCAGAAGGAAGGAGTTATGAACATAAATGGCATACCTTGGATTTCTGCTGCTTCTGCTTTCACTGGCAGTATTCTGTATGACCCAGCTAAAGACCTTCCCTGTGGTCCTTTTTCTCATCTTTCTCCTAGCCTCAGGATAGGCAGCCACCAAACCAACTTTGTCAGCTTTTTACATTAGTTATGGCATTCTGTCTCCATCCCTGTTAACACTAGCTATGATGAGCACCCAATGACTATTTGATAAACGAATAAATGAATGAATGAATGAATGAATGAATGAATGCATGAATGAATGTTACAGGTTCCTATGCACAGCAAACAGCAGCACTTTGCAGAAGCATTTTCAGTCCTTTGTCCCCCAAACATACTAAGAATAGAGAGTGCAGGGATAAGGAATAAAGGGAAGGAGCGTCTATGGAATGCGTACATTTTGCCAAATTTCACATTTTACAAAATAAAGATCTATTAATATCCAGTTGATATTTACATTAAAGTATATGGCATACACTTTATAATCATGCTTTTCAATATATATATATATATATATATATATATATATATATATATATATCAGAAAGGAAAGAGAGAGAGAGAGAAAAATCAATGATAAGAGAGAATCATGCCTCTTGCATGCCCCACAGTGGGGATCCATCAGCAATCCAGGCATGTGTCCTGACCAGAAATGGAACCATGACCTCCTGCCTGGTTCATAGGTCAACACTCAACCCCTGAGCCATGCTGGCTGTGCTATAATCATGCTTTTTTAATTGAAGTAACTAATGTTTGTTTAATTGTGACAACATACTTCTGAGGTAAGATATTATCTTTGTTGAGAATTTAAGTCATGAAAAGATTAAACTCCTTTCCCAAGGTCACCCATCTAGAAAGTGGCAGAGCATAGTAAATTGTAAGAGACCAAGGAAAAACTAGCCAAGAATTAGTATACCCAAATTACTCTGGGAGGCAGAGATAGGTGGGAAGTAATAAGAGAGGAAATTATACAGGGAAACAGCATTAAAGGATGTTTTTTATGTTTGCTTTTGTTTTTCATTTTAACGGAGTTGGTTCTGAACAGATGAAGAAAAGTGAAGGGTGTGACAGCATAACTGGAGCTCCATCAGTAAGGACAGGGAAAACAGGTGGGTTCAAATCCTGTGATTGAAACCCCAGAAACAAAGAAGGCAGTTAGATGTAATGGAGAGGTTATGGTCAGCAACTCCAGTTGTAACAGATAAACCCTGAAAACACAGTGGCTTAAGACAAGAAAATGTTCATTCTTGCTCATATCACCATGCACTGTGGTGAGGCAGTGACTCTGCCTCATAAAGTCCTTCAGGAGCTCAGTCTTCAGGCATGGCTCTGCTCTCCTCTGAGACCTGGAGTTCCCTCAGTTGCAGGCAGAAGAGAAGGCGGCTCACCAGTGGGCGGTTTCTGTGGGCCAGGCCTGGAAGTGAGGAACATCACTTTTGCTTGTATTTAATTGTCCAGAACTCAGTGACAGGGCCACACCTACCTTACGGGAGCCTGGGGAATATAGTTACTGTCACACCCAGGAAGAAAATGAAAACACAGGTAACTGAATCTCCACCATGTAAAATAAAGGATGTCTAGACTCTCAGATGCCCAATCACCTCTTTTTTTTAGACCTTTTTACTTGCATATTTTTTTTTAAATTTGTACTTGTGTGGTGCATAGTTTTTTATTTAAAATCTTCCATAGACATATATATATATATATATATATATATATATATATATATATATATATATATATATGGATGAGTCTAAGTCAAAGCAGATAGTAGACAACATCTGGAAGGTCGAGTACTAGGCAGAGAGATATCCCAAATGGCCAGGAGCAACCAAATTTAAAAGTTAGCAATAGGCAAGGAAGGGACTAGGCAGGCAGGTACTTCACATCACAGAACTACAGGTAGGAACACAGACTGAGGGGTTCAAACAAACTTTAGTATCTAGAAAACCTGAGTACAAAGCAGCCCCCAATTACAGACATGTGGCAGGAGAGACGCTACAATAATGACTCGGGTATGGCAGCTAAGATGCAAAGCAAAGTCTTGCTTACTTAGATCAAAAGTGGAAACCCAGGTGTGAAGCTGGGGATATGACTGCCATGCTTACTGTCACCAGCTTCACTTGCATAAGTTTTTCAAGACACCCTAACAGAGAATTGCTGGGAAATCCACACAAATGTGGAAAGCCGAAAGACGATTAGCAAAGAGATTATGAATGGGTTGGCAAAGATAAGGCTCCAACTTCAACTCCTGAGGGAAAAGGGGACAAGTTCCAAGTTGATCACTAGTCGTTTTCAAATAAATGTGCTGAGGGAAATGCCCTCCAAATCCAAGCTTGAGTCTGTTTGGCATTGGCATGATCCCCTGCTTTGTATGATCAGTGACCTCTGCTTTTGCTGGAGTGGGTTATGAAAAATTCCTCCGTTTGGAAGGCGGGCACTGGCATATGACAGACCCATGGAGCACATGGCATGTTATTGACTTTGCCACCAACTGCCATGGCTCTGCCCTCTCCTTTTGCAGGGACACTTCTTGGAAAATGGCCCTCACAGACAACTTAATTTAGGCCTGTGGTTTTTCTGTGTGTTTTGTGTGTTCCCTCATGTTTTCTCCCCCTGTAATTATTCAAATTGGGTGCCTGCTTAAGCATCTGGATGCAAAATTCTGGGACGACTTTGGCAGGTATGATGCTTATTTTCTTTTTTCTTTTTTAAAAAATATTTTTAATTGATTTTTTACAGAAAGGAAGAGAGAGGGATAGAGCGTTAGAAACATCGATGAGAGAGAATCATTGATCATCTGCCTCTTGCACACCCCCTACTGGGGTTGTGCCCACAACCAAGATACTTGCCATTTGACTGGAATCGAACCTGGGACCGTTCAGTCCGCAGGCCGACGCTCTATCGACTGAGCCAAACCGGTTTCAACATGATGTTCATTTTCAATTTAGGTTTTCATTTATGTAAAAAAAAAAAGAGAGAGAGAGAGAGAGAGAGAGAGAGAGAGAGAGAGAGAGAGAGAGGAAGATTCATATCCTGTTTTTGTTAAGAGAATAAGAAAGTGGTCTTTCAGAGCCTGAGTGCATGGGGCAGACAGTAGATATTTAATATATAAGTGGGTAAATAATTGTCCCTTTCAAGTATTAAAAGGCAGTTATATTTATAGAAATGCCTGACTTAGATGTCTAATCAGATACAGGTGTTTTCTAAAGCCTACTTGAATTCTAATTGTTGAAATACACTTCAAACATATTAACAAACAAGTTAATTCCATTAAATTGGATACAAAATGACTAGCACTTACTATGAGTAACAGGTTGAAAGAAGTTAGTGAAAACAAAGGAATAAATTCTGCCTGTGAAAGAGGAATTATTGTCCCCATCAAATAAATAAGTGAATTATGATACACTAAATAGGATATAATAAATAGATTCAGGTGTCACATTATTATTCAGTTGATTTTTCAATGCTATTTTTAAAAATACACCATTTGAACACTCATATGAATGTGCTCAGATTGTTTTTTAAATGTGTTGTGCTTAAACTTCTCTAAATGGCACAACCAGGCTCAGATACTGGGCTTTTAAATTTTACTTAATCTCAACATTATTAGGGACAAAATGTATTGTTTTTAGTTGTCATTGATTCTTCCTCATTTTTCATATGCAGCTCAACCAACCATTACTGGAATCGCCCAACTCTTCCTAGTGGCATCCTGATTAGGGAACCTAATGGCCACTGTTCAAACTGAAAGACTCTGGCCCTTCAACACCACTCTGCTTAGGGGTCCTATTAGTGCTTTCTTCCTGACTCAGTAACTGTATTTTCATACACGCTGTTAACCTCCCTGGGCATGGTAATATTTTTCTTCTTCTCTTGACATTTAGAAACATTGCATTGTATGTGGTCTATGGCTTTACCTCTTTTTCTGTCTTGGTGATCTTTTCTTCATGCAGGGATCACTGCCCTGATTCCTCAAACTGCAGAGCCTCTTCCCAAAGCTGGTACTTGGAAGTCGCCCCTGAAAAGGAAGGACTGGTTCAATTCAATTCAATTTTCTGTAATTTCTGACCTTGTTGACTACTCCCTCAGGAAAACCATCTTCTACCTTTGCTCCTATGATGCACGTCCCTATTGTTCTATGCGAACTCTCTAGTTGTTCATTCTCTGCCTTTTTCCTGTGCAGTTTCTTCTCTGCCTCTCCCTGGAATGTGAATTCTCGGACTTTTCAGCTCTTTCCCCTTTTGTAGTTACACACTGGGCCTAGACAATCTAACCCACAGTCACCTTGTATGGATAAATGTCACTGCTGTGTCTCTAGCTCTTGAGACCGGACCCTCCTCCCGAGCTTTGGCTCTTGGTTACTAACAGTTTGCTCTTCCACCTAGAACACAGCATTCGTTGCCCTTTTGTGTGTATATTTTGACTAGGTTAACTCATATCTCACACGTGTCTTTAAAGATCAATTTAAGCATCACTTTATTTTGAAAATATTCTTACCACCCTAGACTGACTTCGTGGCTTATCCTATACACTTTCTATTGTCTTCATGCATGGAATTAGAACACACTGTCAAACAGGTTGAAGTTAAAAATGTATATGTTCATCATGTCTATATTCTCAATTACAGGAGACAAGTAAGTCAAGGCTAGAAAAGTAAAGGCTTCAACTTGGAATTCATCCACACAAAATGGATATGGGTATAGATGAAATTGCCTAGGCAAAACGTGTAAGACTGAGGAACTGAACATACCAGAATTGTGCATGAGCATTCCAATATGTTTAGTTTGCAAAATAAATTATTGAACTTCGTATGTAATACCTATGAGCTAGGATTTAGGACAAATAGTATTTGATACTGTAACAAATAATCAACTATAATCAAATAAAACAGAAGCATGAAAATATATACTCAAGGAGTAACATGAGCCAAAAAGAATAAGGAAAACTTAAAGGCTTTCGGAGGTAACCGTTCTGATTTCACTCTGACAAAACAAGAAGCAAGATTTGAGGCAGTATTTGGTAAACCAAGAAGAGGACAGTTGCATAAGATACTGGCGAGAAGAAATAATGCCAAGAACAGAATATTGATTATGAATTTTGGAGTAGAACAATCAGATAAGGAATAAATATACTGAAGTAAATGCACCTGAGGCATGAGGGACTAGGATTAAGAGAACAGTAATCAAATTCCCAAGTAATACAGTATATATTTTGCCTATGATGTGATCCCTTTTATTTTTAATGTTTAGACTCTGAATGCTATAAAGATATATTAGTTTCCTATTGCTGCTATAACAAACAACAAGTTTGGTGGTTTAACACACTTATAATTTTACATATATGGAGGGCAGAAGCCTCATAATCAAGCTATGTGCAGGACTGTGTTCCTTCCAGTGCTCTGAGTGAGAATCATTTTCTTTGCTTTTTTCTAACTTCTTAGAGGCCTCTTGCAATCCTTGGCTCATGTGTGCCAGGATAATAGCAATCCAGGAGAATCACATCAGGTCAATATCTTTAAGTTAGTCACATCTCCTAAGTTCCTTTAGTTATGTAAGTAACATATTCCCAGGGTCTTAAGCAGGTATGAATCTCCAGGAGTTGGGGGTGGGGAGTGGGAGAGAATACATTATTCTGTCTAACACAGGTAGTAAAAAGACTATGAAATTAGACAAATAATATAATAGAATTTCAGTTTTTTTAAATTTTTGTTGGATTTATTGGGGTGACATTGGTTAATTAAATTATATAGGTTTCAAGAATATAGTTCTATAATACATCATCTGTATATTGTATTGTTCACCACCCAAAGTCAAGTTTCCTTCCATCATAACCTAACTCTCCTTTACCCTTTTCTACCTTGCCCCAGCTGCTTTTCCGTCTGTTAGTCACCATACTGTAGTCTGTGTCTATGAATTTGTTGCTTTTTGGGGTTTTTTTTGCTTAAGCCCTTCACCTTTTTCAACCAGCTCCCCATCTCAATACCCCTCCCCTCTGGCAACCATCAGTCTATTCTCTCTATCTATGAATCTGTTTCTGAGTGTGTTTTTTGTTTGTTTGTTTGTTTTTCTATTTAATTAATTGGATTTTATGTATAAATGAAATCACATGGTACTTGTCTTTCTCTGACTGGCTTATTTCATTTACCATGATACTCTCCAGGTCCATTAATGCTGTCAAAAAAAGGTAAGATTTTCTTCTTTTTTTATAGCCAAGTAATATTCATTGCATATATGTACCACAGCTTTTTTTTTTTATTAACTCATCTAGTGATGGACACTTGTGTTGCTTCCAAATCGTGGCTGTTGTAAATAATGCTACAAAGAACATAGGGCTTGATATATTCTTTTAAATCAGTGTTTCATTTTTTCGGATATATTTTCAGAATTAGAATCACTGGGTCATAAGGCAGTTCCATTTTTAATTTTTTGCAGAAACTCTATAGGGTTTTCAATAGTGACTGCACTCATCGGCCTTCCTACCAAGAGTGCATAAGGGTAGGATGGAACTAGACTTCTCTGTAAAAAAAAAAAAAAAAAAAGAAAGAAAAAATATATATATTTGGAAACAAAGGGATGAGACGTTGTTGAGAGGTAGCCAAAAAGAGACAGAATATGGAATACTGTCTAGACTGTCCTTTTCACATTTCAAAAAAAAAGAATGACATTTACTCCTTCATGTCTCCTTTTTTAAAATGTATTGATGGAAAAACTGATGGTAGTATTAATTATTTCATAACAAAATGAACAAGTAAAAGAAAGAGGATGTGGATGCACAATAAGACAACTTTTCTTTCTACACTCATACACACACACACACACACACAAAGACTGAATCACCAAAGTAAATGTTTTCAGTCTTAAAGATGTGATGAGTAATTCCAGAGCAACAGATCCTTCAGTTTTGTTTTGTTTTGTTTTTTTGGGGGAGGTTGTATCCTAACATTCAAACCCCAAATCTGCATCATGTTTAAGAGGTAAGAGTAAAATAGAAAAAGAATCAAGTGAATAGTATACATTGTAAGTTAAGAGAATATTCAGGATCAACAGAGGATTCTCTTTGCCAAAAGCTGCTGGGCCGTCAGGACAAATCAGAGCAGCGAGACATTGGCAGCTCAGGTGCCGGACGCATGGGTGACCTTGGCAACAGCTGCTTGCTGTTGAGCAACAGATGCTGGCTGGGAGCTAGGGAAGAACTTACTTGGTAGGTAAGGGACAACCTCCTGGTTTGTGATTTTTGAAGACGTGGACAGAATTGAATGGAGTGTACAATGGCTCTGATTGTGGAAACTCAATTTGAGTCCTTGGTCTTCTCACTGAGGAAGTTGTTAAAGGTATTATTCTTGAATGTTCATGGGGTTGAGTGGTGGAAGCTGTGTAAGCCAAGAAATGCCTCAAGCAAGATATGAAATTTTTATCATTCCTCCCCATTTTGATGTAATTAAAATAACTTTTTTTATTAAAAGTCTATGTAATTTCATAACTAAGGGATAATTATTGCTATTTCCAGTTATGTATTTATTTATAGACCTTTCTTTGTGGGATTCACTCATCCTTTAAAGGATTTCTTTTTAGTTTAGTTTTCTATGTCATGGTGCATTCTCTCTGCTGTAAGTTCTATGACTTTTAAAGACCTACCCTAACCCTAACCCTAACCCTAACCCTATCCCTGTTTGTACCCACCATTGCAGTGTCCCACAGAATAGTTTTACCACTTTAAAAAATCCTGTGCTTTATCTATTCAGAATCTCCAACTTAAATCCCTGGCAACCACTGATCTGTCTGTTTAATATCTCTGTAGTTTTGCCTTTTCTAGAATGTCACACAAATGGAATGGCAGAGTAGGTGACCTTTTCAGGGTGGCTTTTTTAAAAAATATATATTTTTATTGATTTTTTACAGAGAGGAAGGGAGAGAGATAGAGAGCTAGAAACGTCGATGAGAGAAACACCGACCAGCTGCCTCTTGCACACCCCCTACCGGAGATGTGCCAGCAACCAATGTACATGCCCCTGACCGGAATCGAACTTGGGACCTTTCAGTCCACAGACCGACGCTCTACCACTGAGCCAAACCGGTTTCGGCTGGGGTGGCTTTTTTTTTTTGCTTAGCACTATGCATTGAAGATTGATCCATGTCTTTATGTATCTTGATAGCTCATTATTTTCACTTTTCCTCTCTGAATAACAACCCATACAATGGGTTAATACTATTTTTTAAAATATATTTTATTGATTTTTTACAGAGAGGAAGGAGAGTGGGATAGAGAGTTAGAAACATCATGAGCTACCTCTTGCACACCCCCTACTGGGGATTTGCCCACAACCAAGGTACATGCCCTTGACTGGAATCGAACCTGGGACCTTTCAGTCCTCAGGCCCAGGCTCTATCCATTGAGCCAAACCAGTTTCGGCTCGGTTAGTACTATTGAAGACCATCTTGGTTATTTTAGTATTTGTAATTATGAATAAAGTTACTTTCAATATTGTGTATGGGCATAAACATTTTGTGTAGATGTAACTTTTCAAATCAGGTAGATTCATGGAACATACTTGTAGATGCTATAATTTACCATACCATGTAACAAAGCATAGCAAAAGTTAGTTTGGTAAGAAACTGCCAAGTTGTCTTTCAAGATGGGTGTACCATTTCGCATTCACACCGGTAATGAATGAGTTTCTGTTGCATCACATCTTTTGGAAAAGCCATTTTAATATGTGTATAGTGGCATCTCATTATTTTAATTTATAATTCCCTAATGACATATGATTCCAGCATATTTTCATATGCTTGCTTACCATCTGAATATCTTCATAGATGAGATGTCCACATTTGTGTCCATTTTTATTTAAATCTTTATTGTTGGAGTTATTATATAGGTTCCCTTCTTTTCCCCATTGACCCCTTCTAGCCCGCCCCCACCCCTGGCCCCAGGCCTTCACCACCCTAATGTTTGTGTCCATGGGTTATGCATATATGTCTTTTGGTTAATTTCTTCCCCCTTTCTAACTCCCTGTTCCCCCTGCCTTGCCTTCCCTCTGAGATTCAACAGTTTGTTCCATGCTTCTATGTCTCTGGATCTATTTTGTTCATCAGTTTATTTACAGTGAAGTTGTTTGTGTATTTACTGATAATTTTGAGAGTTCTTTGCATATTTTGCATACAAAAGCACGGTGATACTACCATAGTGGAACTGATAAATGACTAACATTTGGTAGGTGTAGATTGCATGGATATGTTGGATGCTGGACAAAGCAATGATTCATGTTCCAGGCAGAAAGGAGAAGAGTGACGCAGTATTTCATCACACTACTCAGAACTGCACACTGTTTAAAATAAGAATTGTTTATTTCTAGAAATTTCCATTTAATATTTCCAGACTGCAGTAGACTGTAGGTAACTGAAATCATGAAAAGCAAAATCAGAGATACATGGGGATTATTATAGGTCTTGAACACATTCCTTGCTAATAAATACGTATTTATAGTTTCAAAAACCAGAAAAATGTTTTCAGACAGAGAAAAGAAGCTAGTAGAATGTTTTCTAAGTTCATTAAGCATAAAATGAGTGCAAAAAACTGTTTTTGGTGTTATGAATAAATGATACACAACTTCCATTATAGTCTCTGTATTTTTCTGATTATCTCTTCTTAATTTAATTTCTGTCTGCTGCTTTCATTGTTACACGGTCAAGGTGGATGCCTTCAGATAATCAAACTGTCAACATCTTCGGTTATGCTACTTAAGATATAAGCTAGTTCCTTTTGATGTAAAATAAAAAGCTTTAAATTCTAAGAATGAATTTTCAGAGAGGAAAGACTTAATTGGAAGTGAATTTGAATTATAGGATCACTAATTGTAAAGATGAAATTTATAAGATTATGGGTCCTTTGATTGATAGTAATCAGGACAAGGAGACATTATGAATTAAAGGCTTGCATTTAAGATTTCATTCTAGAATATGTACACAGATTGTCTTTTACTTCTGATAATGTTAATCAAGTAAATTAGTATGGAATGTGTATCTGGGAAAACAGATACCTTACTTTATGCCACAATATCCTTTAATCAACACAATTTCTCTGCAAAGGAGCTATTATTATTCCCATTTTATAATGAATGAAATTTATTTGTTGAACTAGTGTGGACTAGTAAGCTATTCAGCAAACCCATTTCCCTTTTCTTCTGGACAATAGAGTATATTTTTCAACCTCTCTTACAGTTAGTCTGGCCATAACTGTATATCACTTCTAGGCCTGGCCCATAAAAATCACCTATATAATCTTCCTCTCTTTCTTTCCATGGGCTTCTATCAGCCTGAATGGCTGAGTGTAGTCAGTACTGACTAACCCCCTGATAGGACTTTATGAGAGTAAGGAATAAACTTCCACTAATTTAAACCGGTTATATTTCTAGATTTATTAGTTATAGACTCTAGTGTTACTTTAGCGGTACCAGAACTGGGATGCAATAAAACAAACCTAAAATACATACCATGGCTTAGTAGTTGGGCAGTAGGCTGTAAGATGATTAATATTATGAGTTTGAAAGATGTAGAATGATGCTATGTACAGGGGAATATTTGGAAAATTTTTAGGCATTAATGAATAATACCAGATATCTACTGAGCCTTTAGAAGCAGAGGAAGAAATTGGAAAATGCATTTGCAACATTTGCGAATAGCTAAACTTAACAAAGTATTTTTTTTAAAGATGAAAATAGTCAAGAGTTCACCAGTTTATAAGCAGAAAAGAAAGGGAATGGTAGGGGAGAGAGGAGGGGAAATGGGAGCTTTAAGTGTTGGCAAATTTGGCTGATACTGGCCCTCACATACTGAGGAATATAATTTAAAAAAAAATACATTGAGCTACTTGATCCATTAAGTTGGTATAATATGTACTCAACCCACCTGTTTCTGTTTATTTCAGAGAACTTACCATGGGGTTGAAGGGAAAAGGATGGAAGAGCAACTTGAGTAAGGGATGATGTAACCTCAGGGCTCTGTTAGAGGGGCTGAGAGGACCTGTGGCTTAGCACTGGATTTATTCAGGGAGATTTTCCCTAAAGGCTTAAAACAAACAGTGGCTTTATGAGACTTGACCACCCAGGAAGCATTTAAAATATTTTGTCACCTCTCTTTCTTATACATGTTAACATTAATTTTAATATAAAATGTTTCTAGAACTCAAGCCTAATAGAGATATTATAAAAGTATCATGTTGAGAACCTGACTCATCTTACCCTATGAAGCCACATTTTGCCATGTCCTTGTTATAAATATTTATAATTAGCATCTCAATTGAAAAGTGCTTGATAATCAGAATTGCTTTTTAAAAATGAAGTACTCCAGTCAAGTACTGTATAGGTCAGACTTTGAGTATAATTAAGGGGGAAAAAAACAAACCTAAATGCAGTGTATACACATAAAATCTCAATCAAAACACTGAAGGATACAAAATAGAAGCCTTCTATATATATAAAATCCTAAACGACTGTTCATTATGGTCTGACATGCTATGAAATAACATGAAATAAAAACTTTTTCAAAGATAAAATGCACTGACCACCAGGGGGCAGATGCTCAATGCAGGGACTGCCCCCTGGTGGTCAGTGTGTTCCCACAACCAACCTCCCCCAGCCAGCCAACCTCCTGCAGTCCCTCCCCTGGCCCCCCAGGCTTGGACAGGGAACCAGTGGTAGGTGGCAGCAGATAAGGCTTCTTTCCCAGGTGGGGCCAAGGGCCAGCTCCCACCTTAGTGCCAGTGGCCAACCTCCCATATCCTGTCCATCCTCTGGCTGGCAGGCCATCTGCCATGGTGGAGGTGTGGCAGTGAGGGAAGGAGGAAGGGGGAAATGGGGAAATGTGCAGTGGTGAGCACCAACAATGGTGAAGTCAGTGTTTCCCATCTGTTCCTTCTGTGCCCGGCTCGGTGATGATTGCATCCTCTCTGGCCCAGCCCTGATTGGCCTGGCCCCAATCAGCCCTGATCACCAGCCAGGCCTAGGGAACCCATCCATGTATGAATTTTGTGCACCCGGCCTCTAGCTGTTATTATAAGTTCTTAAGATGAAATAAAATAATGAGTTCATATTTTTATTTTTTTGTTAATCCTCACTCAAGGATTTCATTTCCATTGATTTTTAGAGAGAATAGAAGGGAGGGGGAGAGACACAGAGAAAGGAACATAGATGTGAGAGAGACACATTGATCAATTTGTTGCCTCCTGTACACACTCTGACCAGGATCAGGGATGGAGCCTGAAACCGAGGAATGTGCCTCTGACCTGAACCAAACCTCTGACCCTTCAGTCCTCAGGCTCTAACTGTTGAGCAAAACTGGGTAGGGCGAAATAATGAGTTTTTAATTTGCAGACATTCACATAAACTCTTAAGAATTCACATCTTTGGGGAGAGAAAAATAATCTATATAATCTATAGAAGAATAGAATTGTAGGTATTTTAGAAAGGATTTGTAAGCCTGGCACCTAGAGATTAGACTCTAAGATCTCTAATATTCTATTTTACATAAGCTAGATTTTAAGAAAATTCTGAAAATGTGAAGTCAGATTTTAATTTTATGATTATATGAATGCTAATAAGAAAATTAGGTTTTTCTACCCAGTGTTTAAGAATTGAATTCCACTTTCTTTTTCTAATCACATCAAACAATCCTTTCTGCAAGCTGTTATAGGCTAATGGTTATGACTAACTCTATGTGCAAATAACTTACATTCTATGGTATTAAGTTCATAAACAAATGATCTTGGCTCCCTGGTTAATTTTAAAGCCTCAAAAATTGGTGACATAGTGAGGGTATAAAATATTTCATTGGGCGCTTTTATTTAAGGTTTTTCACACGGAGATGTGCACATCTATTCTATTTTCTCTCATGAATGTAGTGTTCCATGGTGCTCACTGAGTCTCTATAGAGTTGACATGCAATAAAACAGAAACAGCAATGGCTTGCATGCTTCATTTACCAACTAAACAACATAGCCCAATTCCTCCTGGCATGGCCAGGTCAACAGCCAGGATCTTATCAGATTGCAAGCAAAGTACTGCAATATGCTTGTGACTTCGGGTTACAGACATTCACAGAAGGGGATTTAAAATATCTATCCTATTCTGAAATACCTGGCCATTGTTAAGTAGAAACCAAATGTATCTATATAAACTATGTAGGTGGCCAACCTCCACAGCAACATAACAATAATAACAACAACAACAACAACAAACCAAAACAAAACAAAAAACAAACAAATAAAACAAAACAAAACAAAAAACATTGCTAAAGGAAAACACTGTAGGTACAAAGACTAAGGCTCTCCGAACAGAGACTATTTTTAAGGGACTAAAAGGCTCTACAAACTTAATTTTTAGAAAGTAATTATCAAGCTCCACGGTAGCATAAAGTCCTATTGATCCAAATTTCTCTTTCTGTATGAACTTCACAGACTTGCATGACTTGGCATCAGTAAAAGTTAATGATGATTCATGCTATTAGCTTCAGTGGCCTCAGTCCCCAGGAACTCGCTATGACCTTTCATTAGCACTTTTCTCCCAAGCAGGTAGGATCATTCTCCAGGCACACTTCCTAATCTCCTTAAATCACCTGGAGAATTAGTTAAAAGCCTGAGCAAGTGAGGGGCTGGGATGCTAAGAGCAAATTATGATTCCATTTAAGGAGAGAATGCACCTGCTGGTGCAATATGACCAGCAATCCTGGGAAAGCCTGGAAAATAAAATCACATGTTAAGATTTCATTTATGTAAACTTAAAATAGTAATAATTACAAGAAGCATGGTAATTGTTATCAGTTGACTTCAACTTTCACCTGCAGCCTCCTTTCCTCCACCCCCCCCCACCCCCAATCCCTCATGCAACATTTATACACTTATTTTTTTCTTGACCAAACATTTATTGAGCTCCTAGCACCATGCTAGGCACATAAATAGCATTATGTTGTGGTAATATACAAGTCATTTTTAAAAGATTAATTTTTAGTGCCTTCTGCTTTAAGTGGCTTCTGAAATAAGCATTGATTAATGAAGCCATGAGAACTGGTACACAAATAACTTGAAAATGCTGCTCCTTCCCTCCTTCTTAACTCTTCCCACCCCCCACTGCTCCTCCTTCACCCGCCTACCCCTCCCCCCCTCCAAAGTACACACACACACATGCCCATGTCTCCTTTCCACTTTTCTACCTAATGTTGGACCAGTGTAATATACAGCTTCTCTTTAGTGTTAAGACTAAACACTAAACACTTTAGGCTAAACACTTTAGTGTTAAGGAAAAAGAACTTCATTATTAAAAAGAGGTTGGGTTCTCTTATTGAAGCAAATAACCTAATTCTAAGCTATAAAAATTGCAGATGGAATACATAAGGTAGATTTCTTAGATTTAGGAATGTCTTTTTGCCTGACCAGCATGGCTATGTGGTTGAGAATCGACCTATAAACCAGAAGGTCAGGGTTAGATTCCTCGTCAGGGCACATGTCTGGTTTGTGGGCTCAGTCTCCATTGTGGTGGGAGAGTGGTGGTGGTGGGGTGCAATAGCTAGCTAATCAATGACTCTCTCTCATCATTGATCTCTCCCTCTCTGACATCAATAAAAATACATTTAAAAAAAGAAAAAGAAATACATATTCTTCAATTTTGGCAGTGGTTTGATTTCTATAGCATACACAGTAATTGAAGGATTGCATATCTTTGCAAATAATTTTGTTTTAATAATAGCAATGATACTGTCAATAATTTAAGATTATGAGATTTTATGTTGATCGAAGTTCTTTACATAGCCTTCTGCATAAATCATGACTCCACCTCCATTTCAAAATATTTTATTTAGATTAACATAACTCCTTTCTATTATAATAGAAACATACCCACTTGTACTATTTTTTCCCCATTCTGTGTGGATTAAATTATTTTCACACCAATCACCCTACCATAACTGTACTTTCAAAGGAAATATCACTCAATCCATGATCTATTGTCAATACTTATAGTCAAGAGCTTATATAGTTCACTTTACAGTCCTTTAAAAACCTCTTTTCTTGGATTCCACATTACTTTTTATTGCCTTTCTACAATAGATTTCAGATTAAATTTTGCCCCTTTCCACAAAAAACATCTCCTATCTTTCTCTTAATTATAAGTGGTCTCCTAGATGTGTTGCTCTGTCTATATTTTGTCCTGGGCTATCTTTTACATTCTCTTGGTTTCAGTGATTCCCTCTATGTTGATAATTTCCAAATCTCAGTAGAAAATGGTGTGGTGGGAAAACTATAGGGCTAAGTGCCTAAACATTTGCTTGGTCTGGAGCCCTGTTTCCTATATAATGTTGTTGTGTGACTTTGCTCCATTTACTCCTGAGTGTGTGAGGGAGAACATCGGTCCTGGTTATCACCATCTATAATAAAAGCCTAGGTAGTGTCATGCCCTTGCATGACGCCCTTTGTGCGATGGCTGCCACAAGATGGTCACCACAAGATAGTTGCCATAAGGTGGCTGCCACATGATGGCCACACACACAGCAGAGGCAGGGCCCGGTGGCCACTCTGCGAGGTGAGGCCTGGAGGTCCCGTGGCTCTGCAAAGCATGGAGGAGGCGGGTTGAGGCAGGTGAGGGCAGTTATGGGCTATCAGGCTGACAGTGGAGGGTAGTTGGGGGTGACCAGGCTGGCAGGGAAGCTGTTAGAGAAATCAGGCTGGCAGGCAGAAGCAGTTAGGGGAAATCAGGCAGGCAGACAGGTGAGTGGTTAGGAGCCAGGGGTCCAGAATTGTGAGAGGGATGATTCCTATTGGGATTGGGCCGAAACCAGCAGTCGGAAATCCCCCAACAGGTCCCAGATTCAAGAGGTTGCAGATTGAGTTGAAGGATACACCCTCCTCCGCGACCCCCCCCCCCCCCCGCCACCTCTCGTGAACAAATTGCATGCACTGAGCTGCTAGTATAGAATAAGAAGATCCTAGTTGTGATGAATTGAATAGAGTCCAATTCCACTCTGGTGGTTTTCCTTGTTGTTTTCTTTTCTAGATTTTGCTTCAATCTTTTACTATAAAGGCTTGTTAGTAGTCTTTTAAGATGAGCATGAGTAATATTCGTTATTATGGATGTTTTAGAGTTTCAAATATGAGAACAGAGGCTTTATGTATTTGAAATTATCTAATTAATCATATTATTTGGGGAAATACTTCTAATAAAGGTGCAATTGACATCCAATATGAAACAAAATGTATTATCTTTCATTTAAATCATGGTGCTTTAAACTTGCATAATTCAATCCTGTTGGAAGTGGCATAATAAATAAACAATGGGAAAAACATTCTTGCTGAACAACATCAACAAATAGTGTCTCTGATGGTCAATTTATTATAAAATTAGTAAAAAACAAAACAAAACTCTTCTTTAGAATTGAATAGGTTCATCTGTAGAAATAGGTGTTATGTACAGACCTATTGTGAGAATTAAAAAGTAAGTCACATTCAAGAGAGGGTAATATTATCATTAAAAGTCAGTGCTCTCCCTTTTTGGAAGGGCTGTTCTGCAAAATCCCATGGTGGCATGCAGTGCCAATTATTAGTTAATCCTCACATCTTAGAAAGGCAGCTAGAGGTGTGATTTTGTTTTTATTCTCTATTTTACAGGTAAGAAATGCTGGGAAAGATGACTGACCTTGGATTACTCACCCAGTCATAAGCAGAGCTAGAACTTGACTGATTTCTTTCCATTGAAATTCAGTGTTTTTTTTTTCGTTTTTTGTTTTGTCTGCTACATGTAGCTTTTGTCAGAACTAACTTCAGTGAAATATTCAGTTCCTGTTATGGATAAGTATAGGTTGTTGTTGTTGTTGTTTTTTTTGCATCAGTTAATATTAAATTATTTTATGAATTTTCCAGATTATGCTAGTGGTAATTGACTTAAGTAACGCCTAAGAACATGTCTTCCTCCACTGACAAGCTCTCTCACTTCATGTGAAGAAAAACAGACATATCTAAGTAGGCTTAAAAAGCACCCCACATCACTCAGCCAGTGGGGCTCAGCCGTTGAGTGTTGACCCATGAACCAGGATGTCAAGGTTAGATTCCTTGAGAGGTACTTGGTTGCATCTTGATCTCCTACAGGGGGCGTGCAGGAGGCAGCCAATCCATAATTTTCTCTCATGGCACCACACCTCAAGCAAAAACCTATTGTGTCATTCAGAAGTGATTCTCCAAAGAAAAAGAAAAAAAAGCAAACCACCTAGGCTGCCTGCTTAAGCCTTATCCATTGCTTCTTGGGTGTTTTGTTTTGTTGGGTGTGTGTGTGTGTGTGTGTGTGTGTGTGTGTGTGTGTGAAGATGAGGGAGTTTATTTGGAAGGAAAGTCCACTCCACCTACAACTTTGAGAACATTTCCCCATTTGCCCCTTGCATAGCTCTGGTACACTTCTGGGTGGATTGCCATAAGGAATGGTTCTGAGGCTCAGAAGTGCCACTCTTCTCCAAAGCTGCCAACGCTGCCAAAACTGCCAAAAGGAGAGGGCTGGGGCGCTGTCTGGTGACTGTTCCCAAGATTCCTTCAAGGCGGCGACCACCTCCCAGGACTCGTTCTCCAGCAAAGCCTTTGGCCCCGGGTCCCAGGACCGCTGCGAAGGGGATGCCAGGACGCTGAACCTCGGGACCCGCTGAACCTGGGGACAGAGTCACCCCTGTGCGCCCTCTTTGGCCAAGCCCTGGGCTCTGGGCAGTTGGAGAGCGCCCCAGGCCCACCTTGGCCAGCTCGCTCCGCCTCGGGAGCGAGAACCAGGCGCGCCCACCCCACCCCACGCCCCCGCCGCGCCTCCCCCATCCCAAACCCAGCCGCGCCCCCGCCTCCCCCGGAAACCAGCCCGCTGAGCGGGGGCGGAGGCAAACCTCGGGCCGCGCGCTCTGATTGGCCGCCCCTCGCCGCGCGGGGCGAGGCGGCGATTGGCTGCGCGGCGCTGTCAGTCGCGGAGGCCCGGAGCCTTCGCCCGGGAAGCGCCGCGGGGCTCGGGGCTCGGGCTGCCGCCGCCGCTCCGGCTGCTGCCGCCGCTGGGCGAGCTCGCGCCGCCGCTGCCCACCCCACCCCGCCGCGCCGCCGGGCGTGCAGGCGGCTGCCGGGGAGGGGCGGCCGAGAGAGCAGAGCGCGAGGGGGCGGAGGAGGCGGCGGCGGCGAAGTGATGCTGGCGCCGGGCATCCGGGCAGCGGCAGCGGAGCAGCAGCATCCCCGGGACCCTCGCCGCAGCCTCCCGGGGCCCGCGGGCCGGCCGAGCGGCGGGAGACCACGCGCCCCGCGGGTAAGGTTCAGCCCGGCGGCGCCCGTGCGGCCCCCGGTGTGATTTCTGCGGGGTGAGGAGGCTCGCTGTGCCCGGGGCATCCTGACAAGGGTGTTTGGGACTCGAGACGGCGAGTCCGGGCGCGAGGCGAGGCGGATGCCCGCGCCGGTGCCCACACTCCTGGTCCCGTGTTCTGCCCTCCTCGCTGGCACTTGGGTCGCGTGGGGCTGGCATTGTGTTTTTGTGTGAGTGTGTGTGCGTGTGTGTGTGTGTGTGTGTGTGCAGATACATGTGTGGGCGCGCGGTTTGGGGCACTTTGCAGGGAGCGCGGGGGGCTCCCTCTCGCGTGAGCCGACGTCCTTCAGGGACCCGGGCTGGGACGGAGCGGATCGCGTGGATCCGGGCTGGGACAGAGCGGATCGCGTGGATCCGGGCTGGGACGGAGCGGATCGCGTGCTCCCGGTGCAGCGGAGAGAAGGGAGAGCGCACACACAGCGCTCGGGAAAGTCCACCGCGGCTCCTCGCGAGCCGGGCACATGGAACTTTATTGCCCGAAAACAGGGACCCAGCGCGCCAGGCACGGGCGCCTTCACCGCGGCTGGCTCCCCGAAGTCCCACTTTGCGCGGGGGACTGGGGAGGGGTGGCCGGGGAGGGGAAAGGGACAGCCTCGCCAGAGAAGAGGAGGACAGAGTAGGGGATGGGAACTGGGCTTGGGGAGGAGCGGCGAGTTTTTTGTCTCCGAGGTCCCTGCTAGGAAGCTCCCTGCACTTTTCGGGAGCGCGGTTTCGGGGATGGAGAGAGCCCCGCTTGGAGGGGCGCGCTGAGCGGCTGGGGGCCCGCGCCGGAGTGGGGCGCGGGGGCCAGGGACCGAAGTGGCTGCACCTGGGCCTCGTGCGCGTTCAGGTGCAGCCCCTTCTCCCGGGTGGGATCCCGCCGGGCATGCCCCCTCCTCCCCCGGGCTCCGCCCAGCGAGAAAGTTCCGGTCCAAGCGAGGCCGAACCACCGGACCCAGAGCAGGCCACCCCCCCTCCCCCCGCAAATGGAACCAGGTTTTCGCGCCCACCTTCCCCGGGTGCCTGCACTGTGTTTATTTTATATGGAATTATTGTGGGAAGCCATCGGGAGTTGCACGGAGCCGCCAGCCTATCCGCAGAAGGTGGGTTTTGTGCGCTGCCACCCAGGATGGTGCGGCCAGGCTGTGCCCGGACATCCTTCGCTCAGGGCAATGGTTTCTGGGTCCCTCTTCCAGCCACACAGACTTACTCTGGGCGGCTGTTCTGTTTGTGGCCGCTGTCTCCTTGGGAGTCAGTGCTCGGGAGTCTCCACTTGGGAAAGTTCTTGAGATCCTAGGCAATGGAGGAACTGCCCCCGCGCCCACCTGGCTGGCAGGGGAGAGGCCGAGGTCCTTCCTGGGCGGCGGCGATGGATGGGATTGCCGTGGGGCATGGGCGTGGAGAGGGCCGCTCCCTGCTTGCCAGCTAGAACCTTTGGGAAAATGAAAATGAACTCAGTATAGGGAGCATCTACCTGTTATGGAGTTCCTTAAATCTCTTTCACTGGAGGAATATTTTGGCCCAAAACTCAACACAAGGAAAACCAACCCCAAACCAAACTGCTTTGGTTAAGCTCGTTTCTGATTTGGTAAAGCAGAAAAGAAAAACAAAACAAATTGAAGACACCTAATAAAAATACTGTAGAGAAATCAGAAGGGAGCTGTCCAAAACGTCAGCACTTTCAGCAATTTAAACAGGTTTTTTATTGTCAAATGTCCATTTTCTCCCAATTCAGTCACGTACATCATTCTGAAGCAGATGAATGACTTACTGGTAAACTAGCAGTGATGTTAGTTTTGTGCCTGAATATAGTTGAACATTTTTTCATCACTTAATTCGGGAACTGTAAATGGAATTTTTAGCACTATTTTAGTTGGACACTTGTACATTGCATTTGGGTTAGTAGAAAATTGGTCGTAAATATGTTCTTCTTAGCAGTCATCACATCTGGTTTAAAGTCTAGTTTTCTGAAATGCATTCATATTCTTCTCTCTCTCTCTCTCTCACACACACACATACACAACACACACACGTGCACTCATGTTGGTTTTTAACATTCCCATACAAAGTCTACCTGCTGCCAGGTGGTTATTTTAATGTTGTAATAATGTAGTTGTGACTTTCAGGACTTTATTAACATCGTTAAACACATCAAGCAGTTTTCAGTTTTGTGTTTCACTTATGCAATGCTATGAGCCGGTAAAAAACTGTTTTCCCCAATGGGTAAATGTGGGGATATAGGGTTAAAATGTGTTATGCATTATTAACCAATAATCTTAAAATATGTTTTAAGTGAGCACCAAGTTACCATAACAACCAATCATAAAAGTGGAACTTTTAAGGAGAAATTTTTAACTACTCGGCTGAGTGTGGTTTTTCACATTGCTATTAAGTAACAATCTTGTAAATCCACTGCATTATGTATTGAGGTAAACCACAAGTTTTTAAACAGTAACAGAGTCTTTTTACTTATTTATAGATTTTTTTTTTTTTTTTTTTTTGGTGGGGCTACTTTCAGTTTGGGATTTTTTTTCCCAGTTAATTAAATATATGTTCAAAACCACTGGGACAAAATGGAATCAAGTGCAGAGAAATGTGTTTGTGATCATCCATATTATAGAGCAGCAGGGTCTCTGTTTGACTAAAAGGGGAAATGATGAAGAGTGGATGTGCATGTGGAGGGGTTGGTGGGCAAAGACTTAGGCAAGTAATAGAAGTGCTAGCCACTTAGTTTACGAAAGCAATTCAAGTTCTGCCAGTTCTGCAAATTCACTTCAGTTTTGACTTGTTTTGCTGCAGGGCAGCCCATGAGCTCGGACTGCCATATTTTCTAGATGGATTTTAGTAAGTCAAGAAAATGTCGACTTGTCAAGACTCCAGGCCACGGAATTCACTTTTGGACCTATACCAGATTTTAATTTCAATACAGCATAACTTAAAAAAATCACATTTACTGCAAATAGCAATATAATATATACCAGGATTTTATTAAATAAAATATTTATTTTGTCAAGTAGTCATGATCCGGGTTTTTACATTGTTGAGTAAGATAGTGAGTTTAATCTTATCTTACTTAATAGTAATTTATTTTCATTTAATCAGTGATGAATTCATTGTGTGTGTGTGTGTGTGTGTGTGTGTGTGTGTGTGTGAAAACTAACATATCTAGGGGAATTAAAAACCTCAACCAGTTCAATAACTTGGAAATTCATTGCAATCCTCTCTGTCTGCCCTCTTTTTCCCTTCCTTCCCCCAACACCCAATTTTCTCTGACACCCGCACACTCACACATGCATGAAATGCTATCAGAAAGTAATGTAGCCGAAACCGGTTTGGCTCAGTGGATAGAGTGTCCATCTGCAGACTCAAGGGTCCCAGGTTCAGTTCCAGTCAAGGGCATGTATATTGGTTGTGGGCACATCCCCGGTAGGGGGTGTGCAGGAGGCAGCTGGTTGATGTATCTCTCTCATCGATATTTCTAGCTCTCTATCCCTCTCCCTTCCTCTCTGTGAAAAATCAATAAAATATATATTAAAAAAAGAAATGTAACCACCTTGCATTTGAAACATATTCATCAACCCACCCTGAATGATGAATGTACTTTTATAAAGCACAATTCTCATCTTGTTAATCAATCTACTACTAAATAATTATGGCTTATTCAAGTAAAATTTAACGAATTGTACTTTGTTCCTATTATGTGCAAGAGGCTGTTCCAGTTGCTTCAAGAGGTTTCACCCTCATGAAGTTTATATTTTATGGAGGTGGAACATATCATAAACAAAAAACATAATAATAAATAAATTATATAGAATATTTATCTCCTATTAACCTGTTTTTTTTTGTTTGTTTGTTTGTTGTTATTGTTGGTTGTTGTTTTTTTTTGTGTGTGTGTGTGTATGTATGTGTGTTTTAAAACCACCACCAGCCCATTCCATGGTCTCTTTCCATCTCATTTTCTCTCCAATTAATATACACCTACCCATATCCATACAAATATACTCAAATTAAGAATGGAAGGTAATCATGGTAATCAATCTAATATATGTTAATCTTGAAACTATAGATCCAAACAATAACACTGCATACGATGAGAGCTAAAGGCAGGGGAGGAATTCAAAGATGATTAAGCAATGAAGTGATAGTATATTGCCCTTTAAAAAAAATCTTTAAAATTAAATTGTATTTTTTTAGAGGAACCAAAATGGAAAACATTTGCACTTCAATCCATTTGTTTCAAATTAACAGCAGTTTAAAAGGCATTTGACTATCCAAGGTTAAATCTGCATAACCTCATTTAAATAGGGTGAGTGAATTAGGAGTAATAAGGAAGGGAAAGCATAATTTAAATGAGAAATATTCTTCTTGTTTCACATCTAGAGAGACATGTTCAGAAAGCTGATCAGAAACTCTAGAGACCAAAGTGTAATTTCCCTAAAGTTTTCAGATATGATCCTCTAATAAGAAGGTGCCAAAACAGTTCCAAAATTGCAAAATGTATGTATTTATTTAAAAATCTACTTGGCTAGCCAATCAGTCCAATGGTGGAGGAAACCTTGTTATATTTTCCAGGTTCTATTCTCTTGTGCATAAAACAGAGTGCAATTATGATTCCAGTTTCATGTTTTGTCCTTCCCGTTTCATTATTTTCTTTAAGTCTTTAACTTACATCTCAAAAGAATTGCTATTTTTCCCCCCTCATGTGAGGAATGGAACCTAGCTTGACTTTCAGAAATTGGTTTGTGAAATATATTTTCATATTTGAGGAAAGCTGAGATTGTACTCCTAAAAGCCACACCACATAATGAACTAATGCCAACTTAGTCACAGATTCTCTTATTTATTTATTTATTTATTTATTTTTAAAATATATTTTATTGAGTTTTTACAAAGAGGAATAGAGAGGGATAGAAAGCTAGAAACATCGATGAGAGAGAGACATCCATCAGAGAGAAACATCCGTCAGCTGCCTCTTGCACACCCCCTACTGGGGATGTGCCGGCAACCAAGGTACATGCCCTTGACTGGAATCTTACCTGGGACCCTTCAGTCCGCAGGCTGACGCTCTATCCACTGAGCCAAACTGGTTTCAGCATAGTCACAGATTCTCTTATGACAAGATGTTAGTGCAGGCACATAATGTTAATAGTCATTTCTGAATGGATTTCCACCATTCAAAAAAAAAAATCTTTAAGATTGCTATTATACATTACAGTTTTAGGAGATGGGAAAATGTTCTGGTAATGTCATCTCAATATTTTACTTATCCAGATTCAAGGGAGCATATTCCACCCACTTAAGCCTTGATCTTTTTCTGCCTGGTTTTTCTCCTTTCTACTCCAAATATAAAACTTTAGGATAACAGAGTTTTTAAAAAGCTAGTAAACTACTGTTACCATATCCAGCACACAAAATCAACTCTTAACTGGTTATGAAACTCTTTTATAAAAATAAAATATTTGTTTATTGATTTCAAAGAGGAAGGAAGAGGGAGAAAGAGATTGAAATATCAATGATGAGAATCATTGATCGGTTGCCTCCTGTACACTCTCTACTGGGTACCGAGCTTGCAACCCAGGCATGTACCCTTGACTGAAATCGAATCCGGGATCCTTCAGTCCCCATGCCAACACTCTATCCACTGAGCCAAACCAGCCAGGGCTGGTTATGAAACTCCTATGAGAGCTAAGCAGGAATCATATATTTGGGGTTGGGAAGAACCCAGGTCATTTGTCCAATCTCTTGTATAAGGAAGAATTTAATTCCAGGAAGTTGATATTAATTATGCAAAGTCAGTTGAAAGAAGAGCCAGGTCTAGAAACATTGTTATCTACTACTGTAGTATATAAGTTAGCCCCATGAAATAGCTATGCATTTTATAAAATAATAATGTAAGAAGACATTACTGTATCTACTAATTGTACATGTACCTATTTTAATATCTAACACAATATTTCATTGTATTAATATTATGGTGAGATCAAGAAAATGATAAATTGAGATGTATTAAGAGATGTCATCTAAGATTTATAGGGCTACAGATAAGTTTGCATATAATATATTTGTACTAAGTCACCATGTCCATAGAATTTCTTTGAAATATTCACTAGTGCCTCTAAAACAGGATTTCTTATTTCCAGGGGTCTTTGATATTTAGAGGAAAAATTGTATAAAAAGCTGAAGAGCTACAGCTCTAAGTTAGCTTAAAACAAAACCAAAATGAAGAAGAAAAAAAAATGGGCAGAGGGATTCCCTCTGAAAACAATACCACAGTGATTTGAAGAGTCATTTCATTATCCTAAAATGTAGATTTGCAGCTGAAGAAATGGTTTATAACTGACAAACAGCACGTGGTTATGAGTTACTATATACAATTAGCACGGTGTGGTCATTGCCTCCGAAATGTTTTCATGGCATATACAGATGACATCAGGGCTAAGTCATTCCACACTTTGCAGGTGACTGCCCCATGGCCTTGCTCTCAGTCTAAGAACTGCCAGAAGTAGAGGTTGGTTGTATACAATTAGTGGCAAATTTAAATGCTGCTATTCAAGAAGGATTGCCATAAGTGTACACGTGCACTATGGCTTCGTGAGTAGAGCACATGAACTGATAGATTTCTCATTGTGCATCTGTCTGTGTCAGTCAGAGTGCAGGTGAGTTCCCACCATAGCCCACACTGCCTTAGCTCCTATGGCTATAAAATTATGATAGAATCTCTGATTTCTTAAATTCTAATTTTTGAGGAGTTAGATTATTTGAATATAAGTAATGTTGATTTCTTGGAATGAACACAGCTATCTAATTTCAGACATGAAAGGTGCTATATTTTATAATAAGCAACAACTAATGATGGATTGCAATGATATTTTAATGATAATTTTGTCCTAATTCCATTTATTCAAAGAGATAAAGATAATCTTCAGTTTCTAATCTTGCTGTCTAAATAGGCTGATCCTGAAATTTCTTCAAGGAAGCCAAAAATAGTCATTCCTCCCCCCCCCCCCCTTTGTTGGTCCCTTCATCTGTGTATAATCCTACCTATCTATCTATCTATCTATCTACCTACCTACCTACCTACCTACCAACCAACCTCTATATGTCTATATGCATATGGATATATGCATATATAAAAACATATGCATATTTATTTCAACTTTATATTTTAAATTTTATAAGGAGTTGTTTCAGTGCTGACTGAAATTTTCTTCTGACCTGTTGTTATTATAAGCCAAGAACCAAAACAGTATTACTCACAGAAATTTGCAATAAATGTAAAAAATTAGAGAAATTTCCAAAATAGAAACACTGAATGTATATGTATATGTGTATATACACATAAAGATACATATGTATAGATATCCAAATTACATTCTAAAGATGTAAAATTTAGAGATTCTAAAGTTCATATGAAATAGCAAAAAGGTAATAAGAGCTATTTTTTTAAATAAAAAAAAAAGCATTGAGAGGAAGTTGCACTGTCAATTGTTAAAAATATTACAAATTGCTGAATTAATACAGTATATTAACATGTAGATAAACATGCATATGAAAGTGAAAAAAACCTCACATCCAAACTTGAAAGTATATGAAAATAAAGCATAAAATACAATGGTCATAAATATGTGTGCAATCTTTAAAATTTGATATATATTTCTGGGAAAGTTAAGTAATTCTTGTGAAAAATATGCACTCCCTAGTTCACATTGCATTCCAAAATAAATGTTAGATGAAGCAAAGAATTGATAGAAAGAAACTCTAAATCATGTTAGAAGAAAATAGAGACTTTCTAAACACAAACATAATGAGAAAAATATAAAAATTTTACATAAAAATTAACAATTTAATTTTAAGTAAAAAAATACCATAAGTAGATTATGGAAATAATTTCAACACAAATTGCTAATGAGTTCATTATTCACTCTTACAAAAGTCTTTCATTGTTTTCTACTGTTATCAGACTTATCTCAACATATTTTGATTCCCAGTTTCCTAGACTGGAAACTTCTTGATGAGAGAAACTTATATTCATCATCTTGTCCCTAATTTATTGAATTTAATTGGGATGCCATAGACTTGACTTAGCTACTAGAAAATTGTAATTATACCAACAGAAAAATAGACGAAGAAATAAATGGAAAATCTACCAAAATGCAAAAATATATAAGGCCAGTAAGCATATAAAATTTTAAATTAATGATAAAGAGTAAAGAAAAAAATGTTTAAGTAAGCATTTTTGAGCTTATCAAAATAACAGAGATTATAAATGAAGGTTGACTCATTTACAAAATTGATGGAGTTGATGTGAACTATAGAGATTCTTCTAAACTTTTGAAAAGGCTATTCATTGCTATTTACAGAATTCTTCTGTTGATTAATTATGACTAACTTAAAGAATAAGATCCACAACAAAAGGGAGGTATTTGCAGCTTAAGAATCAAAAGAAAAGGAGAGGAAACAGAATAGCTACAGAGATTGTGGGAGAAATTGATTAATTTTTTGCCAGGTACCATCAATGGGATGAATCAGCTTTGGTCCCTTTCTGTCCATGTGCCCATTTGTTCCAGACCCAAACTTCTAGAATGGGAACTGTGACTGAGCTAGACAGGTTTCATGGATGTGCTTTTACTCAGAGGGTAATTTATCAGAAATGTACAGAGTTTTATTAAAATGTCATTTGTAGAAGCTTGATAGTAAAAATAATCTATTTGGCCAATAAGAGGGAAATAATTACATTAAGATATATACTATAGAACCGTGATTTTGAAAGGTTGATAATAACCTTATAAAATGCTGATGAAATAATAGTGAATAAAGCAGAACACAAGATTTAATATTCACATGTAGAAAAGGCTTTGATAAAATATTAATATTTAGGGGAAGTTAATAGGGTTATGGAGATTTTATTTTTTAAGTATACAAAATAGTTTTTGCTAGGAAGCAGTACTACTACAATCATATAAAATTCTACACTAAAACAAATGAAATAATCTTCTATATATGTAAAAAGCTGACTGGCCGCCTGTCCGACCTTCTGACCGGCCAGGCCAGTACATATGAAGTGCACTGGCAATTTAAAAAGAAAAGTTGACTCATGCATGTGTGATACATATAAAGTTCTCACTAGAGCCAGTCACACATGTGTGTTTCGATCTGTCATTGTCGATCATGAATTTGGTTGACATTTCTATTATAGAGAAAGGGTGAATAGCGATATTAAAATATTCCTTCTAATTGACTTTCCTTCAATGTGCACAAATCCATGCCCCAGACCACTAGTAATTGTTTAAATGATAGTTCCTTTTGTATGCAGAAAACTATATTGAAAGCAAAACATTGCATTGATATATTTAATTTTGGAAGATAAGAAGCTAACTATAATATTTCTTTTTCCACATGAAGTTGCTACATATCAAGCAAAATTTGGCCAGTTTCCTACTTGGAATACTTTTCAAGAGTCATTTTGGACTTTCTTTTTAAAAAATCTTTATCTCAATGTAACAATTTAAAATGTATTTGAATTTCATGGTTCAAATAAAGGATTATTGTTGGCATAGCAGCTTTAAAAAGAATAAAAATAATTATATGTATTGATATATGTGTATATCTCATCAGTTACCCTGCTAATTCTAATTAGCTCAAAATGAAATTGAGACAACATGAGTTATTATATCTTAAGAAGATAAACTATAGTCTGGCCCAGTTATTTATTAAACCAGATGAAAGATTCTCTAAATGTGATTGTAATAAAGCAGAAAATCATGCTTCCTATGTAAATAAAAAAGCAAATATAGCTGAATGTTTTGATTATTTTTCCTCTTGGTTCATACTTATAGCTCAGAAATAACTTCCAAAGAACAAAGTGATCTGGATATAGGAATGGGTGGAATTTTCCTGAAAGCATAAATGCATTGTTATTGTAACACATTTTTTGAGAGCAGTTTACTTTGGCAAATGATTGACCTCTGTACAGGATGATTTTGATGAGCTCATCAATTATATTTGAATAAATAATGCAATTATTAGAAAAGAGCCAGAAGAGGAGAAAGAAAATTGGTTGATCATTGATTCCCTCTAGTAACCATTGCCTTCTTGTAAGCTCTTGGGGATGTGCCATCTTACAGACAGTCAAAGCACTAAACTTTTAACTTCTATTTCTCTTTGTCTCAAATTTCTGTACAAATGGTCATTTTTAAATGTTATTTTTTTAAATTTATCTTTATTGTTGAAAGTATTACAAATGTCCCCTTTGTTATTGTTTACTTCTCCATTGTCCCCCTCCACCCTGCACCTGCCCCTCCCAGACCTTCACCACACTTTTGTTTGTGTCCATGAGCTATGCACATATGCATACAAGTTCCCTGGTTAATCACTGTCCCCCCAATTCCCCCCCCACTTCCCCCCGCTTTTCTTCTGAGTATTATGCTAATCGAAATAAGCCAGTCAGAGAAAGATAAGTATCACATGATCTCATTCAGTTGTGGACTCCAATGAACAAAATAAAAGCACGGAATTACAAGTGGTAATATTTTATATACGTTTGTCTTACTCCTTTTAAAACCCAGCAGTCTTGAAGGACTGTCAAAGTTGATAGATACATAAAGATTGCTTTCATTCATTTTTACAATTCCATGGTATTACATTTGTTGAAAGTACTACAACTTCTTACTTGAGAGCCCCTTTTGCTGGACAGTTATATACAGAGGCCCAGTGCACGAAATCCTTGCAAGAGCAGGCCTTTCTTCCCCAGGCTGGCAGCACCCTTCCCTCTGGCACCTGGGACCTGGGCTTCCCTCCGAGCCTAGGCTTCCGGTCTAATTAGCATATTACACTTTTATTATTATAGGTTTTTCAATTATTTTGGTTTATCACAGCCGATGTTGTCATAACTGTTTTGTTACACATTATTTCATTTGTGCAAGAATCTGTAGGACCTAGAAGTAAAGTTGCTGATTACACTGAAAGTATTGATATATGTGTATTTATTTCCGCATTTGAGTATCTTGCTTTCCTTATCTTCAGCTGTATGATTAATGAGTTGCACTGGATTAGGCTTGGATTTGTGATTTTTCCCTGAAGACCCCTGCCCAGGTTCACACTTACCTATCAGCACACTTTTTGTGTATAATTTATTGCAAATTCAACTTGTTTGGTCATCTTCCATGATCTGCCTAACCTTTTGACCACAAAGATAGCCACTAGAATAGGAACTTTTGTCAAATCGTTCCTTACTTTCAGATATTCTCCTTTTCTATTCTCTGGTCTAGTAGAGTAAAAATTATATGAACAATATGAGGACTTGTTATCCACCGACTAAATGACAATATTAAAAATAATCATGTCCCATGTTGGCAAGGATGCAGTGAATCTGGAACTTTCAGAAACTGTTTGTCGCAATTAAAATTGGCACAGCCCTTTCGAAAAGCAATTTGGCAGTATATAGGGAGAAACTATAAAAATATTCACACTGTCTGATCCATTAATATTCCTTCTGGGAATGTATCCTAAAGAAATAGTACAAAATATGGGAAAGGTCATATGTTTAAAGATATTGACCTTTATGTGTAATGTGTAATAAAAAATCAGAAGCAACTCTAATGGTCAGTAATACTCTTAGACACATACATTTGAGGATAATACACAATCACTAAAAGTATAATAAATATGAGGGCCTGGTTGGTGTGGCTCAGTGGTTGAATGTTGACCCATGAACCAGGAGGTCACCAGATGGATTCCAGGTCAGGGCACATGTTTGAGTTACAGGCTCGATCCCTAGCAAGGGGTGTGCAGGAGGCAGCTGATTGATGTTTCTCTATAATTTATGTTTCTATCTCTATCCCTTTCTCTCTCTCTCTCTCAAATCAATAAAAGCATTTTTAAAAAGTAAATATGAGGATTATAATAAAATACAAATATTTAAGCTATAATGTCTCTTGGGGAAAAATGGTACAAAATTATATACAAGCTAGGCAAAACACACACATATGAACACTGAATTTATAAGTGTATTATAAAATGGTGGGAAAATAGGTGATTCCTTCCTATCTTTTTATCTCTAGGTGTTTGTTTTTTTTAAATGATATTTAAAAATTTTAATGAAAAACACACAAATATATTTTCCTTAGTAATAGATTTTGGTGGTTCTAACTTCTTTGCTACTCTGTAGTGATGTGAGATTTTTTCATCTCTTTTTGTATAGGTGAGTTCATCCTACAGTTTGCAATGCAATGTACAATGGCTTCAAAAGTGTTCTCTCTTCTATTTAGTACTTAATCACTGAACTTTCTTTTAATCTCATTCCTCTTGATAGATATTCTTTCTCTTTTGAAAAAGCAAATTCTAATGTTTTGTACCATCGTAAACTTACCTGTTGCCTACTTCTTTGACTTAATCTCTTACAAGTGTCCCCTTTGCTCACTAAGCTGCTATCATACTGATCTTTCTGTATCTCAAAACACTAAGCTCAGTCAGACTGCCTCCCGTTTCTTTATTCAGTTCTACATATTTTATAAAAATATTCTCAGGGAAAGTGAGTACCAATGACAAAAATGGAAAGTTTGGAGTTGGGCAGATAAATATACTAACCCTGTGGAATAGACACTAGATAAGATTGCCCGCAAGAGTTGTTAACCTTTTAGAAGCAGCAACTAATGAAATATAATGAGAGAAAAAAATGCCTTTAAAAAAAACAACATGTGAGTTGATTTGCTAACATGAAGTAAAAAAGGAAGGAACGATGTGAAGTTTGTATTTTCCCAACTAATTTTTTGGAAAATGAATGCAGTGCCATTATCTCCCTTTATTGGAATGCATTTTGTATCAAATGCTATCTTGTTATCTTTGCCCGGTTGATTTTCACTTTATCTTCAAAGTATTAAGTTCAGGTTAATTTCAAAGAAACAGAAGCCAGAAGAGTGTCATCTCATGTTTGAAGCATTGTTTTACAAGTTCTATCTGCTTATCTTTCCAGTCAAGTGAACTGATTGTGAATTTCTCTGCAATAAATGTGTTATTTTCTGAGAAAGTGCATCAATGATTAGACAGGATCATTCTGAAGTCACCATGGAGACAACGGTGTAGCTGTGTAAGGACTTGTTTCGGACAGTGCCCTGTCCATGATCTGCCAGGACTATCCTCTGAGACTGGGCCATAGTTTAAAGAATCTGTCCATTTTGCTTATGTAGTGCTAAAATGCCTCTTCCTCTCTCCACTGTTTGCTTTAGAGATGTCACTGCGAGAGTCATGCCTTTCCTTATCTTTTCTTGGTCAAACTCAAATATTTCACTCAGCTGTTCCAAAGTTCCCATGAACAATAGTTGGTAGTTGAAAAATCTGTATCTTCATTAAAAAGACCATCAGCAGCCTTTCACACTCTAAAAACATATTCATTAAAGATTGCATTTATAGCTCAGCTAGTATTGCTCAGTAGGTGAACGTCGACCTATGAACCAGGAGGACACGGTTTGATTCCCCATCAGGGCACATTCCCTGGCTGCTGGTTTAATCCCCAGGGTAGGGAGTGCAGAAGGCAGCCAATCAGTGATTCTCTCTCATTATTGATGTTTCTATCTTTCTCTCCCTTTCCATTTCCTCTCCGAAATAAACAAAAATATATTTATAAAAATTGCATTTATAGTTAAATTTTTAGTTCATGATTAGGAGTAAATTTTGACATAACAAAATTTGAATGAAGTTAAAATATCATTTTAGTAAATGGGACATCAGTTCCTATCTCATTAAACTTTTCATTGATAATAATAACAGTAAATAATTTTTGGAGTGTTAGATATAAAATTGCTAATAATTTTATGGGAATTATATTATGTAATACTTAGCAAAACCTTATTGAGGAATGTATTATTAATATCTTTATTTTATAGACATTTAAAACTGAGAACAAGACATATGTTAAGTAACATTTCTAAGGTTCAAAAATGAGTTTTTAATATAGCCAAGACTTTACCACCTGAGCCCCCAAAAAAGAGAACTATTTTTGTTTATTGGCGTTTGGTATAAAGTGATTGAATTTTCAACTTTTTCCCATCTGCTAAACTAACTCAATAAAGCAGGTAAAATTTCAAATATATAAACATACATTCATTCAAATGTGTGTGTGTGTGTGTGTGTGTGTGTGTGTGTATGTATATATATATATGTGTGTATATATAATAGGATATATATAATAGGATATATATAATAGATATATATATATATATATATATATATATATATATATATATATAATGTAATCTATATCACTGGAAAGGAGGTTTCAAATGAATAGGCCCAGGATAATTTAATAACTGAAAAATAGTCCCATCTTCCTCAGTCATTGGCTATAATTTCTGTTTATATTATCCATATTCTCTGTCATACAGTTTACTATGCTGTTTCATTATTTCACACTTCAGCTTAAAATTGGGAAGTGAAGTAAGCAGTGTTTTAAAGTCAAATTTGAAAACACTTTCATTTAGATTCCTTCCATGTAGTCTATTTAAAATGAAATAAAGAGATTTGGCTGGTAACCAAAGCTCTTTTGGGGGGTGAGGGGGATGGGACTGAGGAGTTAAATACATTTTTATTATTAAATTTCTTTCCTTAAGGATCACTTTAAAATAATAGTTTATTTCCTTTTTTTAGTTGTTGATGGGAAATTGACATCTGTAATTTCCCCTATAACTCGGATAGGATATAAGAACTATATTATGACATCAATGGCTTCAGAAAGATTTATAATGGCTGATCATTATCATCTATATAAAATTTTGGAAAAATATCTAAAGCAATGATTTCAGTATTGAGAAACTCATTGAGTAACTCCTGTTTGAACTGGAGAGGTAAACCTGAAGCCTTGTTTTCTAGGTATTTTAAGGTCATATCATTTTCATACTTGTATCTACAACTTTACCAGTTGCAAAAGTGATTTATCTAGCATGATTTAGCTTACCATCCAAGGGACCATGAATTACAAGCATTCAATTATTCTTTACTAAATATATTAATGTTGTAATTTTAAGAAACTGACTTTGTATAGCTTCAGATTGAAGAAGACTATTAAATGTAACATGGCTTTTATTTGGTGCCAGATTCTCCAGAGAAGAAAGGAGAACTCTAACATTAATTATTATTATTATTATTCAGTGTTTCTTCCCTCACATTTGCTTTGCTTTCTTTTCTGTTACTTTTTATATATTCAGTGATAGTTCAAAACTAATTTAATATACTGTAAAATCCCAAATGAATAGCAAGATTTCAGAATATCTGAGAATGAAGGAATAGATTACACATGAGCTCATGAAAGATGAAAACATACAGTTGGTGTACTTTATAATTGTATACCCACTTCTTTGGTAATATTTTATATTTATGAACAATTTTTTGTTTGTGGCAGAATTGCATATGATTATATGATCCAGTAGGACTCCTTAGCTATGTTGATCTATGTCTTAAAAATTATTGAGGCTGTTTCCTAATCTCAATCATCTAATTAATGACTCAGAAAATATTAAGTGTCTATATCCTTTTAATACATTATATGTCTGTTAATACATTATAACTCCGGAACCCAATTCATTAACAATGAAAGATGAAATGATAATAATTTATAACATATTTAAGTAGGTAATTTTGGAAAATAGAAAATACATTTTAAGATATGTTTTTAGAATTTAGAGATAGAGGAAGGGGGAGAGAGAAACATCAGTGAGAGAGCAATATTGATCAGCTGGAGATTGAGCCCACAACCCAGGCATGTACCCTGACTGGGAATTGAATCTACGACCTCCTGATGCAAGGGACAGTGCTTAACCAACTGAGCCACACCAGCTGGGCAGAATACATATTTTGCAAAGCAATATATTTTTATTTTTCAAATAGATATTCCACAATTAGAAGAAGTATATAGAAAGTTCTTGTATGTTTTATTCAAATTTTATTTTATAGCAAATGATGTCCAAAACAGGCAAAAAATGCAACTCAACTAGACTATTAACTAACAGTATCAATGGATATTTGGATATTGTACACATGCAATGCATGTTACTTTTAGCAGAAATATCATTTACATGCCACAAAAACATCAGAGAATATATAAAAGTTTTTTCTGGGTAAACATTAAAAGCAAACTGTTTTAGCAATGTACGGTATTGTTTATGATTTAACCTTTTTCAGTGGAATGCGTCATTTTTCACTAAACAACTTTTATTTGCACTTGTGGGCCAGTATATTTAGCCTCAATTACAATTATCTACTCAACTGTCGTTTAGTGCCTTTGATACTGTCCTAGGGACTGGGAATACAGCAATGAATAAAATAAAGCCCCTTTTAGGCTGGGGTGGGGACGGGGAAGGGAGAGAAAGAGAGGAGAATGGGCAATAGGAAAGGAGGAGGGGTTTGGGGTAATGGGGAAGAATCCTCCAGTCAGAGGTGCTGCAAAAGGAATGAACCTGGCCTGTGGGACAGCTCAGTGCTACTGGAAGGAAGAGGAGATGTGGTTGGAGACTCCAGGGCCCACCCTGGATCCCCTTTTAGGCTGCAGAATGCGCATTATGGAGTTTGTTTGAAGTCAGGGTTGAATGGTTTTGATTGGCAAGGTGGGTGATGTGCTTTCTGGTTGCCAGGTGTGTAATAGACAGCAGGAAATAAAGAGGAAATGAGTTAGAGGTTATTTCGGAGAACCAGCTTGAGAGAATGGTGGCCTTGGAGGCATGGAACAGAACTCTGCAGCTGTGCTAGAGCACTTCTGAAATGATTTATCATGCTTGCAAATCTCTCTCACATGATTCCATATGTTATACAAGGACAATGGAAGAAACCAAGGTTCTGTGAACTCACTTGAAGTAGGTAATTTTGAAAAACTTAATTAGAAAATACATTTAAAAAAATATGTTTTTATTGAATTTAGAGATTCAATACACTTATCACATATGCACATTTTACGTTTCCCAAGACAGCTTATCAATAATAAACACACTAAAAGATTTGACTACAGGAAAATTAAGTGTCCAGTAGCATTTCCATCTTCTCTCCCCTTTAGATTTAATTCCTATTACAGTATTCTCATTTTATATGCTTTCTCCTTCTCATTTGGTTATTGCTCACTGACCTGCAAGTCTTGAGAGGAGAGCTACTCCAGAGTTATACACAGAATTTTATTGTATACATAAAGCTTAAAACTTTAATCAGTCCAGACTCTGAGTTATAAGAGATAGAAATCCAATTCAAAATAGCTTAGGAGAACTGAATGATCCAGGGGGTAAATTCAAGTATTTCAGGATCAAAGATTGCAACCAGTGATATGAGGATATTCTCTAACACTGCATCCTTATATTCTGGCTAACTTCTTTGTGGCTTCATCCTCGGGCAGTTTTTCTTCCTCTCTTTCTATTTCACCCTCTTTCCCACCCTACCCTCCTACCAGGCAGTCTCCAAATTAAAGATGCCAGAAAGTGAGCGAAGTTCTTTACGAATACCTCTGGGAAAGGTCACAATTTGAGTCATGTAACCCAATCAATGTGACCAGGAGAATGAGAGTGCTGACTCATACGTCTATACATTTCTGGAGCTCCATGTAAGGGCTGATCATGACCTTGAGGAAAGTTAATGGGGAGTAAAAAAGAAATTATGTCCACTTGAATTGATTTATTTGAAATAAATTTCAGGCTTTTTGGATTTCTTGGAAGCTGCCACTCTACATCTGTGGGTTAACTTATGTAAGAAAAGGTTTTTAGAGTCTGAGGTAAAACCTTTTTAGAGTCATTTGAATGAAAACAGAAGTTGCTCAGTGGCCATTGTCTAACAATAGATACTCATCTTCTGTTCAGCTTTGCTTCCAATAAAGATGCACACATTAGAGTCATGCTTTCCACCACAAGCAACAAGAAAAGTTGGATGCAATTTAAAGAAAAATAAAACTTTCTAAAAGCAACAAAGGTCATGAAAGTTACAGTTCTGAAATATGGGAGAAGACAAAACCCAGAGGTTAGACCAGCACTTAAGGATATTAAACACACACACACACACACACACACACACACACACACACACACAAAAACAAAAACCAAAAAACCAAAAAAACAATAACATATTTTTATTGATGTCTGAGAGAGGATTAGAGAGAGAGAGAGATAGAAACATCAATGATGAGAGAGAATCATGGATTGGCTGCCTCCCACATCTCCACACTGGGGATCCAGTCAACAGCCCAGGTGTGAATCAAACCATGACCTCTTGGCTCATAGGTCAACATTCAACCACTGAGCAACATCAGCTGGGCTTATGGACATTTTTATTGTCAAGAAGAAATAACTGTACTTTTGTGCAGTAAGAAGATGCACTTTGGTGGTCTTGGGTAGAATCCAAGATCATCATAGGGCATTTGCTTGCTAACCATCCTCCATATAGGACTGGACTTCCAAAGACCTGCACCTTTGGAAGTGAGTTAGTAGCAAACTAGTCTTTGCATGGACTTACAACCCTGCACCATGTCAGATGGGCAGCCTGGGCACCACAAGCTTAGAAATCAAATTAAGGTGGTTCAAGCCAGCTAGTACCTTGAGTGTCTGAAAGAAGAAAAAGAAAAGTCCTGGGGGGAGAGGGGAAAATGCATCATCCTAGGTTTGAAACGCTTTCACAGATAGTTTTTTATATATGATATCCAATATATATTCAAAACAAGCGTACATTAACCAAGTGATCAAAATCAGCATTGTCAGGGAAGGGCAGAGAGTAACTATATGCCTCCAGAAATAATGCCCTGAGAGGAAGACAATATCATTTATGTAGCATTATGGTTGAGAGTATATAATTTAAAGCTAATCATTGGGAAACTAGAGATAAAACTTAATGAGATTATTCTATTTAAAAGAGTGAGAGCAAGACTAGGTATGCTCAAATATGTCAATGTCATAAAATACGAAGAGAGCATATAGAAATATTCCGAATTAAAGGGGACAGAAGACTCCTTACGACTAAATGCCCTACAGGGTCCTAAACTGGATTCTGTACTGGAGTGAAAAATATACTTAAAAAAATGACATTATTGGTTCAATTCACAAAATAAAATGCTGGATGGAAGACTGCATTATTTTTCTTAGCCTGGGATGCTGCAATACAGTCCCATAGACTGTGTGACGTTAGACAACAGACGTTCACTTCTCACACTTCTGGAGGCTGGGAGTCTGAGATCAGAGTGGTGCCAGCAGGGCCAGGCTCTGGTGAGAGACCTACTCTCAGTGGCAGACTATCATCACATTCTACCACCACATGGTGGGTGGGCTGGCTGGTTCTCTGGCCTCTGCTTTTAAGGGCACTAAGCTCACTCAGGAGGGCTCTACCCTAGTGACTTAGTTATCTCACAAAGGCCCCACCTTCAGATGCCATCACATTGGGATTAGGTTTCCAACATAAGAATCCTGGGGACACACACATACTCAATCCTTGGCAGTATTACAGCACAGTTAAATTAACTGAAGTTACTAGCTGTCTTGCGGCCATATAAGGTAATATCTTAGTCTTAGAAGCTAAACACTAAAGATTTTGTGGGTAAAGAATCATATCTACAATTTATTCTAAAAGCATTCATAGAATAATTATCCTATCTAATAAACAGGTAATATACAAATTGACCCTCACACCCTTGCACAAGATGGCCACCACAAGATGGCCAGCAGGGGAGGGTCATTGTGGGTGATCAGGCCAGCAGGGGAGAGCAGTTGGGGCAACTAGGCCAGCAGGGGAAGGCAGTTGGGGGTGACCAGGCCAGCAGGGGAGGGCAGTTAGGGGCAACCAGACCGGCAGGAGAGGGCAGTTTAGGATGATCAGGCCTGCAGGGGAGAGCAGTTGGGGGTGACCAGACTGGCAGGGGAGAGCAGTTTAGGATGATCAGGCCTGCAGGGGAGGGCAGTTGGGGGCAAATGGGCAGGCAGGGGAGCAGTTAGGCGTCGATCAGGCTGGCAGAGAAGTGGTTAGGGGATGATCAGGCTGGAAGGAAGGTGAGTGGTTGGGAGCCAGCAGTCCCATTATGAGAGGGATGTCCCAGATTGGAGAGGGTGCAGGTTGGGATGAGGAACCCCCCACCCCCCAAAGTGCATGAATTTCATGCAATGGGCCTCTAGTATATAGACAATTCTTGATAATATTTCAGAACTGCTTAAAATTTTATTCCAGATATTTAAGGAGTCTCAAGTAAGTAAGTAAGTAAATAAACCATACTTGGACACATCACAGTGAAATTGTAAAAACAGAAATACAGATTTCCATTGTTAGATTAAAGCATTATCCAGAAAGTCAGTGGAAGTCAGAAAACAGTGAAGTGTTATATAGAGTTTATTGAGAGAAAATAACTGCTTATCTATAAATTTATATTCAGTAGAGAAACCTTACAACAAGAATAAAGGCATAAAACTAGTGTTTTATTTTTAAAGCCAAACAGAAACAGAATTTATCACCAGCAAACCTGCATTAAAAGAGTTACTTTATATAAGAGGATCAAGTGCAGGAACCAATAAAGAGTAAAGAAGATGATAAATATTCAGATCAATCTAAATGAACTTCTCTTTATAAAATATTAAAGAGATTGAACACATTGAGTTGAATTGAAATACACAGCCAAAATCATCACGAGTCACGGGGACATTAATGAAATTAAATTGGGTGTTCATTCCTTGAATTACCTGAGGAGAGACATAAGACTTTGACAAGTTGGAGGATCTATCTGAAAAAGGCTAAACTCACAAAAAGGGAAGAAAGGATAATGGTTTCCAGGGGAAGTGGCATGAGGAAAACAGGGAGATGTTGGTCAAAGAGTATAAACTTTAAAAAAATAATAAATGGGTATAAACTTTCAATTATAACATGGGTAAGTTCTGGCTATGTAAAGTATAGCATAATTAGCAATACTGTATTTAAAAATATATGTTTTGTTGCTTTTAGGTAGGTAGGGATAGAGAAACAGAAACATCCATAGGCTGCCTCCATGCATGCCTCCTACTGGAATCCAATAACCAGGGCATGTGCCTTCATCAGAAATTGAACTGGGGACCTCTCAGTGCAGTGCGTGGGAAGATGGTCAGCCAACTGAGCCACACTGGCCAGAGCAGCAATATACTGTATTTTTACTATATATTACTCAATTTACTTAAATGAAAAATAAATAACCAGTTCACCTCTTCAACCTTTCACCCTCTAGCAACCATCAATCTCTTTTGTATTTATGAGCTTGACTTTTTTTGGTTTTGCTTTTTTATTTTTTAGATTCTACATGTAAGAATGATCATGGGATATTTTTTTTCTCTATCTGACTTATTTAACTTAGCACCATGCCCTTTCACTTCATCGAAATTATATCAAATGGCAAGTTTTTGATCATTTTATGGCTGAATCATATGAATAATATTCTAGTGTGTGTGCGTATAATATATATTTCATAACTTCTTTGTCCATTCATCCACTGATGGACACTTAGGTGGTTTCCATATCTTAGTTATCTATAATAATAAAATCATAATATTCTAATTAGACTGGACAGCTGAACAACCTTCTGGACATCATTCCGGACATCCTTACAGATAAAGTCATGATAGTGGGACCAAGGCAGAGGTGGTTAGGGGCAATCAGCAGGCAGCTGAGCAGTTAGGGTCACCAGGCAGAGGTGGTTAGGGCTGAACAGGCAGGCAGGCAAGCAGTTAGGGGCAATCAGGCAGGCAGATAAGTGGTTACGGGCCATCAGGCAGGCAGGCAGGCAGAGGGGTTATGGGTGATCCTGAGGAACCCCTTCCTCCCCACTGTGCACAAATTTTGTGCACTTTACCCCGAGTTGTAAATAATACTTCAATGAACACATGAGTGCATAACTTTTTTTGTTGTTGCTTAATGCTCGCTTAATTTTAAGGAAGAGAGAAAGGGAGAGCAGGAGAGACAGAAACACACACACACACACACACACACACACACACACACACAGATAATGAGAGGCAGAAACTTCCATGTGAGAGAGAAACATGCTCCAATCAGATTTTGAACCCACTACCTAGATATATGCACTGACTGGGAATCAAACCCACAGTCTTTTGGTGTAAAGCATGATGCTCCCGCAACCATGCTACCAGGCCAGAGTGGGGCACATATCTTTTTGAATTAGTATTTTTATTTTCTTCAGATAAATAGCTAAAAGTGGAATTTCTGGGTCACATGAGAGTTTTATTTTAAAATTTCTGAGAAACCTCTATTCTGTTTTTCAGTGTGGCTGCAGCAATTTACCTTCCCACCACGGAAGGGTTTTCTTTTCTCCATATCCTCGCCCACCCTTGTTATTACTTGTTATTTTTAGTATTAGCCATTCTGACAACTGTGAGGTGATATCTCATTGTAGTTTTGATTTGCAATTCCTTGATGATTAATGATGTTGAGCATATTTTCATTATCTTGTTGGCCTGCATGTCTTCTTTGGGAAAATGTCTATTCAGATCTCCTGTCCATTTTTAATCAGGTTGTTTATGTTTTATTGTTGCATTTTATGAGGGGTTTTTTTTTTCTTCATATTTTGAATATTAGCCTCTTATCAGACATTTGATGTGCAAGTATTTTCTCCCATTCAGTAGGTTGCCTTTTCATTTTGTTGATCATTTTCTTTGTGTGCAAAATATTTTTAATCTTTTAAAATTTAAATGTAGTTGACATATAATATATATTATTAGAGGACTGATGCATGAAAATTCATGCAAGAATGGGCCTTCCTTCCCCTGGCTGCAGGCACTGCCCTCACTCAGGCTAGAGCTTCCTTTCCTGCCTTCCCATGCTGCCCAGAGGCCTGGCACTGCTGGGGTAGTGCAGAATGCCTGCATGGTCACCATTGCGACAAAAGTGTCCCACCGGTGCCCTGCCCCCAGCCACTCAGTGTCTGCATATGCAAATTAATTGGCCATATTTGTTGGGTTAATTTGTATACACACTCCTGATTGGCTATTGGGTGTCACGAAGGTATGGTCAATTTGCATCTTTCTCTTATTAGTTAGATGTTCAGGTGAACAACATAGTGATTTAATATTCTAAACCTTACAATGAGATCCCCAGGATATCTAGTAACCAACCATTTGTCACAGTACAAAATTATTATAATGTTATTGACTATATTCCCTGTGCTGTACATTACACCTCCATGACTTACACTAATTTTATAACTGGAAGTTTATACCACTTATTTTCCTTTCACTTTTTTTTATCCCCTCCCTCTTTACCTCTCTGGGAAATCATAACATATTTGTCTTTCTCTGACATTTCACTTAATATACTATCCTCTACTTCCATCCATGTTGTTGTAGATGGCAAGAGTTCATTTTTTTTATTTCTGTGTAATATTCCATTGTGTATATATAGCATGTCTCCATTATCCATTCATTTACCCATGAACAAGTGATGCTTTTGTATCTTGCCTATTGTAAATAATGCTGCATTGAACCTAGGGGTGCACATATCTTTTTGAATTAGCGTGGTGTTTTTGTCCTTTGGCTAAACACACAGAAATGGAATTGCTGGGTTGTATGGTAGTTCTATCTTTAATTTTTTTGTTTGATGTAGTCCCACTTGTTTATTTTTTGCCTTTGTTGCTTTTGCTTTTGTTGTCAGGTTAAAAAAGTTTGTTGCCATGACCTATATCAAGAAGCTTACTGCCTATGTTTTCTTGCTGGAGTTTCCTGGTTTCAGGTCTTACGTTGAAATGCCTAATCCATTTTGAATTAATTTTTGGGTATTGTGTAAAATAATGGTCCATTGTCTTTTTTTTTTTTTTTTTATGTGGCTAATTTTCTGAACATCATGATTGAAAAGACTGCCCCATCTCCGTTGAGAATATTCTTGGCTCTTTTATTGTTGTAAATTAATTGACCATATATGCATGGGCTTATTTCTGGGTTCCTTATCTTATCCATTCATTTATGTGTTTGTTTTTATGGCAATACCATACTGTTTTAATTACTATAATTTTGTAATATAGTTGGAAATCATGGAACACAATGCCTCCAGCTTTGTTCTTCTTTTCTAAGATTGCTTTGGATATTTTGGGTCTTTTGTGTTGCCATACAATTTTAGGATTATTTGTTCTATTTCTGTGAAAAATGGCCTTGGAATTTTTTCTTTTGCTGTTGGAATTTTGATAAGAATTGCATGGAATCTGCTTATTGCTTTGGGTAAAATGGACTTTTTTAAAAAATATTAATTCTTCTAATCCATGAGTATAATATCCTTCCATTTATTTGTGTCTTCAATTCATTTCATAATGTCGTATAGTTTTCAATATACAGGTGATTCATCTCCTTGATTAAATTTATTTGTAGGTATTTTATTCTTACTGATGCAATTAAAATGGATTCTTTTCTTAATTTCTTTTTTTTATAGTTTATTATTAGTATATAGAAATGCAGTGGATTTTTATGTGTTGGTATTACACTCTGCAACTTTACTGAAATTAAGATGAATGAGTTCTGGGAATGTAACACACACACACACACACACACACACACACACACATATACACACTATACACACACAGAATTATGTGAAATGATGGAGGTGTTAACTAGTATTACACTACTGTGGTAATCATTTTATAAAATGTACATGTATAAAATCATGTTGTATACCTTAAGTTTACACAATGGCGTATGTGTAAATAAAGCTAGAAAAAGGTGATAAAACATTATACTTCATTCACATAATATGCATAAATAGATAAGTTCAAAAATACTATAAATGAATAGAAATGTACCATTAAATTATAACTACAGTTTTAATGTAGTTTTATTCTATTTGGCAATTTTATTTTATTTTTCTCTCACTTCCTCAAAGTATATTCAATTACTTTAAGCAATGTCTCAATATAATAATCCGGCGCTGCAGTGTCTTGTTTTTATCATGTCCTAATTTTCTTCCTCATTTGTGGAAAAGCCAGTGGACCATCACTTTTGCCATTTTCTATGGAGATGTTACTACACTACCTCTCCCCTCAGGATAATTTGCTAGACATTTACACCTGTCTGTTCTCTACTTTTTGTGGAAAATGGCATAGGGTATATGTTGAAGTCCATATCCAAATCCCAAAACTATCTTTAAATAAATGACTCTGTAATTTAAATAACCTTACCTAAAAAATTGACTAACTATTCTTGATTATGATCAATGTTAAGTGGCTGAATGTAACCATCTTAATTTAAACATAAGTAGATACTTTTATTTAGAAAGATTAAAGGCATTTTTAAGATCTGATTTTAGAGGGACTCTGGTTCTTTGATGATTCTAATGGAAGAGCCAGTCCAGTTAACATTCCCTCCAATGAGAAGCATTCAATTTGTGTTTTTTGTTTTGTTTTTTTTTAAATCTGGTTAAGGCCGAAAGACAAAACAGTTCTCTGTTAGGCTCATTTGGACACTGTCATTTGGAATTTCCTGATTTGGGACTGTCACTGAGTGGAAAGTCATCTCTAGTGCTCTTTCTGTCAATCAGTTGAGAAGCTGTTTGGTTTATTGATAATTATCAGGTGACAGTTCAAATACTTGTGCATCTGATGAATGCACAGCAAGCTGGTCTATCTAACAAAAAGTATCCTTTCATTGTAGGCTTGTCAAAGCCTCTGTTACATGTAGTCATTTTGGTTTTCTTTATCAGTGTTTCTCTGTGGCCAAAGAAAAGTGAGTGCCCTGTGTCTTTTGATTGCATTTCTTAAGTCTTGAAGTATGTTAACACATTCAGACGCGTAGTTTTATTGCTCGCTTTTACCCAGTGGCCAGATAAGTTTCTATTGAATGAGTACAAAAAAACATTTTACATAAATGTTAAGGGCATGCTTTAAAATTAAATACCTATTGCATTTTGAAGTTATTTATTACATGTTCTTACAAGCTAATGTCTTTTTAAAGTATGATACTTTGGCCACAAGCCTTAGAACAGGAAACTTGAGAATTTTCATGATCCGTCCACAATATGTTGAGTATCTCTTATGCTGCATCCACTAAGAGTAACATGGCTTTGTCATAAGGTTTAAATGCTCAGTAAGATCCTATCCTATTATCAGCCTTAGTGACTGGGAGATTGGAGGGGCTTAATACTTTGAAAAAACTATGTTGCCAACAATATTAGTCATATATTCTCTGGACTGAACTTAATAGTGCATATTTAAAAATACTCCATTCTCACATATGCATAAATGCTGTTTGGCATTGGTTTTCAAATTTAAAGTGTGGAAGAATAAACTTTAAAAAAAAAGTTTGAGGAAAATTAGCCTAGGTGCTGAGGAATCTAAGAGTATCTTGAGAGGAGAAAGAAAACTGGTGAAACGATGCCTTTGGCCTATAATAATGTTACCTGGCTTCCTACCAGCGCCAGACTCAGTCTGTCACCGTGGGTAGCAAGACAATTTTATTGTACTTTTAATTGTGTGAACATTATAAGCTAATTGGTATGTTGCCAATGTGTTCTTTAACAAATGTTCTGGGTGTTCACAAGCTCCTCCAGGAAAGACAAACTGTGCCAGGAGTTGATGGCATGTGTCATTCGTGGTTTTACCAAATTCATTGCTTGTGTGGAATCAAACTCTATTTTTATTTTGCTGTTCTTATATGCCCAAACAGTTAAACTACTGATAGTGATTTAGTTACCCTTTTAAGGTGTCATTTTTATTAAGAATCCATATTTTGTCTTGACTTGAATGCAAATATGATACATTTTTATATGGACACTATTTTTTAAGTATGATTATGCTGTTAAATTTGGGTTGCTGAAATGTTTTGGTACATTTATAATGTCGAAATGAATGCTTCTATTTTTGTATTCTAAAGCCCTTTAAGATTTTGGACCTCACTTTTCTCACAAATAAAAGTCATGGGATAGTTTACATAAATTACATGGATGTGTAATCTCATATCTTAATAAAACTCTTAAATTTACATAAATGGGTTGCTGTATATTGATTATCCATATCTAATTAGAGAGCTATTTCATAGCTCAATTGATATTGCAAAATATCTCCAGAACAGGAATACTTAATAAATTATCTCTTAAATATTATTAAAATAAATCATACATGTTTGGTAAGAACTCTGTTACCGTGGTCATAGTGATATACCTTCATTGATTCTTAAAACTTAATTGAAATAGTAATTAAACCTTTAAAAAAATGAAAAGCTTGTTGTATATAATAAAAGTCAGAAAATAATAAACTGCTTTTTGTTCCATATCAACCCATATTTAAAAAGCCCTTTTAATATTGTAGTATAAATCTACCTACTCTGAAGAGGCTCCTAGAATCATAGCTAATCTAGATATAAAATGAAGGGAACATTTCCTTCATATAGCCTTGTCATATTTATACTAGTGCCCCAGTGCACAAATTCGTGCTCATTGATAGGAAATTAATTAGAAGGTGGTCAATGGGACAGGACTGGGCGAGACGGGCCAGGCTGCCCTGGAGCCAACCTTCCGTGGTCCCTCCCCACCTGGCCACACCTGGGGTGGTCCTGTGGCTCAAAGGGCATCTGTGGAGTGGAACTCCAGCAGGTGAGGTCCCTCAGCCTGGCCTGTGGGGATCAGTCCAAAACTTGCTCTCTGATATCCCCTGAGGGGTCCATGATTGCCAGAGGGTGGTTCTTGGGTGATGCACCCCGGAATTGGGCTCCCTCTTATCTGGTTCTGGGGTGTGTCACCAGAGAACCACTGCTGCCAAGTTACTGCAGCTTGGTAGCTCCTGCATTGAGCGTCTGCTCCCTGGTGGTCAGTGCACATCATACCTACCGGTGGACAGTTGGACGGTAGCTTAAGCCATATATATATATATATATATATATATATATATATATATATATATATATAGATTCAGCAGGAATCTTTGAGCTTTTCCAGTTGTGGTAGAATTCTTTTAAAGTGTATCATCCAGTGGCCAATGGTGTGACATTTCTGTGGCAAAGGCAGGATGAGTGATAGCAGCTACTGCCAACTTCATCATCGCCCACCTTCTGGTTCTTTTTTTTTTTTCTTTTTTTTTTTTTTCTTTAGGGCTCCCAGGGCATTTTCACTGTCCCTCATATTTTCCATCTGGAAAATGCAGGGGAGGTAGCATCTTACGTGTGTTTTAAAAGTATCTTGAAAGCTTAGGTGGACATAATACTTTATAATTACTATGAAATTAAAAATATCTTTCCCCTCTCTTATCCATCCATTGGCCAACATAATCCTACTGTAGCTCTGTAGGTTGAGCAGAATTAATTCCTCCTTGCAGACCCAACTTCCTTATTTACTTCTAAGGCAACAAGTGTAAGCTGAGAGGTCTTTGGAAAATGTAATGGTACTTTGATTTTGCAGGTAGAGAAAATGTTCCATTGGCTTGGCATGATGGGCTATATTTTGAAGCATTTCTATCTATCATATCATATTTTTTTTTGTTTTTGTTTTAAAAATATATTTTATTGATTTTTTACAGAGAGGAAGGGAGAGGGATGGAGAGTTAGAAACATCAATGAGAGAGAAACTCTATCAGCTGCCCCCTGCATGTCTCCTACTGGGGATGTGCCCGCAACCAAGATACATGCCCTTGACTGAAATCGACCCTGGGACCTTTCAGTCCACAGGCTGATGCTTTATCCACTGAGCCAAACCAGTTAGGGCTATCACATCATATCATATTTAAAAGTCCTTTTATATATTTTGTCTATTATATAAAATGCAAATGTTTTTCAACACCTAGTCCTTTACCTATATATATATGTAATTCCTTATAGCACGAGGAGAAATATAAGACAGTTGACCAGAATTTATTTTCACATTTAAACAGGCCCTGGAGATAAAAATTTTAAAACTTCTGAATTTCCAGTAAGGCTGTTTTACTAAGATTATGAGAACTGATATTCTCTGGGAAGGTGGGAAAGCAAGAGTATTTGTTCCAAAAGATGTCATACTAACCGTTTTAGAACTTTTTTATTTCTTGGAAGGAAATGGTAAGGAATGTTTTATACACACCTCACATATCAAAATGCATGTATAACAAGAACAACAAAAACTAGCTGGGGATGGGCATTTCATTTACAAAAACTTTTCCCATAAGTTTCTATAATAGCATAGCGCTGAACTTCTCGGCCCTTCGTAGGCAATTGAAAAGTAATTACTGCGTAAATGTCAGTCTTGCTATTATCACTTCAAGTGTGACTTGAAATATTTTGGCATCACATTTGCTATGTAAAGAAAAGTAGTCGCCACCTTTTATTTTATTTCTGCCCATACCCTCTCAGCCGTACTGGCACAAGTCATTGCTGCAAATCTTGTCACTCCAGCCGAGGGCTTTCAGACCCCCATGCAGGGCAGGGTGAGCATGCCCAGAGGTTGCTGCCCCCAGAAACATCTTTCGCAAATAACATATTCAAGTTGGAGGTAAATACCCACCTTCTTTGCTCCTCAGGTGGGATAAATCAGAGCTAAATTCTGTTATCTCCCAGCATTCCCTAGTAAGATAGTCCCCTGAAGGAGTAACACACCTTTTATCAGCTTCCACCCTTTATCTCTTTTCAGCCTCACCTTATCTGTGCTTCCTGAGATCAGCTCCCATGTAAAACTACTTGCTCTCAAGTCCAGCTTATTGGGTCTGATTCTAGGGGAATCCAAACTAACATAAGCAGCTTCCACAGAATCCCACAGAGAACACCCACAAGAGAAAAGTTACTGAAGGGGTCTGCTAGTCAAGATTTATGTTTATTTGTTTTGCCAATTTTCAGTTTGTGTCAATCTTCTGAGACTCCATAATGTAACCAATCCATTTTCCCAGACCACAAGGATTGAGTGGGGTGCATATTTTAGGATGAGAGGAGAGGAATAAACAAAGAGAACAGCTTCAGTTATTTCACTGTGAAGCACTCTAGGCATTTAGAGGGCTACATAAACAATGTGTGTTTGTGTCAGAAAATAGACGGAAACATGCGGGTTGTTCCAGCATTGATCAAAACGTAAGTGAACATTGCAGGCAGGGTCAGAGAGGTTGGGTAATCGGCGGAGCTACCTGGTTTGGCCCACAGACAAATTAGTGGATAAATCAAGCCTTAAAGGGAAGTGTGTGCTAATGGGCACCAGCCTGCTCCCCGCGCCCTGCAGGTGTGAGGGGGAAAAGCCCTGGGGATGAACTCTTCCAACACATTGCAGTCACATTGTTCCGGGGTGATCTGAGAATGCTTTTCAAAGCATGTGAGTCTCCTGAGCATCAGACCAAGATGGTCTTGTTACCAGAGAGGGACTGGTCTAGAAATATGTCCCTGTGTGTCACAGGGAAGCATTTCGGGGACACTGGTGAAGGAGGATTTGAGCGATTAGAGGGCAAAAGTACACCCAGAGAAGAAGGGGCACGTAGGGCACAGACGCCCTGCAATAGGCTGCCGCACTCTGAGCCCCTCCCCAGTGGGTCCAGCAGAAGCTGGGCGATGTTGGTGGTCTGCCCCCAGATACAGCACGCCAGCATCTATGACCAGGTGGCTCAGCTCCGACTCACTGGGGAGAAAGTCAAGCTTCCAGGGGCTGCGGACCTGGACCTGTGCCCACCAGGCCCAGGAGGGCCAAGGCCCAAAGCTGCAGCGCCATCACCCCAGCACCCAGGCTCCAGTGGCCCAGCTCAGTCTCTGCTCTCTTTGGCCCCAAGTGGCTGTCCCCAGAGAAGGTCCTTTGTTTGTGTCGCACTACATTTCCTTGGGCTTGGGGAAAAGGGGCAGGCTTTTTTTGTTGTTGTTGTGTTTTTTTTTTCCAAAATACCCATCTCTTTCCTGACTTCTCCTGTGCCCTCCCCCTTTTATGGCCACTTTTTTGGCTCTTGCTGTGCATGTCTCTTAGTTTTGCTTCTCATTTGGCTTCAACTGCCATGCATCCAAGGAAAGGTCTTCCCTCTGGGTGGTCTTCTCCCTCCTCACTAACTGGAAAGCTTAATCCGGCTAAAGCAGATAGCTGGATAAGGGCACTGTTTGGTTAATAGCTAACTAACTGCCTACTATAATAGTTGGTGCACTTCTTACAACTGTAATAAAAAAGCCTACCCTCTTACCTGAGTTTCCTAAAGAAACTTGTGTGTTATCCTTCGGAAACATCATCACAACATTGGGTGGATATATATTTCATATTTCCAAACCAGCATACATACATTCCTTTAAAAAATGGAAAGTCACATATTCAAAGGTAACTTTTTTTCATAGTAATTATAGTAAAATATATCAATGCACCATCTAATTTTTATGCAAAACATTGCTGGGTGTTTTTTTTTTGTTTGTTTGTTTGTTTTAAGTACAGAATTTAAATCCTGAGATTACTTCATTTAAAAGTGGGAAAACTTACTTTCAGAATTCCTGGAAGTTGAATTTTCACATTGCAGAGAGATTCAATTCCAACACATGACTTAAAATTCATGATTAGATACTGAATAAACTTGATAGAAGTTTTGTGAGTAAACTCAAAATCATTTGATTAAGTTATACACAGTGCCAAAATTATTATGAGATGTGTTCAATATTTTTGCAGCTTTAATATTCTGATGTTTCCATTAAGAAAATGATGTGGCTGAAACTCACAATAGTAGCAGACATTTACTAAAGTTTCATTGTCTAAGCAAGTCTAAATATAAAATGGGCTTTTCTTCTTACCATTTTTTAAAAATATTTTTTTATTGATTTCAGAGGGGAAGGGAGTGAGAGAGAGAAACATCAATGATGAGAAAGGATCATTGATTGGCTGCCTCCTGCATGCCCCCTACTGGGGATTGAGCCCACAACCTGGACAAGTGCCCTTAAGGAGAATCAAACCTGGGACCCTACAGTCCGCAGGCTGATGCTCTATCCACTGAGCCAAACCAGCTAGGGCTTTTCTTATCATTTTTATGAGGCCACTGAGGCAGGTTTCTATGATTAGTTCTGCTCTCCAATTAGGCTTTTTTATTTTTTATTTTTTTATTATTGATTTTGTACAGAGAGGAAGGGAGAGAGATAGAGAGTTAGAAACATCGATGAGAGAGAGTCATCGATCAGCTGCCTCTTGCACACCCCCTACTGGGGGTATGCCCGCAACCAAGGTACATGCCCTTGACCGGAATCGAACCTGGGACCCTTCAGTCCCCAAGCCGACGCTTTATCCATTGAGCCAAACCGGTCTCGGCTCCAATTAGGCTTTTATCCTGTTAGGAATTTTGATGTTTAAGAGGGGTAAAAGAAATCTCAACTTACGTTTCTTCAGTTATTTTCTACAAAAGATCTTTTTAAAGTTCATACAGATTTCATAATTCTTTAATATTTGTTGATTTTAATTATCCAATTTAGGTTCAGATATGCAAGGCAGCAGCAGTCCTTGGCGAAGAAGAGGAAACATTTCCTTCTCCAGCCTCCTGGATTCCCTGAGGTGCCCGGGCTAGCTGCCAGCCTCCCTGGGAGACGGGCTCAGCTGGATAGACTCCTGTCCTCACACAGGCTGAGAAAAGCCTGACAAGCTGAAAATCAGCCCAGAAAGCCAGTTCTCCGGGGAGCTGGGAGGGTCTAGCCTGTTGGAGCCTGCAGGGTGCCATTTCCTGTCAAGAATACCTTTCTCCGTCACCTTTGCTCTCAAAGGAGCTTCAGCCCTTTCTTCTTCAGGCTGTGAAGAAGGATGGCTTCCGGAGGCGCCACAGATGGGTCACAGGCTTGAGAGGGCTCAGCATCAGAGACCGTCGCCTTGCTTTGTGATGGGTCTTAGGCATCTTTGTGAGGAATAATAATGGTCGGAGCAAACTAAAAGGTTGACCTTCTTTTGCTTATGTTGTCTGCTTGGAGCACATTGGGGGTGAAGCTGCCATTAATCTCCATGCCCTTGATCCCATTTCTGCAATAGGCAGGGCTGCATTGCAAACATTTCTAAAGAAATCTTTTGACCTAATAATGGTGTGGACATGGTACTCATGCACAAATGCAGCAAAAGCTTGCAGTGGCTTTCAGTTACCAAATACCTGTGCAAAGATACAAGTGCTCATAGTATTTCTCTATGCAGTGGTCACTGGAAATTTTACAGATCTTTAGTATTCTTAGCAAAATAGAAGAGCACAGGAAATGTCTATGTCACACATTGGACTTTCTAAGAATTCTCCTATAAGGATAACACCACCTGCTTAATTACTTTTTGACATGAAGGACCAAAAAACAAACAAACAAAAAACCCCACCACATCCTCCTTATTTAGAACTCAACTTAAGAGACTTATCTACCTATCATTTAAAAGAGGGGCATAAAAAGACATAATGTATATGATTATTGTAATGCCTCAGATATAGGTACTTAATCACACACAAAGAAAAATCTATTAATGATTAATAATGCTAGCTTATGCCACCAAGGGTTTACTGCAGGCCAAGGCCCCATGGTCAGCCCTTTGAATGGTTATCTGTTTGATCTCAACAGGTTATAATATAGATGCTTAGCTCCATTTTCAGATGAAAACACTGCGACTCAATAGTAAGTGACTTGGTTACCTGCATGCCTTAGGTTCCATACCTTAGAGATGATAAAATTATGATTTAAGCCCAGATCTATTTTAGAATCCTTTGTTGGCATGACTAATCACTATCTTCCATTGCTATCGTCACCTTATTTTTAAAGGTGTACAACATGATTTAATATATGTACACTGTGTGAAATGATTATCACAATCAAATTAATTAACACACCAACCACATCACATTGAAACAATGTTTTTTTTGTGTGTGTGTTTGCTAAGAATACTAAAGATCTGTAAAATTTCCAGTATACAATATAGTATTATTAACTATAGTCACCAGGCTGTATATTACATCCCCATAACTTATTCATCTTATAACTGAACTAGAGGCCCGGTGCACGAATCTGTGCAAGGATGAGGTTCCTGTTTGGCCAGTGATCAGGGCCTGCAGCGCCGATGGGGGCCCTCCGGCTGGGGAGGGCTCCAGAATGGGCCCAGCCCTCTTGCCCAGTCCTGATCAGCCGGACCCAGCAGCAAACTAATCTACCATTCGAAGGGACTGACCCCTGGTGGTCAGTGCGTGTCATAGTGACTGGTTGATCGGTTGATGCTTAGCATATTATGCTTTTATTATATAGGATGTTTATAGCCTTTGGATTGTCTTCTTTTTGAAATATAATAAAACCTGCCTTTCCCAGTTACGGAGAGTATTCTGACATTATGAATTTTTTAAGTGTTTCTTAATTTATGCAATTCAACTCCCTGAAAAACTTTCTAAGACAGCCTTGGTGCTCTAGACCTAGGCTCTACACTTTCCACTGTCATCTCTGCTCTTCCTTTACTATGTCCTCACCTTGGTACACGTGAACATAAAGACATTTCATGGCACTTGAAGTATGTTTCCTGTATAGATTATAAACTGATGTTATTTGGCATTACTTTAAGAAAACAACATAATTTTTAAAAAATCAGTAAAACACATTTAAATGAGAATTAAGCAATTCAGGAATTAAGCAATTCAATGTGTCTGTATAATGGCTCTGGAAGAAAAATGTTTACCTAAAGTTTGCTTTTTATGTTAAAAGGCAGATTTGTGAATTTATGTGCATCAATCACCATAAAATGTAATCCTTATTTTTAAATATCTTAAACAATGAAAAATATGAAGTCACATCTTTTTAAGAAATGTTGGCAATTGGGATAGAAAGGAAATCATTACAAAGATCTAAAAGAAAAATGAATCCAGGTCAAAAAGCTAATGTGCATTAAAAATATAAAGAGAAGCTAAAAGGTAAGAATAAGATTAAGCCAAAGCCTTCACGTTACTTTTTTTTAATATATATATTTTATTGATTTTTTACAGAGAGGAAGGGAGAGAGATAGAGAGCTAGAAATGTTGATGAGAGAGAAACATCGACCAGCTGCCTCTCGCACACCCCATACAGGGGATGTGCCCGCAACCAATGTACATGCCCTTGACTGGAATCGAACCTGGGACCTTTCAGTCTGCAGACCGACGCTCTACCACTGAGACAAACCGGTTTCGGTGCCTTCACGTTACTTTTTAAAAAAAGACGTTATTTTTTTTTTAAGAGTAGTTTTATGATTACAACAAAGTTGAGAGGATGGTAAAGAGATTTCTCATATATGCTCTGTCTCATCAGCCTCCCCCATTAGCAAAATCACTCACCCAAATGGTATATAAGCTTACCTAGGATGAATCTATATTGGGACATCATAATCATCTGTAGTCTATAGTTTAGATTACAATTCACACTTGGTATTGTACAATGTATGGATTTGGACAAATGCAGGACATATATCTATCATTGTAATCTCATACGGAATGCTTTGATCTGTCCATTCATATCTTATCACCTCGCTCTTCCTCAACCACTGATCTTTTTAGAGTCTCCTTAGATTTACCTTTTCCAGAATGGCATACAGTTGAAATCATATACTATGCAGCCTTGTTTAAATTGTTTCTTTTAATTAGTGATATGCATTTAAGGTACCTTCATGTCTTTTCATAGTTTCATACTCATTTCTTTTTAAAGCTGAATAATACTCCATTTTAGGAAGGTACCACAATTTATCCATTTATCTCCTGAAGAACATCATGGTTTGCTTCCAAGTTTTGACGTTTATGATTAAGTTGCTGTAAACATGCATGTGCAGGTTTTTGTATGGACATAATGTTTTCAATGCCTTTGGGAAACTACCAAGGAGCATGATTATTAAATCATATGGCCGGAGAATGTTTAGTTTGGTACAAAAGTGCCAACTGTTTTTCCAAAGTGGCTGTACTATTTTGATTTCCCACCAGCAATGAATGAGAGCTCCTGTTGTTCCACATCCTTGCCAGCGTTGGGTGGTGTCAGTGTTCTGGAGTTCAGCCATTCTGATATGGGCATTGTGACATCTCCTTGTTTCAGTTTGCATTTCACTGATGACATATGATGCAAAGCACCTTTTTATATGCTTACTTGCCATCTGTATATCTTCTCTGGCAAAGTGTCTTGAAGTAGGTCTTTGGCCTATTTTTAAATCGGGATGTGTGTTTTCTTATGTTAGAAAATATTTTTGTATATTTTGGGTAACCATGCCTTATCCTATGAGTCTTTTGCAAATATTTTCTCCAAGTCTATGACTTGTCTTCTAATTCACTTGTTTTTTCTTCCTTTCTTTTCATTTCAACTTTGAGATATAATTGACATGTGATACTGTGTAACTTTCAGATATTCACCCTATTGATGTAACACAAGACTGACCTATTGCAATGTGATTACCACTGGAATGTTAGTCAATACCTGCACCATATACATAATTCCCACTTCTCTTTTGTAGTGAGGCCATTTAAGATCTACTTGCTTAGCAATTCTCAAGTATATAGCACAATGTTTTGTTTTGTTTTGTTTTTTTATCTATAATTACAATGCTGTGCATCAAAAGTTAACTCAGTTTCTAACTGGATGTGTGTACTCTTTGACCAACATTACCTCGGTTCCCCCAAGCCCAATACCTAGTAGCTATCATTATAATTTCTGTTTCTATGAATTCAGCTTTTTTAGATTGCACATGCAAGTAAGGCTTGCAGTTTTTGTCTTTCTCTGTCTAACTTATTTTACTTAGTATAATGTTATCATGAACCATTCATATTATCAAAAATGGCAATATTTCATTCTTTCTCATAACTGAGCCTGTCTATTGTCTTTTTGCATCTAGAATAACACACCTTTGGAATGTCGGGGTAATCTCCTTTTTCCAGATCTCTTAGGGCACAGCCTCCCGCCAGAGTAGAGAAGACCACAGATTCCCCTCATTGTTATTGTTATTGTATTAATTGTTAACTTTTAACTATCCTATACCCACCAATGTAAAAGAAGTATGTGTCTACTACCCCTTTTACTTTTTATCCATTCTCAGAGATTCCCCCTCTTTGCTTTCTCCTGCCTCCCTAATCTATCACTAATGGGTTTTATGTAGCCCTTTATACCTTCCCCCTTGATTCTGATGTGTAAAATAAATGATAAAACTGCCATTTTCCTGAGAATTTTCTTATTCTGTTGAGGTGTTTGCTTCCTAGCAATTATCATTCAGTTTGGCTTAAATAAACTTGTATGAATTCTCTACCCATTTGGACATTTCTTACATTGACATTTATTAATATTAAATTACCTACCTCATAACCAGGCACTTTTTCATGGCTATTTGATCTGTAAATTCCTTGAAGTGTCAGGACAATATCCTTTTTTTTTTTTTTCCAATGTCTTACCTAGAGCATCTGCCTCAATATTCTTTTTCTGGTTAATCCTCACCCAAGGATATTTTTTCCATTGATTTTTAAAGAGTAGATTGGAGTGGGGCGGGGGGAGGGCGGGTTGGAGAGAGCTATATGTGAGAGGAATACATCTAACACATGGCCCAACTACTGGGGATTGAACCTGCAACCCAGGTATGTGTTCTTGACCGAGAATCAAACCTGCAACCACTGAAAAATACCGGCCAGGGCTCAAAATTATTTACAGGCATCAATGTGCTATATTTTCCCGCAACATGATAGGTAAATTTATAGCTATTATATCATGTTAACATTGACTAGGTGGCAGAAGGTTAAAGAAATAAACTAAAAGGTATTAAAACTAAAGTTGCATCCTTATGCTTCTTAGGACATGGTGATTTTTTTTCTCCTTTCATATTTTCATGGCAAGCATCTCCATCGTTAAAGGTTGATAAAGTGCCACTTTATAGGATTGCATTCTCTGCGAGAGGATTGTTACACAATGCTATTCAGCTATTTTATTGTAATAGACTTGAAAACAATAAAAGAAACACATAGAATAAAATATCAAGGAACGGTTCTAATTTTCAAAAAGTTAACTTGTTTCAGACTTATTTTTGTATATACTAAAAGTGCTCTGAGTCTAATTATTAACTATCTTTTTATCCCATCCATGAACAGAAGTAAACTGTATCCAGAGGTGTTTTTTCTTAAAGAAAAATGGTAACACAAAATAATCCATAAAGAATTGGGCATCTCTTCAAAGACTCCAATGTAACAAACCCATATAGTAAATTCCATTAGATTGAGTTATCTCAGGATGACTAGTGTTTTTATAAGTTCAAAAATATGTGTTACTTATTATTTACGAGATTTAAAATAAAATAAACACTAACATTCCGTGACAAATTATGGGGATAGTTCAAGAAATGTAGTATTTCTAAGGCAGTGAAACCTAGTTTTTTAAATATTAAAAATTGAATAGGTCCAAGAATCCAGCCAGTGACCCAGTTGATCCTGGTGTACTAAAAGGTGAGACTTCCTCCTCTTGTGTATAACCTATCTGAAATAAAGATGCATATTATCAGAAAAGTTAGAATGTGGTTATTTTTACATCTAAACAAATTATGATTAAATCCATTGCCTAATTTCTATGAATATAGACACTTCTTATAATTAAATTATTACCTAATTCCTTTGGCCTTCTCCCAATTCAAGAGCTCTAATGAGGGCAATTAGTACAGCCTTTTGGGCCTAAGTTCCTGGAGGCAGAGGATGGGTTTCTAATAATAGCATGTTCAGCCTTCCTAGTCCCCATTACTATGAAGTTACTCCCATCTGTGAACTATATTTTATCAGGATTTTCTAAAGGAGGATCACAGAAGTCAGGTCTTGAGGCATAGATTTCATTGATTATTTTTAAAAAGTGCCATTCTAATACAGGGGGTCAAGGAAGTAGGGATTAAGGTAGCTGGATTGAGGGTGTGGTAAATCTTTATGGTTATTTCAGGCGTGTCCAACAGTAGGGCCTGGTATTGTAATATTCTTCCTGCAGTTAATCATTTATCTTCCAATATGGACTGTACTGGTGAGGGGTATGGACTTCCATAGGTTGGCCCATGGTTGATTTGGAGGCTTCCTTGACAAGTAGGTCAGCAGAAGCTACTGCTCGTAGACATGCAGGCCACCCTTTAGCTACGGAGTCAAGTTGTTTTGGAAAAGTAAGTGAGTGGTTGTAATACTGATCCTGACTTCTGTCCTAGAACTCTCAGAGTATTCCTCACTTTTCTGTTAGGTTTAGGAGGAACAATATCTAGGTTTGGCAATCTAGGAGCAGGAATGACAACCTTTTTTAGTTGTTTAAATCCTGGAACTGAAGTCTTGGGTTCATTGTACAGAATTAGGACTGTTCGTTTTAAGATCCTCACTTAGGGTTTAGCAAAAGCTCTATAATTAGGAATCCAAATGGGGGGAAATCCAGCTAGTCCAGGAATTCTCTGAGTTGTTTTTTTGCTTATACTACACCAAATTTGGTATAGTTTGTTTACTTTTTGGATCTAATCTTTCCCCCTCAGATCTCAGAAACTCTAAATTATTTAATAGAGGTTTGGGGGATCTGAGCCTTTTTAGGTGAGACTTGGTATCTCGTTTTGCCAAGGAACTATAAGACCTTGAGAGTGTTGGTCTGTGAAGCTTTCAATGTAAGGCTGGCTATGAGTAAGTTATCTGCATTTTGAAGAAAGGTGGTTTGTGTAAGTTGTATTTCCCTTAGTTCTGTTTCTAATACCCTTCCAAACATATGGGAATTATTGATAAAACCTCGAGGCAATCTAATCCAATTATTTGGGTGGCTTTTTTTTGTTTTGTTTTTGTTTTTGTATCAGGACCTCTCCATTCAAAGGCAAAAAGAAACCTAGAAGAGGGTTGTAATGGGATGCAGAAGAATTTATCTTTTAAATCTAGTGCTGAAAAGAAGGAGGCATCCCTGGGTACATGGGTAAGGAGGTTATAAGGTTTGGGCACAATGGGATGAGTGGAGACTACAAAAGTATTTGCAGTCCTGAGTTCTTGGACAAATTGATAAGCTCCACCAGGCATTTTGATAATAGCAAAATGCTGTTACAAGGGGACTGGCAGGGAACAAGGATTTTTGCTGTTATGAGCTTTTGTAATATGGACTGGAGCCCTTACGTTTATAGGGTATGGAAAGCCTCTCCGTTTATAGGGAATTGTTTCTGGCAAGGATACTTTTTAATCTGGCTTTACGTCAATTTTTATGGGCTCAATATTTATAGTTAATCCAGATTGTTCAGTGTCCCAAACAATGGAGTCTAAATTTGAGCCGAAGGGAAGGGACTCAGCGTTAATTGTTACAATTGGCTGAACTTTAATTATTGCCAGAAAAGGGAGCTGGGAGCCTAATTGTGTTTCTTTAGAATCTATAAGAACTTGAGTTCCTAGCTGGTGGAGGATTTCTCTCCCCAGGAAGGGATCAGGGCAATTTTTAACAAATAAAAAGGACTGGAGGCCTTGCCAATTGCCTATTAATTAAATGATTGGTAAAGTATTCTAATTTAGTTATTCACACTGACAATAGAGTGGCATTTAGGAGAGAGCTCCCCTATTTGGAAAGGGAGGACAGAGGAAGCAGCTCCTGAGTCTAAAAGAAATGAAATATTCTTACCTTCCACCTCCATTCCTACCCCTGGATCAAGAGTCATTCCAGTCTTGGCTCCTGGGTCCATTGAGCACCTTCATTCTGAAGGGCTCACAAAGTGGTCTCACTGGTGTGGGGTTTGCCATTTCTCTTTTTGTTTAGGAGCTGGGACAATGACCTTTCTGGTTTGCAGTAAGCATCTTGACTAGCCCCGGGCTGCAGGTGGGCCTCACCAGAAAGAAGCCTTGTGAGTGGTGGGTACAGTGATGCTCCCACAAGATGAGCATGTTGGATGGGAGCGGGGTGATGGTCTCAATCAGCTTGGATTGCTGAGCAAGTAAAATATGGTCCTTTTCTCAATTTTCTTGTCCTTTCAGGCTTTCCTTTCCTCTCTTGTAGCCTCTTCTAGTTCTCAATTATGAAAAACCCTATGAGGCTCCTTTATCCACTAAGGAACAGGAGGTTCAGCTCCAGCTTCCAGTGTTTGTATTTTTTTTCGAAATGTCCAAAGCAGCTTGTGTGGTGAAAGCATGAGCTATATATGACCCTCCAGGCCAGAGAGTCAATATCTTTTTTGGTATATTTCCTTACGGCCTCAGTTAATCTTCCTAAAAAATGCCGCTGTGTTCTCCTCTGGACTCTATATTATTTCTCAAATTGTATTATAGTTAACTTGCCTTAAAAAAATTTAGCCATGCCTCTAGACATACAGAAAATCATACGGGCAATTGCTTCTTTTCCTGCTTGCCTATTAGGGTCCCAGTCACGATCTATCTGAGGGACGGCTGCTTCCCCTCCAGGTTTGTTTGTATTAGCAACATTTTCCTCATCAGCTGTTTCTCGTGCTGTTTTCAAAATTCTGCTATTTTCATCGTAAGTACAACATCTAGTAAGAATAACCATTGCTGCCGAAACCGGTTTGGCTCAATGGATAGAGCGTTGGCTTGGGGACTGAAGGGTCCCGGGTTCGATTCCGGTCAAGGGCGTGTATGTTGGTTGCGGGCATATCCCCAGTAGGGGGTGTGCAAGAGGCAGCTGATCGATGACTCTCTCTCATCGATGTTTCTAACTCTGTATCTCTCTCCCTTCATCTCTGTACAAAATCAATAAAATATATTTTTTTTTTAAAAAAAGAATAACCATTGCTCTCCAAATTAATGAGAAATTGACAGTTAATCTAAGACATTCATCTTCAAATTTTGGGAATCTTTAAAATAAGACCCCAAGTAAGCTTTGCATTGTACTAAGTCTTGGAGTGTGACTGGAACATAGGCACTCATAGTTCCCTCCCCCTCCCCTGTTAGGTACTTCTCGAAAAGGTAAGATGAATGAAGTTCTTTATACCTATTGGTGAAGGCAGTACCAGGCAAGGGCACAGCAGGCATATGTGAGGGGGCATAAGGATTTGGGGCTGAGGCTCCAGAAGATACAGATCCCACTCTCACTAGGAATAAGCAGCTAGCCTCAGAATGCTCCCTTGCCTCTACGTAGGGCTCCTTTGAGGAGGCTGAGAGGTAGGTATTAGGTATACCAAGTAGGTCATCTAAATGTTCTGCAGCTCTAGTAACTGTAACCTTAACATGGTATGTAATAGGGAGATGGCATTCATCCATAAGCTTCTTGATACAGCGACATAAGTGCCTGAACATAGGGGGCCTCATCATATTTCTCTGCCCTTCCGCAAAACAGACTGAGCCATGTTATAAGAAAGGGAGCCATCGGGTGGCCATTTTTTAATTTTTTTAATTTTTTTTTTTTTGTCTCCAACAGGATAACTAGGCCAATCTTGAATGCAGTATTTTTGTGAGCCTTTTCTATTTAAGACCATCTCATTGGAAGGGAGCCCAACTTTTTAAAAGGCATCCCAGAGGGGTGGTTCTAGGGATACTAGTTCCTGACCCAATGGCTTCCTATTCAGAGTAGAGGTAATTCTCCAGGGCCAGGTAAAATGTTGTACAGAGTAGTAAAAGAGACCAACTCTTGAAGGGGATAGGCCTTAGTTTCCCCTTACTAGTGCAAATTCCCAGCCAAGTTTTATGTCTGTATTATCAATCCTCTTCTAAGAACTGGGTAGAAATTCTGTACCCTCTAGATTATATTGAGGGTGGTATCAATGTCGGCTAACACAACAAAGATTTAAAAAGAAAGAAACCTGATTTTCGTTGGGGTCCAACTATACATGGTTGCAGAAACAACAGTTGTGACACCAAGTGGAACTAAGTCTAAAGAGAAGTTCTAGTGTTCTTGTAAGAACGAGGTGGCAAAGAAGGATGGGGAAAAAAGGAGAAAAAAATGATGGAAGCAGGAAAGAAGTAGACCAGGTGTTGCCTGCCAGGGCAGACCAATTCCTGAATGTGACTGCAGTGGCCACCAAAAACCAAGAAACAAAAAACCATACTGTCAAAAATGATAAAGCCAGAGAAAGTCCCAAAACCATGTTAAGAAAATTTAATAGATCTTGCCTAGGACTTTCCAATTCCAAGGGACAAGTGTCTGTTCACTCCAAGAGGGTCGTAGAAACTTCCCTCTGTGGCTGCCCAGCTGAATCCTGAGGAGAAATATCAACTCTTGCCTTTGGTTACTCAAGTCCCATCTTACCAGCAACAAAACTGCTGTCCTTTCCAGGTCACCAAATGCCACTGACAAATATTGGGTTACCTGATAGAAAAGAATTTAGACCAGGGACACTGAGAAGAGCAAAAGCAGATTTATTAAGGCTTTGCAGAGGGCAAAAACATTGAGATAGGGTCCCAGCTTTTGTGCACCAGATGTGAGGCTTAGGGTTTTTTGTTTGTTTGTTAGTTAACCAGTCAGGACAGGGGATAGCAAGCTTTTTCTTTTTTGGAGCACTGAGGTCTATGTTTACATCAGAGAAATGAGGTGTCTGAATTGTGTAGCATTTATGGGATGCAGATAGGGAATTTCCCAATCAAGTATTGAATTTGTCTCTGTGGTTTATGGCTTGGCTTTTATTCTGGAGAAAAATTACTTAAAAGAAGACAGGTTAGTTCTGAACCTTTTTTTTTTTTGATAAGTACCTATTGATAATTGCCATAGTTCTGGTGGAGACTAACTCAGTGGAGCAATTTTGTTCTGGTATGGCTTGACTTGATGGAACAGTTGTGTGTGGGAACTTTTTATTCTACCTGTTTCACTCTCTAAATGCAAATCAATGGAAAGCTCTTGAACCTTGATTTTTAAACTTATAATTTTAGATTGTTATTTATCTATTATAGATAGAGGCTTTCACACAAAAGCTTTGGTGATAAAAATCTGGTGGTTCTTTTTTGGGATTTTGAATTGTGCATTTTTTCTTGCAATTGAGGACAAAGGTAATCAGCTTAGGACTAATTACTCTTGGCATGGCTAATGATTTCCATGCACTCAACTGTATTATTTCCAAAACAATGGCTTCATTTTTTATTTTTATTTTCTGGGTATATTTTTATGAAAGAAAAACAAAGAGCTATAAACCATTATTATAATTGCTCAATCACTGCTGCATAGATAAAAGTATTTCTTATGAGAGTATCACCATGCAAACAGTAAGGCAGGTAGTCCAATAGCTTGAAATATTTGTTCACCAATATTTACAAAAGTCATATTTTAACAAAGGAAAGAAAACATAAGAGTGCGAGTATATAAGTTATAAAACTGTATGTTGTATGCATGTTGGATATGTAAGATTCATTTTAGGTGATAGAATAATACATCCTAAATGCAAATTGACTTGTTTGTATTCCAGAAAGTCCTTGGTCAAGGCCTCTGCATTCTCATTTATCGATATGACTGCATTTTTTCTATCACTTTGAATTAGTTGGTGCTCAGAAAATGTTCATTTAAAGTATGTGTGATTGAATGAATAGATAAATGAGTGAATGAATGAATGGCTACTTTGTTGAAATGCCAGGTATTAGGAAACTCAATAATTGAGCAAGAGAGGCAATAACATTAGACTTAGAAAACACAGAAGGGATGTTAATAGTGAGCCCGTGCTTACATAGTGTGAAAAAGTAATATATTTCTTTTGTTAGGAGAGAATGTGATGCAGGAGAAAGAGCACACTGCAGTGATACACACATCTTCATGTTCTGCTCATGGCATTTCAATGAGTGAGCATTTCAAGCACTATAATCTATTTTCTCATTCATAAAATTGAACCTCAGTTTTCTTATTCATAAAATGGAAGCAATTATATTTTTCTCATCAGGTTTTGTGCATAAAACACTTAGCTCTGTGCTTCACATTTTGTAGACCTTCAAAAACTCTTAAATCTTTCTTTTCTTTATTTGAGAAGTTGTACATGTCCTTTGCCTATGGTATCTGGAACCCAGTGCTCCTTACTTACACTTTGAGTCCAAAATTGAACATTGGCTCAGTCGCCTGTTTCCTTTTTGATATATGGCCAATGATATTGTCTTGCTAGTTGGAGCTTGATAGAAGTAATCCAGGCCACCAACATTCTCCAGAGTGGCTTATTTCTTCATGGCTCACATGCAATTGTGATTGATGAGTGGAGTGCCAGCAGGTGCAAGATTTGGCTCTACTATTCTGTCTGGAAACACATTAGTACTCTGCTTCAGGGTAACCCTAATTCAGATTAAAAATTAAATTCAATTTATCACTATAGGTTTTCAAATTTCAATAGATATGGGAGGATTACCACACCTGTGCTTCTTTTTCCTGTATATTAGCCAACAGCTAAAATTAACAATAGTAGTTTGGTTAAACTTCAGGAATGTAGATGGAAAATCTATGTCTATGAAAATCTCTTTTCTTACTGCTTTAGTTCATGGCATTAAGTTCACAGTATAAGGCACATTACTTTACGATAGATGATGTAATGCCAAGATAATTATTACGAGAAATAATTATTTATAGCTTGTTCACTTGGCAACAAAAAACGTGCTATACTTTGCTTCCCTGTGCTGGCTTGTATTTGTTATTGTTTCTAAGTTTCTTGGTGGTCTTGTTGTTTTGTTGTTGTTATTTGTTTGTTTTTTAGATTAACAAATAACTTATTTTTATTTAATGATACCTGGGGTTTTTATTTTATTAGGACCTGAAAGCAATAAGAATGACCCTGATTAGAAATTCCTGAAGCAACATTAAGAAAATGTAAATGTATATGGTTACTGATGGCACTAACAGGGCAGTTTAATAGTGTTAGATTGCTAGAGAAGAGTCCACAATGATACAAATCTACATGGAAAAATGGTGAAATGCAGTAACAGCATTGAATGAAATATATGCATCACATCCAAAGGCTGTTTCACAGCAAGGGCTCAGCACAGGGCAAATGCTGCCTCCCATTGCTCTCCTTAATAAAGACTAGACATACTAGGTACACTGTCTCTCTTGTTGGTTCCCAACCCTAGGAGCTCCCTGGGTGAAGTCTGAAACTGCCCTCTCCTACACCATACACAGAGGGCACAGAGCAACAGAAGGAAAACACAGACCACTCTACATCGATAGGTGACAGTTTTTAATAAGGCTTGTCTTGGGGGCTGCAAGACAGTAGATCTCCTCACTCACTCTCCAGAATCTTAAAACTTTCTCAGAGAGCTTAACTGGGTTCAGTCACATATACCGTCCAGATGGTGTCAACAACACATTACTCTTTCAAGGCTGAGTCCTGGAAACCGGCTCCTAATGCTGAATGGTGGCCCAAACATTCATTCCAAGGACAGGAGAGAGGGGGAGGAGACTGTGATTGCCCTAATCCAGCTCACAGGTCAACTGGCAGTCACATCCATGACCTCCTTCCACATCTCTCAGATCAAAATACCTTAGGACCTTAGAGCCCAAAATGGGGTCTCAGTCCAGATGACTCTACTGGTCACGTAGGCAGATTTTTGCCACATAACCAGCCCCAACCGCAGGCCCTCTAAAGACCTCTTGGGCACCAAATGAAAATCATGAATCTCACTGTTGCCAACAAGAAATTCTGATAGCTGGTGCAAGCCTCCTCAAATCCTTGGATCTATTGTTATAATATTCAGTATATTTCATGCCTCATACAGATGTCAGTCCTGTGCAAATATATTTCTTATTTTAGTAATATAGTGAAGGCCAGTTTCAGGTCCGCTGGAACTAGCACTCACAGCATACCTTTTCTTTTTTTTCTTTTTCTTTTTTAAAAATATATTTTGATTTTTTACAGAGAGGAAGAGAGAGGGATAGAGAGTTAGAAACATTGATGACAGAGAATCATCGATCAGCTGCCTCTTGCACACCCCCCACTGGGGATGTACAAGCAACCAAGGTACATGCCCTTGACCGGAAACGAACCCGGGACCTTTCAGTCCACAGGCCGACACTCTATCCATTGAGCTAAATCGGTTTCGGGACAGCATACCTTTTCTGAAACAATTTTAAGAAAACTTAATTTGAAGTAGTAATGGCAAGTTGGACATGAGCATTTACTTTCATTCTTTTCTGAAATCTTGTTAAAATAATTAGTAAGGTTAACTTTTAAAAAGGCATGAACCCATTAACACAATTTTGGAAACCAAAAAGTAGATAAACAAGTGGTAGCTAACCTAGCAATCCTAAGTAAGTTAACTCCTAAGGTAATTGTATGGAAGCCAAAAAGTCCCATAGCTTATTTTATAGCTCTCTGAAAGGCTTCAGTTGGTGGTAAGAGATCCGAAAGTGTAGTGTAGCTAAAACCAGTAGACTTTGACATAATTCTGTTTAAAAGTGAGTTGAATCATCAGGTCTTCTGTTTTCTGCCTGCCAAGGTGCAACACAGATGTTGAATTTATCATCTGAAAGTCAATGTCAGATTGATATTTGAGTCATGAGCCTAAGGTGCTTTCCTCAAGCTCAGTTAGCTCATTAGTTAGACCAGTCTTAGGTTCTACAGCAGCAGAATGGTCTTAGGTTCTACAGCAGCAGTTCTCAACCTGTGGGTCATGACCCACAGGTTGAGAACCGCTAGCAGGGTCGCCTAAGACCATCGGAAAACACAGATATTTACATTACACTTCATTAACAGTAGCCAAATTACAGTTATGAAGTTGAAACAAAAATAATTCTATGGTTGGGGGTCACCACAACATGAGGACCTGTATTAAAGGGTCTTGGCATTAGAAAGGTTGAGAACCACTGCGTTAGAGGCTTCATTAGAACTGGCTTCTGAATTTCTTTCTACACACATTGGAACCTCTTGATAACCCATGATGATTCTGAAAGGAAATGCTTTGGACCTAGAAGCCTATCCTATCCATAATGGGACATGCAGCTCCAGATTTGGAGCAGGACAATACCACAAGAAAGGGTTGGTTAGTGTTTTATAGGATGGAATTTAGGTTGTAAGAAGAGAAGTTATTTAAGTTATTGCAATATTTCAGGGAAGAAGTAAACTAAGTTAGCAAACAAATGCTGGTGCAGTTACTAGAAATGGAAGGATAGTGATATATTTAAGACTTAAAAATAGCCTCTTTTCTCAGAGTTATGTTTGGTAACATAGAAACCTTTCAATTTAGGTTTAAAGAGCTTTTTAAAATCAAAATCTTTGTAGGGTTGAGGGCATTGCATATTTGCCTCATTATTTTCTTACTTTGCAGATAATAGCTTACTAAAACTTTTATTTGGGTGCTTATTTTTATTTAATACTTATGTCAGTTATCATCATTATTATAATTAAATACAGTTTAGCTTTTGACTGTATTTATTTTAGATAATAAATATAACACAATAGAAAACAAGGGTTTTAGCTACTTGCTAACTAATGACCCTCAAAATGCCTTATACACTGTGTACAGAGAATTTAATGATAGTATGGATCATTTGATATTTGACTGCCTTTAAGTTTAGTATGGATGGATGCTAACCATCTGGTATCTCCTCTTAATCTTCCTTGTAGAGGAATAATAAGTTGGAAAGTAAAGAGATTTTATTCACTTTTAAATAGTCCCTGCAAGGTGATTTAACCATGCTTTTTAATTCATGATGTTAAAAACAGCTGATGAAGCATGAAGCAGTCATTTCTGAAGTTAGTTTTAAAGGAGGTCAGGAGCTGATTCATTCAGGTATATAATTCCCTTTGAGACTAGCTTTGAACCAAAAATGTTTGGGGAGATTATACACACACACACACCCACCCACACACCCACCCACACACACACACACACAGACCACACACACACACACACCCCACACACATACACACACATACTAATAGTAAAACACATTCTCTACTGTTACTTGGACACTTATTGAAGGAAGAGGAATGTGAAATAGGCAATAAAAGGAAATTTGCAATCCTTACATGCAAGATGATAGTATAGGACAGTATTTCAGGATGCCATTCTTTATGATGAATTTTATATTGTATTTATAAAACAGATACAATATGGTGAGTAAGGTGAATGCATATTTATTTTGGAATTGAGAATATTTTAACACAAAAGTTTATTTGTACTGACTGATTCTGAAATTATCTCTAAAAAATTGTATGTTTTAAACATAGGCGTGCTTTACTTTGTGGCCAGGTAATTTTCTAAGTTCTATTTCTCTTTGTTCAAGTTTATAATCTATAGTTTTATTTTTAATTCTTTAGTATTCTTAGTGCATATTCTTGCTTAATTTATCAGATGTTCTGTGAATCCCTACTGCTGTTGCTCTCTTGCTAGTATATGCAAGCTTTTCATTTCCTCCTTTATATTTTAACTTTAGGTGTTATTTGTAGCTTTGCTTACATGGCTGGTTCTCTAGATTAAGCTCCATTCTTTTTAAAAGCTGAAATATTTCTCTTTACCTTTAGTTCTTGGTCTATTTTCTTCAAAACCTTCTCAAAAGGAAAATAAAACAAAATGCAACACAACAAAAATAGCAGCACAGCTTATTTCAGTCCAAAAAGTGAACTGGCTTATCTTTCTTGTGACCACAGGTATATTTTTGGCCACCTATTAATTTAATGTATAAGTCTTATCTGTAATAATAAAAGTGTAATAAGAAAATCAACTGAACGACCAAATAGTAGAATGAGTGTCAGGATGACATTCCCGGTGACCATGCTATGACATGCACTGGTGCCAGGCCAGCCAAGGTGGGTGCAGTGTGATTGGTAGGGGACCCCGCCATTGCCCCATGATTGCCCCACAAAGGGAGCCCCAGGCTACCAGCTGGCAAGTTGTTCAATCTACGGGAGAGGGGGCTCCGCAATGCCCCACAGAGGGCGCTCCAGGACAATGACCAGCGACACTGTGGCAGGTGTGCGGGCCTCCCTTTGCACAGCAATCATTCTGGGGGCCCTGGTGATTGATCACTGATAGAAGAAGATCCAGGCCACTGGCCAGTGACACTGTGGTGGATGTGTGGGGCTGGCCAGTGATTGCCCTTCAGAGGGAGTTCCAGGCCAGCCAAGTGATTGCACACCACACCTGTCACCTGCAGAGGGAGGAGACTGGTGGCAGGGGTGGGGGTGACAGTGCCACACAGATGGCAACCAGTGGCAGTGGCAGGGGTGGGGCCAGCTGCTGGCAGCCAGGGGAAAGAAAGCCCCAATAGGCCCTGATCACCAGCCAGGCCTAGGGACCCTACCTTAGGGGTCCCAGATTGCAAGAGAGTGCAGGCCGGGCTGAGGGATGCCCCGCCCCATTCACAAATTTTGTGCACTGGGCCTCTAGTTATACTAATAACTACCTCTTAGTATACTAGCCACCTTTCCCAGCTTGACATCTTATTGATAAACATTCTCAGCTTACAATTAGTTACATTTTTAATAGATAAGCATAATAGGAAGCATACAATTCCAGCTTATCTTTAAGAAACACAAGGTCTTGGTGCTGTATTGATTTTTAGAAAATAATAAATTATCACCATCATTTCAGTAATGAGAAAATGAGGACCTACTGAAGTTTGGAATTTTAGCCAGAGTTCCCCAACTAAATGGCAGCAAATTCTAATTTATTTGTTAGTTTATTGATGACGATAGTGTTAGAAGAGAATAAGGAGTTTTGAGTTTAAAAAAACAAAAAACAAAAACACCTAGATATTTTGCATGTAGTATTGCTGGGTTTTGCCTTATCTAAATTATATTTCCTAGGCAATGGACTGTTTGCTAATATATTGGTGGGAACCCCATTGGAAAACCTAATAGAGTTCACTCTACTTCCACAAATTTATGGCTACAGTGAGTCATAGATTGAAGTAGTTTTCTACTTGTCAACCTGAATCCTGCTGTTTAAGGCCATCTAAAATCACTATTAAAGTAAGCATCATGGAGTCCTTTAAAATTACATCCATTTAGGCATTGGGATTCATGCTTGGTGATTCATTATTTTATAGTTTATAAAGACAAGTTTACCATCCAGAAGGTACTTGCTTTAATGGACTCAACAAAAATGCTGATCAGACTAAACAATTAGTTGGCATTCAAATTAATCTCTGAAACATATTGCTGCTGGAGCACAGGGTCTGGTCAACTAGGACGTTCTTACAGAAAAGCAGATTAGATTAGTCTTGCAAGGCAGGCTGGTTATTGTTCTCAGCTTTCTTTATTTTCTTGGTGCTTGACAATTGATTGTTGGTTATTTTTTGCAGTCCTATTTATGGGTATAGAAGTTAAGTTAGATCCACCCTTTTTTGCATATATATATATATATATATATATATATATATATATAAATTTTTAATATATTTTATAGATTTTTTTTTACAGAGAGGAAGGGAGAGAGATAGAGAGCTAGAAACGTCGATGAAAGAGAAATATCATCGACCAGCTGCCTCCTGCACACCCCCCACTGGGGATGCGCCCGCAACCAATGTACATGCCCCTGACCAGAATCGAACCGGGGACCCCTCAGTCAGCAGACCGACGCTCTACCACTGAGCCAAACCGGTTTCGGCTGCTTTAATATATTTTTATTAATTTTTTTTAAGTGAGAGAAAGGGAGAGGGATATAAAGAAATGTTGATGAGAGAAAGGCTGTCTCCTGTACACCCTCAATTGTGCCCTGACCGGAATGGAGCCAGTGAGCTCTTGGTTCATGGGTTGATGCTCAACCACTGAGCCACATCAGCTAAGCAAGGACACTCTTTATCTTCTTAAGCTATAGCTACTTATTAGTAATCATTTCTTCTTTTTCTTTAGCTCTTTACCAGTATGTCATAAAAGCTCTAAACTGTTAGATGCAAGCTATGCAGTAATTTTACTTTTTCAAAATCAATAAATGACCTACAATAATTTTGAAAATTTTAAACCTTTTCCACAAGTGCCCATATCCTGAAATTTGTCCTGAATTTGACCCAGGAGGCCAAGCCAATTGTAGTTTCAGTGTGTAATCCCAATGGGACATTGAGTTATACTTAAAATCCCTTTTCCAGTAGGGCTCAATGGAAACAATAGAACAAGTTGGACTTTCATGTTCCCTTCCAGCTTTCCAAAGTTTACCCTCTTTCTTTACCTCCCTGTGCCTTGTCCATGGATAGATTTAGGATATAGACATGTTAGAGAAGGATCAGAAGGTTGAATAATAGCAGTATTTTTAAAAAAATATTTTATTATTGATTTTAGAGAGAAAGGAAGGGAGAGGGAGATAGAGATAGAAATACAATGAGAAACATCAATAGGCTGCCTCCTGCATGACCCATACTGGGGATAGAGCCCATAACCTGGGCATGTACCCTAGTCAGGAACTGAACTAGCTACTGGTGCTTGGGATGCTACTCAACCAATTGGGCCACAAAAGCTGGAGAAATAAGACTAGTGTTACATTAGAACTGGTACAGAACTATATTTGGAGATGAACTCATCCTTTAATTTTAACTGAAAAATACACACCTCTACAGGAGAGTCAAAGTACATAAATTTTGTGGCTTCCTATACTGCATGTACTTATTTTTCCAGCAGGGATCAATGGAAACAACAGAATCAGTTGAACTTGAATGAAGTTTTCTAATTCTTTTTTTAAAGCATGTTTTTATATTTTAGAGAGAGAGAAAGGGAAAAGAATAGAGAGACAGAAACATTGATACAATATGCTGTGAGGATTATAGTATTTAAAATTATTTCTGGAAGATAGTTTTCATTTATCATCCATTCCTTTGCTACACACCTCAAACACACATATATACATACACACTACAATAAGACTTTTCCCAAAATACATTTGCTCTGTGAAGAAATATATGACCAGCTGGGTTCCCTGTATAATTTATTTTCTAGCAATAACTTTAGCATTTGGAATATATAATTAATTTTTTCATACTACTGAAATAGATTTGAGTTTTCATTTGCTAACTGTCATTCTCACAATTTGAAGAATGTACCTTCTTTCTTTGTTAAAAGTCCTTTCTTTGAGCAATTTAGTCTTACAATGTTATTAGTTAATAGATTCTGCCTGGGATATCTGCATGTAAATGATGAAACTTAGTTAACACAAATATTCATTTGTATTCAAGCCTTTTTTAGTGCTTACTAAGTAAAAAGCATGAAAATCAGTCATTTAAAGAAGAGGTCATTTATATGGATTTGATTTCTCAAGTTGCCACCAATAAAGAATAATCAGTGTTATTACTTTGGTTGAACCAATTGTCTGGACTCCCAGAAACCAACTAGAGGAGCCTTCTCAAGTATATAGCATTGCCCTGCTTTCACTGCCACCTGGGAAGAACTCTGAAACTCTGTTGCGTTTTCTATTAATATATAAATAGGGGAAATACTGATCGTTATAAACTGAAAAGGTGATAAACGTTTCCCACAAGTGTCCAGATCCTGAAATTTGTCCTGAATTTGACCCAGGAGGCCCAGCCAATTGTAGCTTCAGTGTGTAATACCAATGGAGCATTGAATTATACTTGGAAAACCCCTTCCTTTTCCAGCAGGGATCAATGGAAACAACAGAATCAGTTGAACTTCAAGGAAGTTGTCTAATTCTTTTTTAAGCAAGTTTTTATATTTTAGAGAGAGAGAAAGGGAAAGGAATAGAGAGATAGATACATTGATGAGAAACATCATCCACCAGCTGTCTCCTGCACTTTCTTTCTTTAAAAAAAAAAAAAATAAAAATAAAAAAAAATATATATATATATATATATATATATATATATATATATATATATATATATATATATATATATTATTGATTTTTTACAGAGAGGAAGAGAGAGAAATAGAGAGTTAAAAACATCGATGAGAGAGAAACATCGATCACCTGCCTCCTGCACACCCCCTACTGGGAATGTGCCCACAACCAAGGTGCATGCCCTTGACCGGAATCAAACCTGGGAACTTTCAGTCCGCAGGCCGATACTCTATTCACTGAGCCAAAGCGGTTTCAGCTCTCCTGCACTTTCTATCCTGGGAATCAAGTCTGCAACCTGGGCATGTGCTCCCCTACCTGGAATGGAACCTGTGGCCTTTTGGTTCATGGGTTGATGCTTAACCTCTGAGCTACACCAACTGACCCTAATTTTGTTATTATAAGAAAATTGAAGAAAGACAAAATGGTATGCACAGAAAATAGAATCTATCATTTCTTAGATCATATGTAAAAGTATATAGGAGTCATCAAAAGTGTTAAGCTGGAGTAAATAGACTTTTAGTGTTTGGTCTTGGCACACATAGCTTGGCAGATACTTCATAGACCGTCAAAGTTTGTGGAGGGAATAAATCAATATGCAAAATTAAATCATCTCACTTACCCCAGCTCTTTAGCTCTGTAGCCAATTGTATTTCTCCGTAAGGTGATGGTTTTAAGTATTCAATATTAAGAAGCCATCATGCATGTCCTCTTTTTTTTTTTTTTTTTTTGGTTTATTGAATTTGTTGAGGTGACCCTGGTTAACAAAATTACACAGGTTTTTGGTACACTGTTCTACAATACATCATTTGTGGCTCACCAAAAAAAAAAAAAGTTATATCTTTTGCCTGACCTACAAAAACTAGGTATACTTTTAATTGATTTAATAATGGTAGTAATTACCTAACTTTTTTGCTCCATAGTGACTTTTTAAAAAAGTCGGTGCCTACACTTGTATACTACAATAAGGATTTCAGGTACCAAGAATTAACCAATCAGATGTAACCTTATTCTGCAATATGAACAATAAGATGCAACTCTATTATATGATCTATATATATTTACAGTTCAAGACCGAACATTCACACCAGACTGCTCTTGTTGTGCTGGCTGTTGTCATTTTTATATTTGAAAATCTAATGGGAAAGAGGTCAGTGCCCTTGACTAATATTGCATATTTTAAAAATTCTTATGGCATACCAGTTGAAAATCACTGTTGTATGATATCATGATTGATATGTCATTATAATTTTTTAAGCCACAAATTTTGTGAGGATTTTTTTGCTCCTAGAGTATAGCTTCACTTATGTAGATTAACAAAAACTAATTGCAAAACTTTACACAAAGCAGCTAAATGCCAAGAATAGGCTGCTAATTTTGAACATAACTTAATAGAAGGTAAGAGAACAAATAGATGAATGGAATTAAGTATACATTAAAAATAACACATATATACTTGAAAACTTAGTAGATGATATATGTAGCATTGTAAGTCAGTGAAGGAATGCTGAGTCTATTGGTAATACATATAGGAAAATAAAATTGGATCCTTACCCCATACCTTATTCATATTTTACTTATAGGTGAATTAAACACCTAATTGTGTAAAACAAGCATTTGTTACATTTAGAAGAAAATTTATAGAATTCATTTCTTTCTTAGAAAACATATTTAAGTTTTTAAGCCATAAAAATAGAAGTGATACAAATGAACACATTGAAGTTTTAAATGTCTGTGCATTAAAAGACCCCCCCCCCAAAAAAAAAAAACAAAAGGGAAAAAAAATACAGCCTGACAAAAAGCTTTGCAAAACATAATAAAAAACATTAATATTTGGTTTATATTAAATATTTCTTCAATAAATAATATAAAATAAAAGCATTGTAATGAGATACCAATTTAGATAATCAGGTTGGCAAAATTGCAAAGGTTAAATAATCTAAGTATTAGTATTTCTGTAAAGAAATGTAAATTTTCATAAAATGTGAATAACATGTAAATATCACCTTGGAGATCAATTTTATCAGTTGAAGATGTACATAACCTTTGACCCTGCAGTTCTCCTTCTAGGTACATACTCCAGAGAAATTCTATGCTGTATGTGAAAGGAGAAATTGCAGAAGGATAGTCATAGCAGCATCAACATCAGAAAATTCCAAACTGAATAGCAGATAAAATAACATGGGTAAACAAGAGACAATTCTGGAATATGGAGACAAATAAAAGACCCATCTTCCCAAGATGATTCAACTAGGGCAAAGCAATAGTGGTTTGTTGTTGGGGTTTTGTTGGTTGGCTGATTTACTTCAGTCTTCACTAAGATATGAGGATGTTCTGACGATACTAATGATTTAAAATCTGATGCACTTCAAATATTTGTTAATCATTTATTTAGAAGAGAGGCTGATATCAGAAAAAGACAAAAAAAAATAAGGATCATTGCTTAGCCTTTTTTCTCTTATAGTGAGTGAACAATTGAGCTATGGTTCCAAATATCCATTCTTTCCTCAACTCTGGAGATGTCCTTCATCAGATCGACTTTCCTCAGAAGGATATCCACAGAATTTGTTGTTCCTTGAGCTTGACTTTTATCTCGCTGTTTATTCAAGTAGCTTATAAAAATATTCATTCTAATCCCATGTTCTTTTAGAGAGAATTCTGAAAAATTAGAATTTTCTTCACCTTATTGAAATTCTAGTAAATTTGGGCGATTAAATAATAGGATGAATGTTGCCTGCCTGGGTCATCATGCCTTAGTCCAGTTTTTCTTGAGCTGAGTGATATATAGTCAAGCTACAAAAAAGTATAGTAAGCCTTACCAGACAAAATTAAAATGATCAAAATCAGAAGGTCTTTGAAAGCATCTGAAAGATAGCTTCATGCAATAGAGAATTGCAAGGCTTTTAAAATCTAAGTTCTAAGGAGAATTAAAGTGAATAACATGAAATAAATATTAACAACAAAAAAGACATCTTGAAATGTCTAAGAAAAGACAAAAGGTCTTGGAATCAATATTTTCTGATATGTGATGGAGTTTATCAACAGGGGGGAAAAACGTGTAAAATACTGCTGGAAATGAGTCTGTATCATATTCTCTGGATTCTTCTCTTTTCATTTTCCTCCCCTTGTAATCTCTTTTTGTTTCCTATCCCTTAAATTCCAATTCCAATTCTCAGGTACATAATCTGGTGTGTATACCAAACATAAAGGTTTGGCTGGTCATGGGACATTCTTTTCTGTGGCTGTTGTCACCTGCTTTTACTGTTTTCTTTTTCATTATTGAAAATTATACTGCTGGGCTCCTATAATATTCTTAATGGAGAAAAAAAAACAACAAAAACAAATGAGCTTTTATGTTGGTCGAAACACATGTCACCCCAAGGGGACATTCAGAACTTATTCATTTTTCTTTCTCGAAAGAAGATCCTTGTTCTTCCCACTATATTGAATGCCTGAAAATATAAATGGGGAAATCCTGTAATGATAAGAAGTAGCTTTATTTTTATAATAAGTGGTTAAGCAGGTTGGGTGAAAAAGGAAGTCAGTATCTAGGGAGGGAGCCAAAGAGCAAAATTGCTTATAGCATTAGACAAGTTTTGGTCTAATATATCCACATTTTTGCAAATATGCTGAGTGATTTCCTCTGTTGAAACTCAAAATTTAGAAGGATTTTTATTCTAAAGTACTAGAGAGATAAAAATCGATGTTAAATAAAAATAATTTATCAGTTTGAATGGCATTTTTCCTCCTAAATTTGTGAATCTGAAGCACTTAGGGAAGACTACAGCTACACACTTAAAAAAAAAAAACAGTCAATGGTTGTCTAACATACATTAACTCATAGTAGCTCAATAGCATTATATGAAACCAGGTTCCTTCTACTGATCAGCCATTTTCATAACTATAAACAAATAAAACCTTTTTTATCCCCTTCTACCCTGTTTCCCCGAAAATAAGACAGTGTCTTATATTAATTTTTTCTCCCAAAGTTGTGCTAGTTCTTATTTTCAGGGGATATCTTATCTTTCCATGCACTGTCTTATTTTCGGAGGACGTCTTATTTTCAGGGAAACACAGTAGTACTTAGCATGGTGCTCTGCTTTTCTCCCCCATTTCATAGATAATTTACCATAAGAAAGTTTGTCAGTTGTCATCACTTTCATCTCACAGAACCTCAAGATTAATTTAATTTCAGTGTGTTTTATTAGGAGGGAGAGAAAGATGTGAAAATGGCCATCATTATGACTGCAAGATGACTTCTGCGTCTTCAGGTTTTAGTTCTGCTCTTCAGGCTGGTTGAGCAGGGGAAAGATGGAAGAAGTGAGAAGTCTTAAAAGAGGATATGCTTTTTAAAATGCTTGTCCAGCCAAAACCGGTTTGGCTCAGTGGATAGAGTGTAGGCTTGCAGACTGATGGGTCCTAGGTTCGATTCAGGTCAAGGGCATGTACCTTGGTTGCAGGCACATCCCAGGTGGGGAGTGTGCAGGAGGCGGCTGATTGATGATTCTCTCTCATCGATGTTTCTAACTCTCTATCCCTCTCCCTTCCTCTCTGTAAAAATCAATAAAAATATTTTAAAAAATAAAATAAATAAATAAAAATGCTTGCCCAAGTCCTCCCCTCATACACACCCCATGATTTCTACTCTATATCATTGGCCAAAGCTGGATCACATTTCTAAAGCTTGCCTCGAGAGTAGAGGATGGTAAGGAAGAAGTATTGGATGGCTTTTGAGTGCTCAGTTTAAAATGCCCAGCATGGTTATTTTCATCTCTTTCTTGATTTTAAACAATCTTTACAAAAATAATACATAAAAATTACAATTGAAGAGTACAATGAATAAACAATATAAAAGGTAGAAAATGTGATTTATTAATATAAATGAAGTAAAACAAATAAAGATTTAACCTCTAATTTTAAGATGAGCTATTGAGACATACTTTGCACCTATATCATCAGAAAAGAGTCTTGTCTGGTATTCATTTTGCCATTTATAGATGTATAAAATCAACATGCTATACACCTTAAACTTTCACAGTGTTTGTTACACGTCAAATTAATTTCAATAAAACTGGGGGTGGGGGTAGGGGTAGAAAAGAGCCTTGTCCACTCACCACCAAACAAACTCACATTCACTTCCAAAAGTGAAGACAGGAGAAGGAACAAGAAAAGTAGCCTAATTGAGAGACCATTTTGTTTCATTTAAATTCATCTAACATTCTATTATGCTGATATTTTATTTTGATCATGTGCTTATAATCAACATTTTTCCTCCCTCCTCATACTAATCAAACACTCTGAAATTAAATTAAACTTGAGGCCTTGGTTAGATGAATGCAGTGGCAATTTACAAACACTCCTTGGGGATGTAAATCTAGAGCAGAGCAACATACTAAGTACAATTATATATATTTGTACTCCTGGATATTATGACAAATCTAAAAAGTTAGCCCTGATATTGAGTGAAAGGAGACTTTTGGATCAAGGCAAATGCTTCTCACTCTGTGATGGAATTACTTTTCCCTTTAAGTGGAATCAAATCTAACTATAAGCTTTTAGTAGAACCTCAAGAGGGGTCATAGAAATACCACATCAAAACTGATTAAGCCCTGGCCAATATGGCTCAGTTTGTTGGGCATCATCAAGTGCACAGAAAGGTTGCTGGTTTGATTCTTGGTCAGGGCACACGCCCGGGTTGTGAGGTCAATTCCAGGTAGAGGGCATGCAGGAGGCAGACAATCCATGTCTCACACTCACATTGAATTTTGTCTCCCTCCGTCCCTCTTTCTTCCTTTCTCTCTAAAAATCACTAAAAATTAAAAAAAAATTGATTAAAAAGAACACTTGACTACTCCTGAAACTAATATAATAGTGTATATCAAATGCAATTGAAAAAATGTTAAATATTTTTAAATGCATGATAAATTGAAGATTTATTAATACTTTAGAAAATTAAATAAAAAATTGTATTTGAATGATAAATATGGGTGGAAAAGGAATAAAAATGTCAATATTTTACTTGGAAGAACCTGAAATGATAAAGCTATAAATTGAAGTTTAACTTCACTGAAATATTTATATCAACTTAAAAAAATAAGATAGTTATCAATTTTAATAAGAAAGTATCAATTTTAACATAGTTAAAAAACACAGAATTCCCACCATGCCTGAGAATTTAATCAAAAGACATTTTCTGGAACATTATTATCTAAATAGAGTTCTAAATCACTCACCTCTGTTGCAAGACAATATAGAAAAAGTATTGTAATTTTTATAGCAAAAATACTGGTTGGGGATAGCCTCAATATTTAAACCCTAGCCAGGAGTAGATCCTTAAGTCAAAGTGCTTTGGGACTCTTCATTTTAATTTAAATAAGATAGCCTTTCTAGTTGTAGTTTGTCCTATGTTTTAGTCTATTCAGGCTTCTATAAACAAAACTACCATGCACTTTGTGGCTTATAAACAACAATTTTATTTCTCATAGTTCTTGGGACTAGGAAGTCCAAGATCAAGGTGCTGGCAGAGTGTGTGTCTGGTGAGAGTCTGCTTCCTGGTTCATAGACAGCTGTCCCCCTGCTGTGTCCGCACAGGGTGGAAGGGGCATGAGGGAGCTCTCTGCGGTCTCATAAGAGATTCATTCATCTTATGCGGGAGTCATTCTCATTCCTGAGGGATCCACACTCATAATCCACTCTCTAAGGCAGGGACTTTTAACCTTTTCCATCTCAGGGCACACAAAACTATACATGACTAAAATTCTGTGATACACTAAAAATATTTTTTTTTTGCTGATCTGACAAACAAACAAAAAGGGCATAATTTTGATTCACACAGATGACTATTTTGTGTTGGCTGTTGCCATTTTTTATTTTGATAATCTGAAGGAAAAGAGCTTAGTGCCTCCAACTAAGAAGGTATTGCATGTCTTAAAAATTCTTGCTACACACCAGTGTGCTTCTTGATTGAAAATGGCTACTCTAAGACCACATCACAGCCTCCATTGCTAACACACTCAGCCTGGAGAAGAAGGTAGTGGGCCTGAGTGAGTGAAACTGTATGAAACTTCTTTCACCTTAATGTCCATTAGCAAATTCAGTGTTGTTAAGAAATGCCCTTTGCTGAGGGAGATTCTGACCAGTGTTGTGTCTTTGGTTATCACATCATCTTCCCAACTGGTTTCTAGGAACTGTATTTGAGATCCTGCATCAGCAGGTGTTCTGTTTTTTTAGCACAGGAAAATTAAATTTTATGCATATTGTATCACTCTTCAAACTGTGTGACTTGGGATTCACAAGAAATGATAATACTTGAAATTGGCTTGACATTTTTTGAACATCAGTATCAGTGCCATTTGGGTTTATATGAAAGTGTGGATAGAATTGACTTCTACAGATTCTGCAATTCTATTTTGTCTTTACTTTAGTATCTATAGGCTTGCTGCTTTTGCTTTGAAATATTTATTTCTGTGACAGAGTAAAAGAAGAAAATAGAAAATGAACTCATTTATTTATTTTTATTCTGAAAGAGTTGAATTAGTATCTGACAAACCCTAATAGCCTTAGAAATCATGTTATCTTTCAGAGACACTATTTTGGTGTGTAGGGGGTAAAAGAGTGACCCCAGCTTGGTAGCGTACTGGTCTGGGCAATCACCTCAGGCTCAACACTGTGTGATGATCATGGGCATTTCCAAATCTTAAGTTTTTGTGTGCTATAAAGTAGTATTAGTTATTCTGAATTACAGGGCTTTTGGGATGATCAAAGATAGTACAGATAAACCCAAATTTTGCATTCTACCTGGCATGTAATATATGTTCAGAAGAGGTGAACTCTTATAATATTGTAATTAGAAATAGTAATAGATTCTAAAAGCAGAAATTTCAGTAAATTTAATGCAAATTTTAAGTCACATTGGGATAAATTCATACATTTAGCCTTTCAATAATCTCATACAGGGTTTGTAGTTGTAAGTATATAAAACACAGAGTTTATTCTTTTCCTTTATACTTTTTTAAAAAAGTATATTTTATTGATTTCAGAGGGAGGAAAGGAAAGAAAGAGAGATAGAAACATCAATGATGAGAAAGAATCATTGATCGGCTGCCTCCTGTACATGGGATTGAACCCACAACCTAGGCATGTGCCCTGATTAGGAATCGAACTGTAACTTCAACGCTCAACCACTGAGCCACACTGGCTGGGCCGTATTATTATTTACTAAGTATTGTATTATTTTCTGTACAAACAATTGTAAACCTGCTTTTGTCCCACACTGTATCATTTCTTCTGTATTTTATGTTACATGAGACTGCATTGAGGCAATGTTTGGCAATAAATTAACTTCTTAATATTCTGAAGATATTTTAGTTGCCTAGACTATCTTCATGCATAGATGGAAGTTAACAAGACACATTTTATTGATGAAAATCTTGGGGATTAGGTTTTGCTAGGAAATTGAAGCAGTTAATAAAACCCAGCATGCTTAACTACATTAATTGGCTTGACTAAATCCAGCCTTCTGAGTCTGTTGTTGAAAGCCCGCTATGAACCTTTGCTTTCCCCCCCAAACTTACCTTCTAATTCACTTCTTATGAAGGGTGAACTTCAGTTTCTGGCATCATAAGTTATTTTTTGATTTACTCAATATAGAGCATTTTCAGCCCACTCAATATTCATTCTAAAAGACATTGTTCAAGGTTACCTATTCCAGGAAACCTTTCCAGATTTCAATACTAAAATAATTTGCTCTTCCTCTAAACCCCATTGTGATTTTTCTGTAGAGTTTTCATAGTATCTATCTTTCTGCATTGCAATATGATCAGATTCTCCATGTCTCATCTTTCCTATTATATTAAAAACTCCTTGAAAGTGAGATCTGTGCTTGATTAATTTTTGTGTTCCTACAGTAGAGAGCAAAGGGCCTTATACTAAGTAGGCATACATTTGTTGAGCTGGTCATAATTCAATATTTTCATTTCAGGATATAGGTGTTAAATATATACTAAATGACAAGTGATGAGATGGATAACTTAGTATTCTATTAAAACACAGCCTGCTTATTTTCTTTCTTTTGTAATCCTTATCTGAGAGGTGCTGAGAGAGAGAAAGAGAGAGAGAGAGAGAGAGAGAGAGAGAGAGAGAGAGAGAGAGAGAGAGAGAGAAACATCAGTATAAGAAAGAAACATTGATTCATTGTCTTTTGTATGTGCTCCAACCAGAGATTGAACCCCTACCAAGGTATATGCCCTGACTGAGAATCCGACCACAACCTTTCAGTGTACAGGACAATGGTGTTTAGCCAACTGAGCCACTCCAGTTGGGATGAAACTTATTGTTATATAAAGTTTCAGTGGAGCATACCATACCCATATGTATAACAGTGTATCTTTAAAACTATTAGAGGCCCAGTGCATCAAATTTGTGCTGGGGGAGGGAGGAGTTGTTCCCCTCAACCCAGCCTGCACCCTTTCCAATCTACCCTTTCCAAATGTAGTAGAAGGACCCCTTGGTGGATGTCCACCTGCTGACCTAGACTGGCAGTTGGACATCCCTCTCACAATCCTGGACACTGTCTCCTAACAGCTCACTTGCCTGCCGGCCAGATCGCCCCTAGCTGCCCCCACCCTGCCAGCTTGATCACCCCCAACTGCCCTCCTGCCAGCCTGGTCGCCCGTCATGGGCCCCCCTCCAACCTGGTTACCCCATGCAGCCTGCTGTTCAGGGTTTGGTCTGGTTACCCCCTTGGGCCTGGTTGCCCCATGCTTTTCAGTCATTTGGTTGTCCCTCACTAATTCCCCAACCAGCCTGGTCACCCCACGCAGCCTGCTTTTTCAGTCATTTGGTTATTCCTCACTAACCGTCCTGTCAGCCTGGTCATAGGCAGCCATCTTGTGAGGGCATGAGGGTTAATTTGCATATCATCTCCTAATTATATAGGATTAAGAAATGTGATTCATTTGTTTCTTTGTTTGGTGTAGACATATCTATAGAGTTTGTTCATCTAAGTAGATAAGGAGTATGTGAGATAGTTCAGGAAATGTAGTAGAAGTACCAAGTAGAGGAAGGGCTAATCTATAATAATAAAAGCATAATATGCTAATTAGACCAGATATCCTTCCAGGTGTTCTTCTGGATGACCTTCTGGACAAATCTGGGCTGTGAGAAAAGCCCAGGTCCCAGGTGCCAGAGGGAAGCCAGTGCCAGCAGTCTGGGGAAGGAAGGCCTACTCTTGCATGAATTTTGTGCATCTGGCCTTTAGTGGAATAATAAACACCAATGGTCACACTCAATAACTTTGTATAGAGAGAGTCTAAAAGTATGTTTGAAAGTCTTGGATTACCCAACAGTCTCAAAAGGAGAACTAGTGAGTGGACATCTCCCATCTTCTGGGAAAGTGACTCTTTATGACAGTAGTTATAATACAAATTATGGTAATGACAGATAATAATGTACATACTAAACCCAGTATGTATGGTTGCTAAGGGATTATTGGTAAAGGGGATTATTGGTAAAGCCCTCTAGAGAAAGGCTAAGGGTAAGGAAGCAGAAATGAGAGATTGTATTTCTGTATGGTAAGTATATAAAATTTTCACTGGTTTGTCATTCTTGATCAAACCATGATAATAAATGAGTTTTATTCAGAGGTTAGGGTTTTACTCAAATGGTAAAAAGGTAAACATAGCTTCCTGTCTCAGTTGGAAAAGAAAATCACTTGTATATGAGATGAGTGGGGAACAGTGATTGTCTAGGATTCTCAGACAGTTGTGGGGGGAGTGATTGGAGGTCTTGAGGTCCTGTATTTTAAGTGCAAGATTATTGGCTATGGTTCCAAGTGTAGAGTCAACAATGTGTTCAGTAGTGTCACTAAAACTCAAGGCATTTTGCAATGTGACTTAGTTTCACAGCTGTCTAAACAGTGTTTGAAGTTGAACCTTATTAGTATTTTTTCCAATAATCACTTCATTTCAGGTGGACAAATAAGCTGTTTTGTGGTGTTCAGCTATTTTTATATAAACATTGCTTAAGTAGGATATTTCCTAAGATCTTAGTGTGTTTTATCTATTCAACATATATAACAACTCAGCTAACAGGGCAAATATGAGTATGAGGAGAGATAATATTTTTTCTCATTTTAGCTTGTGTCATTGCAAAATCCGAGTACACCAGATAAAGAATTAACAGTATAAAATCTATATGAAATTCTGAAATCATATTGAAATATATCAGTTTTGGAGATTGTATGATTTTTCAGTTCCCTGTGTTTTCACAGTGTTGCACCTCGATGAATCAGTTGGAATAGTCGATACCTCCTAATAGGTACTGTGTTTGTTTGTTTTTATCTGATCCCTCCTAGAGGTTTGGAGAAAGAAATTAATGTTTCAGTTTTGAATGATGGAGTGCCAAGCACCCTTTTATTTCTTGTGATAATACAGAATGATATAGTCATAAATATGGTTCATCAATAATAGCAGTGAAATCTTACAGAGCTAGTTGAATTCACAAAGGCATGAAATGTGGATGCCAATATAATTCTGCAATATTTTTCCTGTTCCGGAGAGATGCTGCAGTTTTAGTGCACAGTCTCAGGATGTGTCATGAGGAAGCTTCCACCAGCTTGTGTGTCAGCTTCTTTGTCTGATAAGCACATTCCAGAATGATGCCCTGTCCAGGTTACCAAGTTGTATAATAGCTCTTAATTTTGTATACACATTTTCCTGACCTATCATCGAACCATGCCATCTTTTCTTTAAAATAGGTAAAGCTTCTTCAAGTTACTGTCAACTTCTCATATCATTTCCCTTTCATAGTGATACATTCACAAGTATAGTTGTTTCTTCCTTTGTTAAATATTTTTTGTGTCTGTCTTTTTCCTTTTCCTCCCTTTGGCTAAGCCTAAGACCCTTGTAACATAGTACTCAGTTTATCAGGCAACCATTAACAGGACTATGCAGTACCGTATTTTCCGGCATATAAGATGACCCCCTAATTTTACAGTTAAAACATAGGTTTAGGCCTATATTCGCTGTATAAAACTACCCCCCACTTCAAAGAAAAGACTTACTTTGCCATCAAGATATGCAGGTAATTTTTGTGCATTTTTGGTCTTTTGCCCCCGATTTTCGGTTGACTTTTTTTCGTTTCAAAAGTCCATCTTATACGCCAGAAAATACTATACTGCAGTCAATCACAATATTCCATGTAAGTTATTCCCTCCTTCCCAATCCTTCAGTTGTCTCCCATTGCCTGTGCCATGCTTACTGTCTGCCTGTGCGGTCTGACTCGAACTTATGTTGTTGCCATCTGTACCTTTCATAGTGTCATTACCCCAACCATTGAGTCCCAGCAAATTGGTTCACTAGAACAGGCCATGCAGAGTCTAGCCTCTCATCATGCTTTTGCTCATTCAATACTTCTTTCTCTCCCTCTTCCTAAAAATCTTAATTGTTTCCTCTTCTTCTTGGCCGGCCTCAATTTTTATCTCCCTTAGAAAGTCTTGCTAAATTTATCAATGCTGGCCCAACAATAGCTGCAGTCATAAGTTTTTTTTGTTTTTTTTTTCTCCCCTTTTTTCAACATACATCTCAGGATGATAATGCATTTCCAGTTTAACCTTGTGGTGACTATCCCATGGACTTTTGAAGGCTCTCAGAGTCCTACAAATAATTTGCAAATCATAGTCTAAAAATGGAAACTGGATTGAATAAAATTATATATTCCATGGGTGAGGAAGTGAAGGGTGAATGGACTCAGTGCTCTCATGAGGTTGAATTTGATAAGTAACTGTCACATATATTCCTATGTATTATATTTAACAACTTTATAGGGTCAAGAAATACAGAATATTGTCTGGAAATATCAATATTTTGCTTGGAAGTATTCTGAGCTATGTATATTTAAACATAATGCCTTTATATATTTTTATAGGTTTACTGTTGAACATTAGCCTTCTACCATTTACCTTTCATGAAAAGTACTTATTAAACTATTTATTAGTTATTAAATTATTTATTAAAACTAGTCCTTGTTCTTGTTTTTGTATTTCTTAAATAAAGAATACCTTTCTTTATAATGATTTTTAAAAAATAATTTTATTTTTTGTTCCAAATGATTTTTCCCTATAACTAAGTTTAAGATGAGTGCAATTAGTTGGAACATTTGTACTGAATCCATAATATAAATGATGGGCATTGTTAATGTTATAAAAAATCGACAATGAGCATTCACAGCTTCCCTTTACTTAAAAAGGATAACTCATGATAAATATACTGAGATGTGGTAACAGTGGGAGGGTGTTTTTATTTTCAATGTGTAAGAAAAAGATCAAACCCTTGTACTAAGGGTGATTCATACAACACAGTGTTTCCAGTACCACAGTGGTGTTTATAGCAACTGAGTATATTAAGTTTTCCAGCAAAAAGGAGAAACTAAGCACAGCTAGTGAAGTGTGAAGCCCAAGATTAGTTAAGTCTCCCCCACAGCTGAGTCACTACCCTAATTCTTCTTCTCTGCTCACTGAAGGAATCACTCTTGATTTGGTGGTAAGATCGATAGTTCATTTATAATACACTAGAGGCCCAGTGCACAAATTCGTGCACAGGTGGGATCCCTCAAGCCTGGCCTGTGACCTGGCCGACTGGGGCCGCAGGAAGTTGTCTGGCCAAAGAAAGGGAGGTTGGCTGGCCAGGGGGAGGGGCTACTGGAGGTTAGCTGTGTTGGGCATCTATCCCTGTGGTGGTCAATACATGTCATAGTGACCAGTCATTTGGTCATTCTGTTGCATAGGCTTTTGCACATATATATTATGAACAGTAGTGTCTGAAATGGATGTATTGTGCATATATCTCAGTACCTGTTGTTAAGTTGCTTTTATACTGATCACACCAACTAATGAAAATGAAATAGACCCTCCAATAACACCGATGTCCTTGGCCAAAATTTGGGGAATGAAGGAATGTTGAAAATGAAGACTAGAGTGATGTATTTGATTTTTAAAAAAAATTTTATCGATTAAGGTATTACATATGTCTCCTTTTCTCCCATTGTCCCCCCCCTCCACAGCACATGCTCTCACCCTGCCCCCTTGTGTCTGTGTCCATTGGTTAGGCTTATATACAAGCATACAAGCCCTTAGGTTGATCTCTATTCCTTTCCCCCACCCTCCTGCCTTCCCTCTGAGGTTCAATGGTCTGTTTGATGCTTTTCTGTCTCTGGATCTATTTTTGTTCATCAGTTTATGCTGTCTATTATATTCCACAAATGAGTGGGATCATGTGATATTTATCTTTCTCTGACTGGCTTATTTCTCTTAGCCTAATGCTCTCCAGGTCCATCCATGCTGTTGTGAATGATAGGAGTTCCTTCTTTTTTACAGCAGTGTGATATTCCTTTGTGTAGATGTACCACAGTTTTTTAATCCACGCATCTGCTGATGGGCATTTAGGCTGTTTCCAAATGTTAGCTATGGTGAATTGTTGCTGCTGTGAACATAGGGGTGCATATATTCTTTCTGATTGGTGTTTCTAATTTCTTGGGATGTATTCCTAGAAGTGGGATTTATTGGGTCAAATGGGAGTTCCATTTTTAATTTTTTGAGGAAACTCCATACTGTTTTCCACAGTGGCTGCACCGGTCTGTATTCCCACCAGCAGTATAGGAGGGTTCCTTTTTCTCCACATCCTTGCCAGCAGTTGTTTGTTAATTTGTTGATGATAGCCATTCTGACAGGTGAGAGATGGTACCTCATTGTCATTTTGATATGTATCATTGAGATGATTAGTAATTTTGAGCATCCTATATAATAAAAGGCTAATATGCAAATTGACTGAATGATGGAACAACTGTTTGCTATGACATGCACTGATCACCAGGGGAAATATGCTCAATACAGGAGCTGCTCATTGGTGGTCAGTGTGCTCCCATAAGGGAATTGCTGCTCAGCCAGAAGTCGGGGTCACAGTTGGCGGACATCCCCCTGGGGATCCCAGACTGCAAGAGGACACAGGGCAGGTTGAAAGACCCCCTCACCCCCAGTGCACGAATGTCATGCACTGGGCCTCCAGTGTTTTTATATGTCTCTTGGCCTTCCTTCTGCATGTCCTCTTTTGTAAAATATCTACTTTAGGTCCGTTGTCCATTTTTGTATTGGATTGTTTATCTTCCTTTTCTTAAGTTGTATGAGTTCCCTGTAATGTTATTGGAGATAACATTGGCAAATATGTTCTCCCATGCAGTGGGCTTTCTTGTTGTTTTGTTGATGGTTTCTTTTTCTGTGCAGAACCTTTTTATTCAGATGTAGTCCCATTTGTTTATTTTCTCCTTAGTTTCCATTGCCATAGGAGCTGTATAGATAAAGATATTGCTATGATACACTAGCATGTGTGTGTTGTTGCCTGTTTGTATTTGATTTTTTTAAAGTATCATTGTCTTAAAATTGTAGCATAAGGAGTAGAATTTTTCATAGAAGACATAAATGTATTAATACAATTATGCTATAGTACATCCCTTGCTTCTATCATTCTAACTTTAAATTTCTGTGTTTGTAACACTGCAAATTGGTAGTGATTGATACAAAAATACTACATACTATTGGGAATAATTTAAAGAAAGCTAGTTTTGAATCCTTTTGTAAAGTGAAATTTTTGGTAATCTAAAATATAATTTTATTTAATATGTTTTAAGTACTGGAATTAGAACTTAGTGGTTTTAATTTTATTGATGTTCTGGAATTTTAGAATTACTAATAGATTTGTGTAAAAACCTGGCTCTAAGGTAATTTCTGAAGTTTGGTTTTAATAAAATGCATATGGTCATCTATTCATTATATATATATGTATATATATATATATTTGTGTATATATATATATATATACATACATACACACACATTATATCAGTATAACTCATTTCTAAAAAATAACTCTCATATGGATTCATAACTTGAATCTAAGAAAACCATAAAAATACTAAACAAAAAATAGATACATCATTAACCTTTTGCTTAACATGACTGTTGGAAATAATTTGCCCAGCTTAAGTTATGTGAATATATACATATATATAACCATGAACATGTACCTGTGTACAGAATTACTTTTCTAGTGCTTCTAGAAATTACTTTGCATACAAGATGTATAAAATGTATACAATAAATATACATCCATTAATATATTTAATACTATTTAAAATATGTATGTTAATATGATCTCTATACTTTACAAGTGCTTTTTTATTTTGATAATTCTCACCTGAGGATATTTTCCCCATTTATTTTTAGAGAAAGTGGATGGGAGGGGGAGAGACAGAGAGGGAGAGAAACACCATGAGAGAGAGACACATCGATTTGTTGCTTCCCACACACCCCTCCTACCCAGGAACAGGGTTTGAGCCTTTAACCAAGGTACATGCCCTTGACTGGAATTGAACCCATGACCCTTCAGTCTGCGGGCTGATTCTCTAACCACTAAACAAAATCAGGTAAGGCAACTTGCTTTTTTTTTTTTTTTTTTGGTAATAAAATTATTTTTAAGTAGAATAGGTGCAGAATGTTTAATTGATTTAGATGCAGATATAGGAGAAATAGGTGTGCTTAAAAAAGAAAGCCAAATATTTAGTTAACCAAACATTTTTTTCCTTTGGAAAATTCACATCATGTTGTTATTATTTTAAATGCCACGATATAATAGTGCTGCTATTGATCTTTGCTTCACTGGAATAGAACACTTGGTGTATTGAGTTATGGTAGTTTGTGAAAGAGGAATTTTCTTCTCCTTTTTAAAATCTCTGCCACTACAACTTTGTGTCAGAAAGCCAATCAATTCTGTCAGAGACCAGGATGGTGCTTAAGAAATTGAAAACATTCCTGCTGGCAGGTTCACTCTTCATTCCTGACACCCAGCTGGAACAGTATTGGGCCCTTTAATTTATGGAAGTTGCTATTCAGAAAATAAAAGCCATACATTTTCCACATGGCACCTATTTCAATATTTCTTAATATCTGTTTTGATACAGTACATAGTCTTTCAGTAAAACACCGAGCATTCATCTTTTAAAAAGCTGCAATATAAATGATAGCAGTAAAACTATTAACAAATTTAAATCCAAGATTCATTCTTAACATTTATAGAAATCCTTAGATATCAAACTAATATCATTTTGAATCAAGTGAATTTGGATTGGTTTAGTTTGGTTATATCTTCAAAATGTGGGTATTTTGAACAGTATTTAAAATATAGATACATTTTTAAAAGCCTACTTATTTGATATAAAAAGTACTATCACTTCTTTTTTGCAAGGGATATGCAGAAACCTTTAGATATGCTGATCACTTGGATAAATGCAGGGAACCTGGGTTAAGATGATCAGAAATGGAGTCTGAGCCAGTTTCCTTAGAAAGAGCCAAGATCAAGGCAGGGGAACCAAGATAAGTTCATAAACTTATGCGAGGCCCACAAACAATTTTAAAAACGAGTGAGGAGGAAAAGGGTTCTGGGTGATTTTAATGAACAGCCTTGAAGTTTAGGATTTACCTTTATGGTCTCTTCCTGAAAGGTACATGGGCAGATTTAGCTGGCATATTGGCAAAACTTAAGGCACATTCTATTTGGGGGATTTTTTTTAGGTTTTGTTAGAGACAGTGTATGTAAAGGTTTGGCTTTTTAAATCACAGTTTTTAAATTATGAATACAGCTAATAAAATTTATCCAATTTTGTAGAACATGTTGGTGAGTATTTAACAAGAGCCTTAATTTGAAATTGCCAAACCTTATATTCATTAAATCATGCATTAACAATCCTTCATTTTGATATGATGTCTGAATCACATAACCCTGTTACCTGACACCATACACTATTTGACAGGATTTTAATAAACTTTATCTGTATGGTTGCTAATTTCTAATAACCCGACACTGACACTACAATTCTTATTAACTATGCAAGGTATCAAAGAATTGTTTTAGCAATAGTGAAATAATTGTAATTCATACTTTACATGCAAAGATCTATTAAAAACATCATTTTATTATAAATTAAGTAGCTCAAAAATTTCTGTTGTTATTGCCCTTAGTGTCATCTTGAGTTGCACACTCTGTCTACATAATAGATTTTACAATATGTGAAGGCGATCCGTTGAATTTGCAGTTAACACCCTCCCCAAGTATAAAAATACTAGCTTTAGGCTGTTTTCTTTTATGGTACCCACATAAGTCTCCTTTGCCCTTACCCACAGCTGAGGTAATTCTGAAAATGAGGGTGCAAACTTTCAAATACAGCTTAAAAATGTTCATTCCTGACATAGTAGTATACCTTACTGGCTAGAGAAGGCAGCTAAGCTGTTAGGTGCCAACAGTGTCTCCTGGTAGCTATCCGTTCACTCAATCAGGAATACCATTCACACACACTCTCAAAAGAGTTTGGTTAAATCCTAAAAAATACGTTTATTGACTGATACATCTTTGTCCATCTTTTTCTACTGCAACTTTTGCCTTGTTAAACCACAAACAACAAAAACATTACCTTCTCCTAATTGATAAAATAATACACAAACACACACGCACATAGACACACACACACACACATACACAAACACACAAACACACACAAAAGCAAGCTTTACCACAACTGGAAAACATAGTGTTAATGTTAAAATGTTATTAGGAAAAAATAGAGCCTTGCGTTTTGAAGTGAATCTATAATAATAAAGGTATAAGATGCTAATTAGACCAGACAGCGAAACAATCTTCCTGACATCATTCTGGACGTCCTTCCAGAGGAAACCACAGTAACCACAAGGCAGAGGTGGTTAGGGGCAATCAGGCAGGCAGGCAGAGGCAGTTAGGGGCAATCAGGAAGGCAGACAGAGGCAGTTTGGGGCAATCAAGCAGGCAGGCATAGTGGTTAGGGGCCATCAGGCAGGCAGGTGAGCAGGTAGGGGCGATCAAGCAGGCAGGCAAATGGTTAGGGGCGATCAGGCAGGCATAGTGGTTAGGAGCAATCAGGCAGGCAGGTAGTTGTTAGGGGTGATCAGGCAGGCAGACAGAGGGTTAGGGGCGATCAGGTAGGCAGGTAGAATAGATTATGCAGGCAGGCAAGCTAGCAGTTAGGAGTGAGCAGTCCTGGATTTCGAGAGGGATGTCTGACTGCCAGTTTAGGCCCAATCTCACAGGGATCCCTGCAGGATTGGGCATAACCCGGCAGTCAGTCATCCCCAAGGGGCTCCAGATTGTGAGAGGGTACAGGCCATGCTGAGCCTCCCCCCGCCCCCTCCCCTCCTGTGCAAGAATTTCATGCACTGGGGCCTCTAGTTAAGATATAATAATAAAGAGCTACCATAAAGTAGCACTCAAAATTTCTATCTACCTTCTCCTTATAATTACAGATAATATAAAATAAGAGTTAAAACATGCAATTACTCATATTTAATTTACAAAATTTTATTTTATTTAAGTCAAAATAAACTAGAATATTAGAGGATTGTATATGACAAAATGTATTGAGAAGTGTAAAACATTAATTTTTTTACGTATAGAATTTGTTGATTAGCAACTAATATATTCTCTCAGACAAATAGGTATATGTAGTAAGCAATAATTTTACAATTACCCTGTTTCCGCGAAAATAAAACAGTGTCTTATATTAATTTTTGCTCCCAAAGATGCGCTAGGTCTTATTTTCAGGGGATGTCTTATTTTTCCATGAAGAATACAGTACACATTTATTGTTAAATGAAAATAAAGGAAATGTATTACTACCTGTATACAGTACGGTAGTAAGGTAGTTGTCAACACAAACCAGACAAACTGTGAATCCTACAGTATCAAGAATGTACTCATTTATTCAATGACAATCATGTCATCATCTTCTGGAACATCATCATAACAATCCAATTCCTGAATTTCCTGGTGAATTTCTTGTGACTCCATTTCTTTCAGAATCAGTGGATCAAATCTCTCATGTTTAGCCTAGGGGCGGGGGGAGCTTATTTTCCGGGGGATGCCTTATATTTCACTCAGAAGGAAACCTGTAAGTAGGTCTTATTTTCAGAGGATGTCTTATTTTCTGGGAAACACGGTAGTAGTAGTGAGGAGTATTTTAAGGATTCTCGATTATTTGAGCAGAGAGCATTGCTAATCAAGGGATCTTCATCACCTTAGAACTTCTTCGAACCTTATATTCCAGGGACTTGCTTCAGACCTACTGAATCCTAAGCTGGGGCCTCATGTTCCTGATGTGTATTTGTTTGGGAATCACTTATCAACATAAATAGAGACGTCCCTTATGGTGGTAAGTGTATTATCAGTTGTGCCATAAGAAAGTAAATAAATTCTCTATGAATCATCTTTCTTAAATGGTATAGAGGACTGTTTTTTATTATTATTATTAACGAAAAGAATCAAGTGATCCAGCAAAAGCTGACAGTGTTGGTGATGTGGACACCAAAGAGGCAAACGGAACAGAGATTGAAGTCAGGTATTAGTCAGGATACTGGGAGTTGCTGTGCTTCCGTACACACAGCAAATTGTTTTCCGTGAACAAAAATCCAAAAGGAAAAATCAAAAGAAGAAAAAATCTCTCTCCTTAACCTGTGTCAGGGAGTCTTGCCACTTAGCATTCTTGGTGACTATTCATTCATGTTTTCTTCTTGTCAACATGCTGACAACCAGCACCAATCAACACATAGTCCTGTTTCCTTGTTTTTCTCACTCCTTTCCTTTTTATTCTAAAACCTTCTTTGTCCTAAATCCATTTCTGTTTCTAAGAAAATTACCTGTTACTGTAGCAGAGCTGTTTAAAAAAAAGTACATATTCCACAATTTAAACCAAATGAATCATGGTAAACCCTCCGTTTGAATGTAAATTTATAAACTTGTAAGTAAATCCTCCTTTATTTACAATAAATAAACTGTTCCATTTTGTCTTTAAAACATTTGTAGGCATTGCATGACTGACAGAGATATAGTGATGCATAAGAATGTAAATAAAATATATTTGGTACCATGACATTTCTCTGTACTTCCTCCTCTTTTTCTGTTTGTCTTTTTTCTCTTTTCTCTCTTGTTTCTGCCTACTTGTGCACATTTACTTCTTGTAAGCCTAGGATGCTTTCATTTTTCACTTCATTTTCCATGTTCTTTATTTCCCCCTTCCCATCTTTTCTCTTTCAAATTAAGCATTTCTCCCCTAAATCTTGACTGTAAGATTCTTTTTTGATTCATTTACTCATTCACATGTTCATTTTTATTTTTCCAGGTTTATTTATTCACTTCCTTGTTCTTTTGTCAACATCCCTTTTTCTCTCCCTATTGTGGTCTCTCCTCTTTTTGTTGGGAATTACTTAACTGTCTTAATCTCACCCTTGTGAGTACCTTTTAATTATAATTTTTCTTTTGCATTTTCTTTTCCTTTTCCCTCCTTTTCAGTAAAATATTGAATGCTCTGAGAAAAATCCTCACTGTATTCAAAGTTCTAAATCTATACTCACCAAAGCAAGGTGATTAAGGCATGGCTCTGGCCCACAGAAAAAGGCAGCATTCACAATGACTTTTGACTCATATCCCTAAAATGTATCCTTGCCTGTTGTCAGCTGAGCCTTCAGTACCCTCAGTACTGGGTGATAATGAGTATGCTCATTCTTACTCATAACACTTTCACACTTGCCTCATTTTCTTTTTATTTTTTTCCCCTTACACCCTGCCTTGGTGTTCTCTACTGTTAGAAGAGTCACACAAAAAATAGACACCATTGTTTATATAATTTCTCAATTTTTTTGTCTCTGTCTCTTTTCTCTCTTCAAGCCCCATTTCACTTTTGTTAAAATTTTAACTCCATATAAAATTGGATGCATTTCTACCTCCTTTTCCATTTTTTTTTTTAAGGAGTGGCCTACCTTCTTTGTAGGTCATTCTTTTTTTATAGGCCCAGTGTCTGGCTCACGAAAGGAACTTAATAAATGTTTGTGGAACCAAATTAAAGTATACTTTCCTCACCCACACCCAGGCACTTGTTTTTCAGGTTGTTTATTACTTGACTTTTATTTTTCTTCATTTTTAATGGCAAAACTACTATCTGACACCCAAAATCCTAGTACATACAGAGTGGGGCAATGGTAGTTTTACAGTTGTGGGTATGCAAAACAGAGAGTACTATTATTCATTATTGTGTTATTTTCCATACAAACAACTGTGAACCTACGTTTGCCCTACCCTGTGTTAGACATTCTTAAAAGACTTTTGGTAAATGACAGAATCAACATTGAGTGGATTCTCCATTTTGCCTGCTATGAAAACTGAAAGAATATCTACTCAACTCTACTTCTGGTACTTCTGCCATTCCTCACACTTTCCCCAAGGTGACATGGAATGATACTCAGGCAAATTTGCATAGGTCTAAAAACTGGAATCCATTTATTGCGAGGTGTTCTCTTTTCACACACTAGAACTCTTGCACAGCTGTTGTACTTTGTTTTTATCATAAAGTGGTGATACTAGCTCATCTCTTTATTTTATTTACTTTGTCCTTTCCTAGTTGCAATTTATGTATGTTACTAGACTAGGTAGAATCAAAATATGCATGGTATCCTCTCAAAACTCACTTGTTATTTCTGGAGACATTGGCTATTATTTTGATAAACAATCTAGATGGCTTACTTCTCATGAATGCCTCATTAGTAGTTGGACATTTTTCTTTGGACTTGAAATGTCTGAAATGTACCAACAATAAAAAAAAGAAAAATGTGAGCTATAGGGATTTGCTCCTCTGATGGGTATGGTTTCACTATGTCTGTTTTTATTTTATTTTATTTTAGCTCAATACAGACTCCAAAACAGTTTTGAAATTTCTTGATAAAGGTAGTTTCTGGGATTTCAGATAATGAATTGGCATTCAGGAGTTAGAACTATAATCTTGCATAGCATCTTCACCCTCCTCCCTTCGCGGATCAGAAACTGAAGTCTAAGGACAGTCAGAAAGTGGAGAGATCAGAAAGAGCTGTGTTCTTCCTGCCCTTTCAATTTGGAGCATTTGCTAAAGCTGCCTGGAAATCCCGCTTCAAAAACTAGGCATGACACTTGAGGTTGTGTGTCATTTATTCTCACTAAAATTTTGGTGTATTCCACCATAAAGGGATCAGAGATACTGGCTCTTATATATCAGTTCTTGTTGTTGTTTTTGCTGTTGGTTGCTGTTGTAATGATATTTTTTAAATCACACTTTGTTTTCAAGATGCTTAACAGAAGACATAAGATCAACTCTCTTTGCTATGGGAGCTCATATTTGAATATGATATAAACACATACACACACATATAAATTGCCTTTTGCCAAATTCTCAGGGGGAAAAAAACCTGCCTTGTTTTTGCTATTTTTGAATTTCTTGGGTCTGTTTTTTCATATTATTTCTTATGAGTGGGAATATAAAAAAAAATCAGATTGCCTTAAAACCTCTAAGCCATAAAATTGAAGGCATACAGACTGCTGTGGCACACAAAAGAAATCAGGGTTATAATAGTGAGTGACTATCGACTGCCATGTGTTGAATGTCTTTGCAGAGCCTCTAACATTGAGTACTTACACAAAACCACAAGGCAGAAGTAGTTATCCCTAATTTATGGGACATGAAACTGAATCTCAGAATGATTAGGTGACTGGCCAAAGGCTACATGTGTGTAGGATTTTTGTGTTCCTTTTGTCTAGCAGTGTGGAAAGCATGAGAAGAAAGAATAAAATTGCTTGCAGAGAACAATATTGGGAAATGCATTTTCCAGAAACATTGTAATGTTTGGGGGAAATTTTTAAAAGCCTAGTAATTTTGAAATAGTTTGTAATTGCTTTTTAAAAATGAAAATTGGCCCACTATGTATGCAAGTATACCAACATCTTGTTTGTGAAGTGTTCAAACTGCTGGCAACTGTGGCTTACCAACTCTAAAACATGTACAAAATCAAATATATGGATGCAAAAAAAAAATATTAAGTTACTTCTTTGGTTCCAAAACTTTACTTTTATATAGGTAATAATAGAAAAACAATTAAAATTGAGAGTTAAATTTATTGTGCTAACAGTGAATAGACTCAGATTTGAAAGCACTGTGTTTTATGTCACTCAATTTATTCAACACTCCTGTGGGATAGGCAGTATTAAGCCTGTGAATAGCCAAGGAACCATCCTATAAATGGTGAACCTAAAACAATAATCTAGATTTGTTGACACCTTTTGTGTTCTTCATAGAATATCATGACCATGATCCATTCAGAAAAGACTAAGAACAGTGTTTCAGTTGACTGTTATCGTAAAGAATAGTGGCTTAGACCAATAGCAGTCATTTATTTGTTCATATGACTACAGTTTGGGCATGATTCTAGGAGATAGCTCATCTTTGCTCTATGGGATGTCAGCTGGCTTGATTCAAATGGGGCTGGAGGATCCACTCAGAAGGTGGTTCACTCATATGACTGCAGGTCACTTTGGTTGCTGGCTGGAAGGTCAGCTGGGGATGATGGCTGAAGATACCACACTGCACTGTGGGTTCTCCATTAGGCTCGGGGTAATTGAATTTCTTATTGAGTACAAAGGCAAGAACTACAAGGCTTAGTAAGTCCTTGGGCTAGAAATGGTATAGTATAACATTTGCCTCATTGTATTATTTAAAACTCATCACAGGGCTAGTCCAGACTCAAGAAGAGTCTACACATTGCATAACTAATGGGAGTTTTGATCCACTGGGGGCCACTAATATAACTGACTATTGCATCACATAGAGTTTAGAATATTCTGTTTTAAAAAGACGGAGATAGTTTGGCTCAGTGGATAGTGTCGGCCTGCGGACTGAAAGGTCCCAGGTTCGATTCCGGTCAAGGGCATGTACCTTGGTTGCGGGCACATCCCCAGTAAGAGGTGTGCAAGAGGCAGCTGATCGATGATTCTCTCTCATTGATGTTTCTAACTCTCTATTCCTCTCTCTTTCTCTCTGTAAAAAATCAATAATATATATATATATTTTTAAAAAGACGATATAGTGTGTACATTTCTAGAAGATTTCCAACAAGTGAGGTATTTTTAAAATATGTTAATTT